>NW_015163776.1:13116-25230 GCF_001447785.1 Gekko japonicus | reverse complement strand
TCTCATCTTCTTCTTCCTCCTCCTCCTCCTCCTTCCTCCTCCTCCTCCTCTTCTTCTTCCTCCTCCTCATCTTCTTCCTCCTCCTCCTCCTCCTCCCTCCTCCTTCTTCCTCCTCATCTTCTTCTTCCTCCTCCTCCTCCTCCCTCCTCCTTCTTCCTCCTCATCTTCTTCTTCCTCCTCCTCCTCCTCCCTCCTCCTTCTTCCTCCTCATCTTCTTCTTCCTCCTCCTCCTCCTCCCTCCTCCTTCTTCCTCCTCATCTTCTTCTTCCTCCTCCTCCTCCTCCCTCCTCCTTCTTCCTCCTTCTCCTCCTCCTCCTCTTCTTCCTCCTCCTCCTCTTCTTCTTCATCACCATCCTCCTCCTCCTTCCTCCTCCTCCTCCTCCTCCTCATCTTCTTCTTCTTCCTCCTCCTCCTCCTTTAAAAAAAAATTATTTTCCATACAAGACAAACACAAAACAGACAAACAAACATACATACAACAAGGGGGGGGGGGCTTCCATTTACAACATGAATTTGTCGGTTAAATTACCTCTTACATTACCAAATCGTATTTTTCAATTCCCCCCCCACCTTGTATTTTAAAATATAGCATTGCTTATAACTTAAAAAAAAAAAAAGGAGTTGTAGTTCGTATTTCCTTGTATTTTGGTTGCATGTCCGCATAATTTATTTGTTGGTTTCTTCCATCTGTTTGTAAAATCTTGACCGTGTGTTCTCAGAGCTTTCTTTGTTTTGTCCTTTCAAAATTAATGCTAGTTTGCCCATCTTTGGAGTCGCGTTCCCTTCTGAGCCCGGACCGAGGGTCTGTGGTCCACTCTTTTGCCCGCCCTGACAGAGTGGAGCTCTTGGATCTCCGGCTCTGGACTGGCAAATGCCTGGGAATTTAGGCATGGTGCCTGTGGAAAGGGGTGCAGTTGGGGAAAAGATTTCATGTAGTGTCTATAGAACAAAGTTTGAGTCCACGGGCACTTTTAAGGCCAACTAATTTGGGGTATAAGCTTTCGTGGGCAAAGTATCTGAAGAAGTGTGCAAGCATACCCAGAATTAAACTTTGTTGGTCTTAAAAGGTGCCACTGGACTCGAATATTGTTCTATTACTTCAGACCAACACGGTTACCCACCTGAATCTATGTAGTATCTACGGAAGAAGAAGAGGAGAAGGAGGAGGAGGAGCTGGACTAGATGGACCACTGGTCTGATCCAGCAGGGCTCTTCTGATGTTCCTATGAAGGCCTCGGCCTCTGTGCCCTGTTGTTGGCTCTCCAGAGGAACTGGCTGTGTGTGACAGGATGCTGGACTAGATGGACCACTGGTCTGATCCAGCAGGGCTCTTCTGATGTTCCTATGAAGGCCTCGGCCTCTGTGCCCTGTTGTTGGCTCTCCAGAGGAACTGGCTGTGTGTGACAGGATGCTGGACTAGATGGACCACTGGTCTGATCCAGCAGGGCTCTTCTGATGTTCCTATGAAGGCCTCGGCCTCTGTGCCCTGTTGTTGGCTCTCCAGAGGAACTGGCTGTGTGTGACAGGATGCTGGACTAGATGGACCACTGGTCTGATCCAGCTATGTGGGGGGCCCTTCTGATGTTCTTATGAAGGCCTTGACCTCTATGCCCTGTTGTTGGGCCTCCAGGGGAACTAGATGGACCACTGGTCTAATCCAGTAGGGCTCTTCTGATGTTCTTAAACCACTTTGGGGGGCCCCCACTGGGAAAGAAGGCAGGATATAAAAATTTTAAAAAACGATTCTTTCCTTTGCAGCCTTTTAGAGTCTCGGGTCCAGGAGATGGAGAAGAAGCACTTGCTGGATTTAGAGGGGAGCCGGCTGGAGAAGGAGCAGCTGCAGCAGCTGGTCCTCCACCAGAGCAGCACCATAGAGGGCCTGGAGAAGACCCTCCTTGCCTCCAACAGCAACAGCAGCCTTCTCCAGCTGCAGCAGCTGCAGCTCCTGGAATCCGTCCAGAATTTGGTCCAGCTGGTCTCCCAAGGCAAAGGTGAGCGGAAGGCAGGGGTCATTTTGTAGAAAAAGAGGTGCAGGAGCTCATTAGCGTAACTCATTAGCACAACTCATTTGCATATGCCACACCCCCTGACATCACCGGAAGTGTGTCAGAAGGCAACACCCACCGCTAAGGCTCCACTGGACTGTTTTGGATTGCTAGCTATCGGGGGGGGGGACATGCAGATCTGTCCTCACAGAGGAGGGAGAGCTTGCACCTGAATAAAACTTGGTCTTAAAGGTTCCACTGGACTGTTTTGAGCTGGGGGAGCTCTTCAATTTACCTGGCTGTTTCTTGCTCTGACTGAGGGCTGCTGGGAGCAGGGGGTGGGGCTTGTTGCATGTGCCCACCCCCGGGCTCTTTACTGCTGGAGCTCCGCTCCTGTGCGCTCCTGCAGGAAATGACCCCTGGCGGAAGGGCAAGAAGACGCGGAAAAGTAGGGTTGCTTATTGGAGTGAGCGACTCGGCATGCCTGGACACTGGGGGGGGGGGGTGCTACATCACTCTAAGCGTGTACAGGTATTATCTCCTGGAATGGGAAGCCTCTCTTCGTCTGAGCCTGGAAGCTGCCCTCTGACTCCCTCCTCTCTCTCCCTTTGTCCTCTCACTCTCTCTACATGGCCTTCCATGGAGACACATGTCTCTGCAGGTCCCTCCTGCAGAGACAATGCCCTCATACTCCCTTCCACATGATGCCAGACAAGCTGGCCATTTGGGATAGGGGCAGGAGTCATTTCGTAGAAAAAGAGGTGCAGGAGCACATTAGCATAACTCATTTGCATATGCCACACCCCCTGACCTCACCGGAAGTGTGTCAGAAGGCAACACCCACCGCTCAGGCTGCACTGGACTCTTTTGGATTGCTAGCTATTGGGGGGGGGAACGTGCAGATCTGTCCCCGCAGAGGAGGGAGAGCTTGTACCTGAATAAAACTTGGTCTTAAAGGTGCCACTGGACTGTTTTGGACCGGGGGGCCAGGAGGGGGGCTCTGCAGCTTACCTGGCTGCTTCTTGATCATGACTGAGGGCTGCTGGGAGCAGGGGGCGGGGCTTGCTGCATGTGCCCACCCCCTGGGCTCTTTACTGCCGGAGCTCTGCTCCCGTGCGCTCCTGCAGGAAATGACCCCTGGATAGGGGAAGTCCTCTTTAGATTAAGTTCCTCTCTTTCCTTCCGACTGCAACCGGAATGTCAACTGGATCCACTTGAACAAATGTACCTTTTTTGCAGTCTACTTCTCGGGAGATTTATTTACGGCACTCAGGATCACGCTTCTGTGACTGGGCAAAACTCTGCTGTATTTAGCAAATATCCCTCTATTGCTAACCTTCAGGGAGGCCCTGGAGAATTGCAACGGATCTCCGGACAGCCAAGATCGGTTCCCCTGGAGGAAATGGCTGCTCTGGAGGGTGGGCTCTGTGGCATTGGGCCCCTGTGAGGTCCCTCCCCCTACCCAAACCCCACCCTCCTTGGGCTTAGAGTCGCCAGCTCTGGGTTGGGAAATCCCTGGAGATTTTGGGGGTGGAACCTGAGGAGGGCGGGGTTTTGGAAGTACTTCAGTGGGGTATAATGCCATAGCTGCGGTGGCTCCAGTGGTGAAGATGCTGAACTGCAGGCTGTGGAAGGTCGGTAGTTCAGCAGTTCGAGACCCGGGTGCTGCATGACGGAGTGAGCTCCCGTCTCTAGTTCCAGCTCCTGCCAACCTAGCAGTTCGAAAGCAAGACATTGCAAGTAGATAAATAGGTACCACTTTGGTGGGAAGGTAACAGCGTTCCGTGTGCCTCGGTGTTTAGTCATGCCGGCCACATGACCACGGAAACGTCTTCGGACAGCGCTGGCTCTTTGGCTTTGAAACGGAGATGAGCACCGCAACCCTAGAGTCGGATACGACTGGCTTTCGAGCAAGGGAACCTTTACCTTTACCTTTTACCACCTTCCAAAGCAGCAGTTTTCTCCGTGTGAACTGATGTCTGTCACCTGGAGATCAGGTGTAATTCCAGGAGATCTCCAGGCCCCCCCCAGAGCTCCAGGAATTTCCCATCCTGGAGTTGGCATCCGTACTCTGGGAGGGTGTTGTGAACCACGTCCCTTCCATACTTCTTCTCTTTAGGTTCTCCCTGACCCATTGATGTCTGCACATTCTCTCTAAGATGGTGGTCTTCTGCTCATGGGTTGCAGGCCTCTGGGAGGCTGCAGAGCCCCACCTGATGGGTTGTGAGCCCATAAAAACCACCACGGCCCCGTTCACACGGCGAATTTGCCGCAGGAGAGCCACGATTGGATGGCGGATTTTCCGGGCGCGATCACACCACAACATCTGGCAAGTGGATCGCACCTGTGGCCACCCGTGGCATGCCGCCGAAAATGCGCAATTAAAAAATACCTCCACAAAGGTAGTAGCCAACAGTTGGCCATGGGCTGCCTTCGGATTCCCTTGGTGTGATCGCGCTGGTGCAGCTTTTCCCTTCGGCCATCTTCGTTGCTGCGCACACGCCGAGGGCTGGAACCGGGGGCTGCTGCCGACGCATCTGATCACGTTGTCGTGCGGCTAATTGCGGCGGCACAAATAGCCACGCCTCCACCACGCATTTTCTGGCCCATGATAATTTTTTTTTACTTCTTCTAGGAATGGCCTATTGTTAGTACCAGGGTTCCCCACTGTGGGTTACAAAATTCCTGGAGAATAAGGTGTCAGACTGGGGCAGCGGAGATGAGGGATTGACACGAACCGAACCACGAAGCAAAATTCGTCACGAATTTTGCCCTGTTCGTAGTTTGCAAGCAGAAGTTTGTGATGGGTCATAGAATCATAGGGAGCCACCGTGGCTCAGAGGTTAAGACACTGAGCTGCAGACGGGAAGGTCTGTAGTTCAACACTTCGAGACCTGAGTGCCGCGTGACGGAGTGAGCTCCCATCTCTGGCCCTGGCTCCTGCCAACCTAGCACTTCAAAAGCAAGAAATTGCAAGTAGATAAATAGGTACCGCTTCGGTGGGAAGGTAACAGCGTTCCGTGCATCTTGGCATTTAGTCACGCCGGCCACATAACCACGGAGAAGTCTTCGAACAGCACTAGCTCTTCGGCTTGGAAACGGAGATGAGCACCGCCCCCTAGAGTCGGATTTACCAAGTGATCCCTACCCTATGGCCAAAAAAGGGCAAAAAAAAAAAACAACAACCCCAAAACACCCACCCCTCCAAGATCCTTGGCCAAACTGGCCTGGAGAAAACGAGGGTGTAAAACGATGAGCTGTAATTCCAAGGGATCCCCAGGTCTCACCCGGAAGTTGGCATCCCTAAGTATGATCCTTATCAGTTCAGGAGGCCTGTGGCGGAAGGCAAGCAGTTCTTTTGAGATTTGTGTTCTTCCGACCAGTTCCGTTGAAGAAGGACGACCGGCTGTTCCAAGACTGCGCCGAGATCCAGCAGTCGGGACTCAACCTCAGCGGGGTTTATGCTCTCCAGATCAACAATCTGACAGAGCCCCAAAAGGTCAGTGAAAACAAAAGAGCCCCAAACTTAGCTTGCTTTCGCCCCCTCCCGCCTCCATGCCCAATTAGACATCTGATGATAAAAATACTTTGCCTCTCTCTTGCCTTCCCCTCCTAAAGGAAATGTCGGGGGATTCTCACTGCCCTAGGCAGGAGTCATTTTGTAGAAAAAGAGGTGCAGGGTCTCATTAGCATAACTCATTAGCATAACTTATTTGCATATGCCACACTCCCTGACATCACAGGAAGTGTGTCAGAAGGCAACACCCACCGCTCAGGCTCCACTGGACTGTTTTGGATTGCTATCTATGGGGGGGGGGAAACGTGCAGATCTGTCCTCACAGAGGAGGGAGAGCTTGTACCTGAATACCTCACAGAGGAGGGAGAGCTGGTACCTGAATAAAACTTGGTCTTAAAGGTGCCACTGGACTGTTTTGGACCGGGGGGCCGGGGGGGGGCTTTGCAACTTACCTGGCTGCTTCTTGCTCTGACAGAGGGCTGCTGGGAGCAGGGGGCGGGGCTTGTTGCATGTGCCCGCCCCCTGGGTTCTTTACTGCCGGAGTTCAGCTCCTGTGCGCTCCTGCAGGAAATGACCCTTGTATGTACAAATATACGTAGATTGATGTGGTTTGCACGTTATCTTCTAATTGTGTGATTGTGTTTGTGCTACAGAGTAGGAAAAGATGGCCGGGGTTCATGGGAGCGATAGATCTCTGGGGACGGTTGGAAGAAATGGTAACGCAGCAGCTTTTTGTGGGAAGTCTGGCGCAGGAGACCATGTGGGCACAAAACCTCTCGTAGGCTTGCCAACTCTAGGTTTAAAAGGTCTGGAGATGTAGGAGGTAGAGCCTGGGGAGGGGCGGTATTATGGCACAGAGTCCACCCTCCAAAGCAGCCATTTTCTCCCTGGGAACTGACCTCTGCAGTCTGGAGATGATTTGTAATTCTGGGATATCTCCAGGCTGCACCTGGAGGTTGGCAACTCCTCTCTCTTGGGACACTTGGGCATGCTAATTTAAGTTGTGGCCCCGCTGGTAGACCTACTGATGGCACCTGGTATATTTGGCAACTCCTGATGGCACCTAATATCTTTGGCCACTGTGTGGTACAGAGTGTTGGACTGGAGGGGCCATTGGCCTGATCCAACATTGGCTTCTCTGGTGTTCTTATGTCTGGGGCAGTGATGCTCTCTCTTCTTGGTGCTTGGGGAGGCCACAGTGGGAGGGCTTCTGGAGTTCTGGCCCTGCTGGTGGACCTCCTGATGGCGCCTGGGTTTTGGCCACTGTGTGACACAGAGTGTTGGACTGGATGGGCCATTGGCCTGATCCAATATGGCTTTTCTTATGTTCTTATAACGAGCAGATGTCCATCAGTGGCTATGAGCCACAAGGTATACATGGGACACTCTGTCTGGGGCAGTGGTGCTCTGTATTCTTGGTGCTTGGGGGGCAACAGTGGGAGGGCTTCTGGAGTTCTGGCCCTGCTAGTGGACCTCCTGATGGCACCTGGGTTTCAGCCACTGTGTGACCCAGAGTGTTGGACTGGAGGGGCCATTGGCCTTATCCAACATGGCTTCTCTTATGTTCTTCTGTCTGGGCAAGGATGCTCTGTCTTCTTGGTGCCTTGGAGGGGCAACAGTGGGAGGGCTTCTGGAGTTCTGGCCCCTCTGGTGGACCTCCTTATAGTACCTGGATTTTGGCCTCTGAGTGTTGGACTGGATGGGGCATTGGCCCGATCCAACATCGCTTCTCATCTTATGTTCTTATGCGTTCCAGGGAAGGAGGACAGGAGGGAGCCAGTGATGGAGTGATGCATTCAAACTAGGATGGTTCAGATCTCAACTCACCCATAAAGCTGGGTCGTGTTAGGCTAGTCACTGCTTAACCTACCTCACAGGGCTGTTGTGTTACTGCTACTCATTCTGAGGATAAGATGGGGAGGGGAGAAATGCATATGCTGTCTTGAATCCTAGAAGGAAAGGTGCACTTTAGCTACTGAGGTATTTATTCTCTGCCGTTCTCCCTGGTGGGGACCCAAGGTGGCTTACAATATGATTCTCCTCTCCTCCATTTTATCCTCACAACAACCCTGTGAGGTAGGTTAGGCTGAGAGAGTATGACTGGCCCAAGGTCACCCAGCAAGCTTCAACAGCGGAGTGAGGATTCGAACCTGGGCCTTCCAAGATCCCAGTCTGACATCCTAACTGCTGTACCACACTGGCTCTCACTGTTTGACAGCATGAAATGCAAAATCTAATGCGGGGCACGACACACAGAGCCCTGAGAATATCAGATTTATTATGTCAATAAATAATTCTAGCCCTTAGTTCGAGGGAGATAACTCTGGATTTGAACGTTGCTCTCACTGACCCAAGAAGAAGAGGAGATTGGATTTATACCCCGCACTTCACTACCCAAAGGTGTCTCAGAGCGGCTTACAAACTCCTTTCCCTTCCCCTCCCCACAACAGACGCCCTGTGAGGTGGGTGGGGCTGAGAGAGCTCTGACAGAAACTGCTCTTTTTCAAGGACAGCTCTGACAGAACTATGGCTTGCTCAAGGTCATACAGCAACTGCAAGTGGAGGAGTGGGGGAATCAAACCCGGTGCTCCCAGATTAGAGTCCGCGCACTTAACCTCTACACCAAACTGGCTCTCCACACTGATTCAGATGAGCCTCTCTTTGTGCTCTCTTCCTTTTGGCAGGCCTATTGTGACATGGAGACGGATGGCGGCGGGTGGACTGTTATCCAGCAACGTATCAATGGCAGCATCAGTTTCCAGCGGAACTGGAAGGAGTACAAGCAGGTATGGGACAGGGAGACCAGGGGGAGGAAACATGGGGTGGTGACAGCAGTCCTGTCTAGGAAACACCAAAAACTCTATGGTTTTACGTTAGAGTTTCAGCTGAGTCTTAGAAAGGTGTGATGTAACTTAGAATCATGGAATCATAGAGTTGGAAGGGACCCCCGGGGTCATCTAGTCCAACCCCCTGCACAATGGAGGAAATTCACAAATATCTCCCCCACACACACACACATACCCAGTGACCCCCCTGTTCCATGCCCCAGAAGATGACAAAAAGCCTCTAGGATCTCTGGCTAAACTGGCCTGGAGAAAAATGGCTTCCTGACCCCAAAGTGGTGATCGGCATTTCCCTGGGCGTGTAAGAAAGGGCCACGAGAACTGTGCACTGAGGCAACCCATTCCTGCCCTCCCTCTCGTGATCTGCCTAAGTTCACAGAATCAGCCTTGCTGTCCGATGGCCATCTAGCCTCTGTTCGAAAGCCTCCAAAGAAGGAGAGCCCACCACCATCTCCCGAGGAAGCTCGTTCCACTGAGGAACCACTCTAAATGTCAGGAAGTTCTTCCTCATGTTTAGCCGAAAAGTCCTCTGATTTAATTTCACCCCGTTGGGTCTGGTCCGACCTTCTGGGGCAACAGAAAACAACTCCGCCCCATCCTCTGGATGACAGCCCTTCAAGTACTTGGAGATGGTGATCCTATCACCTCTCAGTTGTCTTCTAAGTTTACCTGAAAGCAACATCATGATGTGGGGAGCCGGCCATTTTTCATATTTTATTTTTCTCCCACTGCTGCTCACCCTACCGGGGAGCTGGCATCCCTAGTCAACACTGCCTTGATAAATGCTAGGAGATTGGGGGGAGCGGTGCTTGGGGAGGGTGGCGTTTCGGGAGTATGCGATGCACAATCTAGGCAGCTGCCCCTCGTCTCTATGGTGTTTACCATAGAGACTAGGGAAATTCCTAGAGCATCACTATGTGGAGGCCATTTTTACTTATCTCACTTTCTCATGAGTGGGAAATTGAGGCTAGGGGGTGGGTAAATCCAGTCTGGACAGGTAAATGGGAGGCCTATCTCCAACATCTGCCAGGGCCTCAATATGCAGCTAGTCTTATTGGGGTCTGCCCTAGAGTTGTTACCTATAATTCTTTTTAAAAACAAACTTTTATGTGAAAAGGGGGAAACACGGCACAGCAGGAAACCTGGCCCAAGACTTGTCCACAACTCTGCTGGTTCCAGCTTGGCTCCCTCAGTGTGTGTTTTGGATGTGCAGGATTTTACATGCAAATGCACCCTGCATTTGGGTCAGATGAACTCGAACTTCTCTTCACGACAGAGCACAAGGGAAACTCCCGCTTTCTGTTTGCAGCAGAAGCCGGAGTGCACGGAGCTGATTCGTTGAGAACAAGTGAGGTCACGCAATCTGTCTACCCTCTTCTCCCCAAAGCAGTTTTTCAGCATTTGGTGAGATTACCACAAAGTTTCTGGCAGTTGCGAGAGCTACCCTTGTCACGTCTGGGTAGCTCTAGGAATTGTCAAGAACTCTATGGTCAGAACTTCCTGTAGGTAGATGTGGCCCTTTTTTTTTCTTTTCCTTTTTCTCCTCAGGACAATTGCGCTTGGTGGGCGATGACTGCAACTGGCTGGCGATCTCCAGCCGTAAGCGGGCAAACGGGAACCCTACCATTTCCTCAACTCTTGCATCACTTGAGATTTTGAGAAGTCCCGTTGGGCACAGGCTTGGCTCGCTGCACTGTCTCGATGGATACCTGGGGGGTTATGTGGGAACAGGGAAATTCCCCAGAGTCACCCGTTCTATCTGCTGCTGCTCAGTCGGGCAGAAGGGAGGAAGTGCCCAGGGGAAAACAGCATAGTGTCGACCAGTGTTCCCTCTAAGCTGAGTTAGTGTGAGCCAGCTCACTATTTTTTAGCCTCCAGCTCACATGTTTTTGTCTTAGCTCAAAAAGGACGGCTCCAGGGCAAACTAACTTATGCAGCAGCCAAATTGCTCGCTCACAGCTTTAATGCCAGAAGCTCACAAAGTAGAATTTTTGCTCACAGGACTCCACAGCTTAGAGGGAACATTGGTGTCGACGTGGCAATGTCCCTCCCTTCTAAGACCAAGCCCTGTGAGGAAAGGCTGAGGCCCCGCCCGCAGGGCTCTTTTTGTAGCAGGAACTCCTTTGCATATTAGGCGACACACCCCCTAATGTAGCCAATCCTCCAAGAGCTTACAGTCCCCCTGTGATAAGGGCTATGTAAGCTCTTGGAGGATTGGCTCCATTAGGGGTGTGTCGCCTAAAATCAAAGGAGTCCCTGCTACAAAAAGAGCCCATCCGACTCAGCCTCGGGAAGGTTCAGTCTGGAGATGAGGGGGTTGAGGGGGGACAGGATGGCTCTCTTGAAGTATCGGAAGGGCTGTGTCACTCGGAGGAGGGGAGAGGGCTGTTCCTGTTGGCAGCAGAGGACAGGACCCGCAAGAATGGGTTTCAATTCAGGGCGGGAAGGTACCGGCCAGTGTTCCCTCTAAGCTGAGCTGGTGTGAGCTAGCTCACAGTTTTTTAGCCTCCGGCTCACACATTTTTTGTCTCAGCTCAGGAAGGACGGCTCCAGAGAAAACAAATTTATGCGGTAGCCGAATCGCTCGCTCACAACTTTAAGGCCGGGAGCTCACCAAGGAGAATTTTTGCTCACAAGACTCCACAGCTTAGAGGGAACATTGGTGCCGGCTGGATCTCAGGAGAAACGTTTTGACGTGCCGGAACACGTGGGGAGGGGGAGGCGTGGCGAATTGCGCCGCCGCAATTTGACGCCCCAACACGATGAAACACGACGGCGTTGTTTCCATCGGCGGGTGTTTCCAGCACGCTCCAACCAGGAAGCAGGGACGCGAGAGGAGCACGCCGGAGCGATCACACAGAGAGCATTCGGCTGCAGCCCGTCACAACCAGTTGATAGTGGATTTTCCCGGGTACTTTTAAACTCCGCTTCTTTGGCTGACTGCGACGGGTTGCCGACGGGTGCGGGACGCCGGCCGGCATTTGTGAGTATCCCGTGGCAAATTCTGCGTGTGACCGGGGCCAGAGTTGTGCAAACAGTGGAGTCGGCTGCCTGGGGAGGTGGTGAGCTCCCCCTCCATGGCAGTCTTTAAGCAGCGGCTGGAGAAAACCCTTGTCAGGGATATGCTCTCGGCCAGGGGCGGCCAAACTTGCTTAACGTAAGAGCCACATAGAGTAAACAACAGATGTTGGAGAGCCGCAAGACATGAACCAATATTACACGTTTTTACTGGGAAATATGCAGATTTGCTTTTTATTAACATTAAACGAGACTGTCAAAAATAACAACCAGTAAAAGCAGATATTGATAATGATATTCATTTGTCCAATGATATTTGTTTGCTAATAGTATTTAGCTTCCCCAGCCGCCCTGCCAGGAGCCGCACAAGATGTGTGAAAGAGCCGCATGCGACTCCTAAGCCACAATTTGACCACTCTTGCTCTAGGCTGATCCTGCCTTGAGCAGGGGGTTGGACTAGATGGCCTCTAGGATCCCTTCCAACTCTGGGATTCTGGGATTCTCTGAAATACCCAGAGATAGAGATGTGAAGGCCCGGGAAAAAAACGGAAAAATTCCGGGGGGGAAACCGGGTCTTTTTCGTTTTTTTCCTGAAGCCTTTTTTGTTTTTTTTCCGAAAAATTGGAAAAATTAAAAAAAGGAAAGGAAAGGGAAAAAATTGATTATGGAACGTTTTATTTTAACATGAGGAATAAAATATTTTAAGACAAGGGGTTCAAATATTTTCCAAATCATTTCTAATATATATATA
>NW_015163776.1:12807-12999 GCF_001447785.1 Gekko japonicus | reverse complement strand
AAAAGGTTTCAGTTTTGTTTTTGCATGTGGGTGGGTATTCTGTTTGGAAGAATTGTTTGGATCCACTACGTTTTTAATATGCTAGTTGTGATCATTTCATGCCAAGTAAAAATGTCCATAGTCATATTTTATGTTCCTAAAGTAACAGAATGACTTTCAATTTAGAAAAGACAAAAGAAATGCTAATGTCGC
>NW_015163776.1:0-9136 GCF_001447785.1 Gekko japonicus | reverse complement strand
TCCTCCTCCTTCTCCTCCTTCTTCTTCTTCTTCTTCTTCTTCTTCTTCTTCTTCTTCTTCTTCTTCTTCTTCTTCTTCTTCTTCTTCTTCTTCTTCTTCTTCTTCTTCTTCTTCTTCTTCTCCCCAGTGTGGGGCCCACCAGCCTTTCCCTAGCATGCAGAAAATGGGAAGGGCTGTGTGGGGCTTTTGCCCAGCAAGCCTCCTGACTGGATGTGCAGATTAAAAGGCCTCCTGTAAAGCCGAGCTTCTGCCAGAAATGTGGAAGGGTCACCATTGGAGTTATCTGTGACCTCGCCGCCTGACCTTTTGTGGTGGGCTGTGCCTCCCGTGGAGGCTGTTTTGTGGTTGCGCCCACCACTGTGTCTCAGAATTCCACAAATGCCCGCAGACAGGAAAAAGGTCGGGGACTCCTGTTCTAAAGGGTTGGAAGGGGAAGGGGACACGGTATAGCAGTAGGGCCTCTGCTTGGCCTGCAGAAGGTCCCAGGTCCAATCCATGGCATCTCCAGTTAAAAAAGGACCAGGCAGGAGGTGATGGGAAAGACCTCAGTCTGAGACCCTGGAGAGCTGTCAAGAGGGGCTGTGGCTCAGTGGAAGAGCTATTGGGGGGGGAACGTGCAGATCTACCCTCACAGAGGAGGGAGAGCTTGTACCTGAAGGCGGGGGGGGGGGCTCTGCAACTTGCTCCTCATGGCCCGACTGAGGGCCGCTGGGAGCAGGGCTTGTTGCATGTGCCCGCCCCCTGGGTTTCTCGCTGCCAGAGCTCCGCTCCTGTGCGCTCCTGCAGGAAATGACCCCTGCTCAGGGATATCCATTCCGACCCGTATTTGACAAAGGGAATGTTGACTCTCAGAAGCTCGTCTCCCCCCCACCCCATTTTGTTGCCCTCTAAGGTGCTGCTGGCTTCCAATCTGTCTCTACAGGACAAATGTAGCTGTTTCAATAGGTACCACTTCGGTGGGAAGGTAACAGCGTTCCGTGCGCCTTGGTGTTTAGTCATGCCGGCCACATGACCACGGAAACGTCTTCGGACAGCGCTGGCTCTTCGGCTTTGAAACGGAGATGAGCACCGCAACCCTAGAGTCGGATTCGACTGGCTTTCGAGCAAGGGAACCTTTACTTTTACCTAAGGTGCTGCTGGCTTCCAATGTGTCTCTACAGGACAAATGTAGCTGTTTCAGCTCTTCCTCTTGGCCCGGTCCCCTGTGAGCTTTTCCTGTCCTGAGAAATCCCAAATTGGACCAGAAATCTGATGGGGGACCGGCCTCGTTCACTGAGTCAGACAGTCCAGTGGAAATTGAGGAAAGCTTTCTGGTACGTGCTTCCGATGCCAAAGCAATAGGGGTCATCAAAACGGCACAGCTGGGCACTGCCAACTTTGAACCGATCCAGGGGGAATCTTAAATCAAGGCAATCAAAATTTTGGCTAGTAGGGGAGAGAGCTTTGCTTTGGAGAACGGCCACATAACCCATCATCGGCTCTGCCTCAATTGGCACCGTCGTGTTCCTTGGAAAACTGCACCTCCGGATGCCAAGAGAGCTGGCTCGGTGGGATTTGCTGAGACTCACAAACAGTGTTCCCTCTAAGCTGAGTGAGTGTGAGCTAGCTCACAGTTTTTTAGCTTCTGGCTCACACGTTGTTGTCTTAGCTCAGGAAGGAGGGCTCCAGAGCAAACTGATAGATGCAGCAGCCAAATGGCTCGCTCACAACCTTAATGCCAGTCGCTCACAGAGTAGAATTTTTTTCTCACAAGACTCCACTGCTTAGTGGGAGCATTGCTCATGAACATCAGAGCGCATCTTGCTAATGGCTTCCGTCTGCGGCTAGATCGTTCCTCTTTGGTGACCTGGAACGTGGACACCTTTCTGGGTGCTGGAGACTCCTCCTCCTGAGTCCACAGCAGAGAGCCAGGGGGGTATAGTGGATTGAGTGGCAAATTAGGACTCTGAGTGACCCGGGTTCGAATCCTCACCTCTGCCACAGAAGCTTGGTGTACAGAAATACAAACTGCAAGGGTAGACCATCAAAAAACTCACAGATTTCACAAGTTACCGGTAAACATCAGTCTATATCCCTAAGAGCACTTCAGTCGGGGACACAACACCACCTGGTGATTCCAAGCCCCCAGGAGGCAAAGCTTGCTGCGACCAGGGCCAGTTCCTTCACAGTGGTGGCCCCTACCTGGTAGAACGAGCTCCCGGAGGAGATCAGGGGAAGATCTGCCATAATATTGCATGGCACTGGCACCGCTGGACTGGCCTTAGACCATCTACAGGACTCTACAACACTCTACCACCACCAATGGTGGGGACAACAACGGGATTAGGGGCCGCCCTCGGAGGTTCTGCCATAAATTTGCATGGCACTGACACCGCTGGATCGGCTTTGGACTATCTACAGGACAATATCACCCCCAAGGAAATGATACCACCAAGAGACCTAAGGAAATGATTGATACCACCATGAAACTATTCAAAGACCATCTTGTTTACGTGAAGCACTTTATGATGTTATTGTTATTGCTGTTATCTATGATTTTATTGTTTTATCTGGTTTTTATGTATGGGCTTATGCCCCCTGTAAGCCGCCCTGAGCCCACTTGCGGGGAGGGCGGTGTAGAAATGTCTAAATAAATAAATATTGCAACTGAGGAAGAATGCTTTGAAACGTCTGGCGTCCCTAGGAAGGGTGCTTTTGGCTGCTGAAGTTTCTTTATACTATGGGACATCCTCTGCCTTGTTTGTGGACTTTGAGATGTTTTGGACACTATTACACTGAAAGGGTATAGAGGAGTCCACTGAAGTGCTCTTAGGGGTATAGACTGATGTTTACTGGTAACTTGTGAAATCTGTCTTAGGAAAAACTTTTTGACAGTAAAAGTTGTTCTCAGCTGCCCAGGGAGGTGGTGAGCTCCCCTTCGCTGGCAGTCTTCAAGCAGCGGCTGGGCGAACACTTGTCAGGGCTGATCCTGCATTGAGCGGGGGTTGGACTGGATGGCCTCTAGGGCCCCTTCCAGCCCTGTGATTCTGTGAGCCACAGCCCTTCTCCATGGTTCTGTCAGAGCTGTCCTTGAAAAAGAGCAGTTCCTGTCAGAGCTCTCTCAGCCCCGCCTCCCTCACAGGGTGTCTGTTGTGGGGAGGGGAAGGGGAAGGAGATTGTAAGCCGCTCTGAGACTCTGAGTGAAGGGAGGGGTACAAATCCAATCTCCTCCTCCTCCTCCTTCTAAACCACACTTTAAAAATAGGGTATCTTCCTTTCTAATGCTATAAATCCAATCTCTTCTTCTTCTTCTCCTCCTACTCCTCCAGGCTTTCCTTGAGAGGCTATAAGGGCACCGCCGGGAAGCAGAGCGGCTTGGTCTTCCAAGGGACCGGCTTCAGCACACGAGACTCGGATAACGACAACTGCATATGCAAATGTGCCCAGATGCTTTCTGGAGGTGAGTGGGCCTGTGCTGAGAAAAGAGGTGCGAGCAGGCTCAGGAAGTGGAAGACACTTGTTGTTGTTCAGTCGCACAGGCGAGTCCGACTCTTCGCGACCCCCTGGACCAGATCCCGCCAG
The DNA here is from genome assembly GCF_001447785.1 of Gekko japonicus. Classification (NCBI taxonomy): domain Eukaryota; kingdom Metazoa; phylum Chordata; class Lepidosauria; order Squamata; family Gekkonidae; genus Gekko; species Gekko japonicus. Next base: position 5,575 of record NW_015163776.1, on the reverse strand, counting down.
GCCTTCCGGTCTTCCGCCGTCCTCTGAAGTTGGCTCAATTTCACGTTCGTTGCATCTATGACACTGTCTCACCATCTCATCCTTTGCCGTCTTCTTTGACCTTCAGTCTTTCCCAGCATCAGGGTCTTCTCCAGTGAGTGCTCCCTTCTCATTGGGTGGCCAAAGTATATGAGCTTCAGTTTCATTATCTGGCCTTCCAGGGAACAGTCAGGGTTGATTTCCTTTAGGATTGACTGATTTGAACTCCTTGCAGTCCAAGGGACTCTCAAGAGTCTTCTCCAGCACCATAGTTCAAAAGAATCTATTCTTTGGCGCTCGGCCTTCCTTATAGTCCAACTCTCGCAGCCATACATGACCCATGTGTTTATCCTTGCAGTCACAAGGTTGATAGCAGGGGCTCCCACCAATACCTTTTGTGGTTCTCGTCAGGTGTTTTCAGAAAGTGGCTGGGGCCAGGCAGAGTTCCTGCCCAGCAGGGCTTCTGATTGGCTGTTGGAGATCTGATTGGTTGTGCAGATTAAAAGAACTTTTGTTTCGGTGGCAGTGCCTCTTATTCTCTCTCTCTCCCCCGTTCCTCGTCGCCAGTGTATTTTTCACTGCACTTTTTCACTGCACACATTGTGTGTGTGTGTGGCTCCGCCTCCCACAATGGCCATCTTGTGGTTGTGCCCACCACCTTGTGTCATGCCAAAGGGGCCCACAGGGTCGAAAAGGCCGGGGGACTCTGGTCTAGAAACTTGCCCATCAAAGCGTGTCAATGCAGAGATTCTGAGCGTGCCGAATTTATGCACCAGGGAAGAAATTCCACAAGCGGCGAGATCCGTGGGCGGGCTGGGTGATAGCATGAATGGAACTGCGCTGCAGATAAGGTGACCAGCATCTGCTGAAATAACCTCTTACAAACCACTCTTTAAAAACAGGGTATCTTCAGGCGATTCGGCATTGGCTTTTCCCTCCATTGTTTTACCAAACCCACAATGGAACAGAAATTTCCCTCTGCACTACATGCTGCTTTCACTTTCTTTGATAATCAGATTTTATGGTACCCTCCACACTCCATGCCGCTTTCACTTTCTTTGATCAACCCGGGGCCCGCCCCAGCCAAGAGGAGAGCCAGTTTGGTGTCGTGGTTAAGTGCGCGGACTCTAATCTGGGAGAACCGGGTTTGATTCCCCACTCCTCCACTTGCACCTGGCTGGATGACCTTGGGCAAGCCATAGTTCTGATAAGAGCTGTTCTTGAAAAAGAGCCGTTTCTGTCAGAGCTCTCTCGGCCCCACCTGCCTCACAGGGTGTCTTTTGTGGGGAGGGGAAGGGAAGTTATGGCAATAGGTCAGGTACCAAATGTAATTGACATACTGCTACCTTAAAGTGGGTAACTGACATATTGCTGTGGTTTAATTTAAGTCCAAAAAAGCCCCTGCATTGGCGGTGGGGGGGGACTGCTGAGGCAGGGTATGGGGGCAAAGAAAGTATGGGGAAACTACCTGGTGGAGACTACATTACTGCTGCAAATGCCCTTGTGTTCACTCACAAGACTCCGCAGCCGAGAGGGAGCATTGCTCCAGAGCGGACTGATTTCTGGAGCAGCCAATTCGCTCGCTCACGACTTTCATGGCAGGAGCTCACAAAGTAGAATTTCTGCTCACAAGACTCCACAGCTTAGAGGGAGCATTGGTAGGCGCTTTTGCGGTCCATTGGTAGGGGGCTTTTGTGGTCAGGCCTCACCTGGAGTCCCGTGTCCAGTTTTGGGCACCACATTTTAGGAAGGATGTTGACAAGCTCGAGCGTGTCCAGAAGAGGGCAACCAGGATGGCGAGAGGGTTGGAGTCCAAGTCTTACGAGGAAAGGCTGAAAGAGTTGGGTCTGTTTAGCCTGGGAAAGAGAAGGCTTAGAGGGGACACGATTGCAGTCTTCAAGTATTGGAAGGGCTGTCCTGTAGAAGATGGAGGGTTAGGGCGGGGTATAAATCCAATCTCCTCTTCTCTTCTTCATCGGGTTTTATGGTACCTGCTGCATAGATTTATGGCTGTTTGGGGGTGACCTATCAGTTAGTATGGGATTGCCCCGGGGTACTTGAATGTGGTTTTGAGCTGCACCTTGGTAGAATAACAGAGGGAAAAGCCAATGCTCAGTCGCCCTTCCTTTCTAATGCTAATGGAGAACAGGATCCGTGTTCCCTCTGAGCTGAGTGAGTGTGAGCTAGCTCACAGTTTTTTAGCCTCCAGCTCACACATTTTTGTCTCAGCTCAGGAAGGAGGGCTCCAGAGCAAAGTATTTTATGCAGCAGCCAAATCGCTCGCTCACAACTTTAATGCCAGTTGCTCACAAAGTAGAATTTTTGCTCACAAGACTCCTCAGCTTAGAGAGGATCCATGCAGCCAGATCTGATGGCAGTTTTAAAACTTTCCCTGATTTTAAGGGTATTTTTTTAAGCAGGCGGTAAACTCCTTCTTACACTTAACCTCTGATCACAAGCTAAACATGAGCCTGCAGTGTGATGTGACTGCGAAGAAAGCTAACGCAGTCTTAGGAAGCATTCACAGAAGCAGCATTGTGTCCAGATCACGGGAGGTGGTCGTTCCACTCTTTTCTGCTGTGGTCAGGCCTCACCTGGAGTCCTTTGTCTAGTTTTGGGCACCACATATTAGGAAGGATGTCGACACAAGCTAAACATGAGCCTGCAGTGTGATGTGACTGCGAAGAAAGCTAATGCAATCTTAGGACGCATTCACAGAAGCACTGTGTCCAGATCACGGGAGGTGGTTGTTCCGCTCTATTCTGCTGTGGTCAGGCCTCCCCTGGATTACTGTGTCCAGTTTTGGGCACCACATTTTAGGAAGGATGTGAACAAGCTCGAGCGTGTCCAGAAGAGGGCGACCAGGATGGTGAGAGGGTTGGAATCCAGGTCTTAGGAGGAAAGGCTGAAAGAGTTGGGTCTGTTTAGCCTGGGAAAGAGAAGGCTTAGAGGGGACAGGATTGCAGTCTTCAAGTATTTGAAGGGCTGTCATGCAGAAGATGGAGTAGATCTCTTCTCTCTCGCTCCGGATTGCAAGACTAGATCTAGTGGGTGGAAATTACAAGGGAGTTGTTACCTGCTAAATATCAGGAGAAACTTCCTGACTGTACGAGTGGTTGAGCAGTGGAACAGACTGCCTTGGGAGGTGGTGGGTGCTCCTTCGCTGGATGTCTTCAAGCGGAGGCTGGGCGACCATCTTTCGGGTCTGTTGTAGGTATGTAGGTATGTAGGGCTATCTTTTGGCTCTGCTCCTGCTAGATGACCTTCCAACTTCCAACTCTAACATTCTATGATTCTATGATCTTCCACCTAAAACGCATCTCTTCTGTTCCCCCGTGTTCAGGTTGGTGGTTTGACGCTTGCGGACTCTCCAATCTGAACGGCGTCTACTATCCGGTGGGACACAACATCCGGAAGCTGAACGGCATCCGGTGGCATTATTTCCAGGGCCCCGGCTACTCCTTGAAAAGCACCCGGATGATGATCAGGCCTTCCAGTGGGCGCGAAGGGGCATAGCCCTGCATTGGCCGCAGCGCAATTCCTCACGGTCTTTGGCCCCTGACAGGTGTGACATGAGCTACGGCAGCCACTGCTGGAACGAGGCTCTGGCGAAGGAGGCCAGGAATTCACTGCGGATAAAGAGAACGCGAGTCTTGTTTTCAAGATAACCTTCGGTTTGCTCTTGGACTTCGGAGGAAAAAGGAGAAGGAAGGAACAGTTCTGTGTGCTAACAGGCAAAATCTGACCTGGGGGGGGCAAATGTGCCATATTAGCCAGATAAGATGGGGGAGGGAAGAGGGAAGGCTGGTTGGGGAAACCTGGGGTGGGGGGGGGGAATCAGAAACACAAGTCCATGTTTGGGCAAACTGAAGCAACTTCTTGTTGTGGAACAAGGAAGTCCTGTTGATCCTGCACACTCCTGCCCTCTGCTGGCTACTCTCCGCAACACGCCTCCTGATTTTTGCTTGGGTTAGAAGCGTCGTGCATAATCAATCATTCTAGGCTTTCTATGTATTTTCTTCCAGGAACTCTTTGGTGTCGTGGTTAAGTGTGCGGACTCTAATCTGGGAGAACCGGGTTTGATTCCCCACTCCTCCACTTGCACCTGCTGATGTGACCTTGGGTCAGTCACAAGCTCTGGCACAGCTATCCTTGAAAAAGAGCAGTTTGTGTCCCGAGTTCGCTCTGAGACTCCAAGTGAAGGGCGGGATATAAATCCAATCTCTTCTCTTCTTCTTCTTCATATGTGCCTTGTGCAAGACACTGATATTTGGAGCATCTGAATCGCTTCGGTGACCCTGCTGGGAATAAGGATCGACTCTCTCGATACAGTTTGCCGGACTGCTTCTTTCTTTTGCGAGGGGCTTTTAAAATGTGCATTTGCTCCCTGCTCCAGGGTTGGGTTTTTTTTGTATTCTCCTTTCCCTCGCTTGTGTGTTCCTAATCTGGAGAACCGGGGTTTTGATTCCTCACTCCTCCTCCACATGAAGCCAGCTGGATGACCTTGGGTCAGTCACAGTTCTCTCAGAGCTCTCTCAGCCCCACTCACCTCACAGGGTGTCTGTTGTGGGGAGAGGAAGGGGAAGGAGATCGTAAGCCACACCGAGACTCCTTCGGGTAGTGAAAAACGAGGTATTAAAACCAACTTCTCCGCCTCCTCCTCCTCCTCTTCTTCCTCCTCCATCTCTTCTTCTTCTTCCTGTTGTGTCAGGGGTTTTTCTTCTCTTCCACATGTCCTTTGCCTCCTCTAGTGGTTGATTCTATATTACATCACTTTATGTCTGGTATATCTCCCCCCAGATTTAAACTGCAGGTATTTACGCTTTACTTTACCTTTACTTTTTGTTGTTGATCAGTCACACAGTTGAGTCCGACTCTTCGCGACCCCATGGACCAGCTCCCGCCAGGCCCTCCTGTCTTCCGCCGTCCTCTGAAGTTTGCTCAATTTCATGTTCGTTGCATCTATGACACTGTCTAACCATCTCATCCTTTGCCGTCCCCGTCTTCTTTGACCTTCAATCTTTCCCAGCATCAGGGTCTTCTCCAGTGAGTGCTCCCTTCTCATTGGGTGGCCAAAGTCTTTGAGCTTCAGCTTCATTATCTGGCCTTCCAGGGAACAGTCAGGGTTGATTTCTTTGAGGATGGACTGACTTGATCTCCTTGCAGTCCAAGGGACTCTCAAGAGTCTTCTCCAGCACCATAGTTCAAAAGAATCTATTCTTTACCTTTACTTTATTTATGCTGGACATAAAGCAATGTAATATTGAATCAACCACTAGAGGGAGCAAAACATGTGTGGGACAGAAATACACGCCCGCCCCCCGAAACCACAGTAACACAAAAGTGAGCAAAATAAGAATGCGGGGGGGGGGACCATTCAATTTCACACTCTTCCTTTCTTCCTCCAGTTTCTTTTCCCTGCCCTGTCTTTGTCCACCTTAAAAGTAAAGCTGTAGTAAGCTGATAAAATGGCGAGTTGCAGTTTATGGGGAAAGAGGATGACAATCTGCAAGGGATTCAGGGGGGCCTGGGCTTCTCTTAGAGCCAGTTTGGTTTC
>NW_015163775.1:53474-59912 GCF_001447785.1 Gekko japonicus | reverse complement strand
TCTAACATAAAATTCCAACTGACATTGTCGAAAGCTTTTTCAGCTACCTCTTTTAAAGCCAATTTCTTTGCTCTCCTTTACCCAGGTCTTGGTGATGCATACCAGGTCCACATTTTGTACTGCAATATAATTTTGCAGCTTCATGGTCTTATTATTTATGGACTTGGCATTACACAGCATCAGTGTCGAAGGGGGGGGGGGTTCCTAGCCCTCACACCAACATGCCTTGGGATGGGACAAAGGTTGGAAGGGGACCAAGCATGACCATATCTCCGTCTCCTTCATTCCAGCACCTTCCCCTACCACGATACCGCCCTCTATCCCCAATCACTGGGATCCCCAGTCCAATATTGGCACTCCCAATGTTATCCAGAACCATTTTGTTCTTCTCTCCCTTCCCTCACCCATGGAGTAGCAGGCCAATAATATAACAAATCCCAAATTCATTACAAGATTTAACACAATTAATACAGTAGCTAAACTAGTCTGATCTAACATCATCATCAACAATTGCCTAACTAGCCTGATTCTCTAAAAACTGATCAATTCTCTCCCTCCCCACCCAAGTAATATTAATAACAATTTCCAGTTAGTAGCTGCTGGAGTAAAGGCCTCTGATTACCACCAGGAACTAAGCTAAAACAAAGTGTCACTAATAGTTGGTCTGACCAGTCCTCCTCAGACACAAGGGGAGTGGTAAGTAAAGCCGTTGGTGTTATGTATTGGGACTGAATCATTCCAGGTCTGTCACACCAGAGACTGGCTGAGCTTGGAGCACAAGAACAATAGCTTACCAGGACTCTGGAAGTAACCAATCAAGTAGTAATGTTATATAAATAGCCTATCATTGGGAGTGGGGTGTGTTTGGGTGTGGCGATTGCATGCTATTTAACAGAGCTGCTGCTCTGGGGTCTTGTCCTGTTCTTGCTGAAATCATAAATAAAGTTTAGCTGATCACTAGACTTGAGCCTGCTCATCCATGGAACCTACTATTTAACAGTTGGAATCAACAAATTAAAGTGAAGTTCATACTCAAAGTTCTCCCAGACTAAGATCCCTCTCAGCCTGTGAGAGTGTTTCCAAAGATGTTCCAAAATAGAAAGTCTGTTTCCAGGCCTGTCATCATAGTGGACTTATAGGCCCTCTCCAAAGTCTTACTCTCCAAATTGCTCCTCCTTCCAAGCTGGCTGCATTCTTCAGGCCCCAGGTACCATTGGTTCTCCAGGGTCTCTAGGCCACCGCCTGTTTCCCTTCCTCCTCCTGCAATTCTTTTGCTCTGCCTCCTGTGGCAGCGATTTTGGTGTGGCGTTCACTACCCTTTCCCAAAATGCCAAAGTTGCCCACAGTCTCAGAAAGGTTGGGGACCCCTGCATTATCACAATGCCTTGCCCTTCTTTCTCCAGTGCATTTTTTTTTTTGTAGTCAGAGGAAGAGAAGTGCAAATGTTCTTTCATACACATGCTTAAAGCTACTTTTCCACCAGTGGGCTTGTAATGCTAATATTTTTTTTAAAATGATATTGGCCAGAAGGCTTATTTGTACCATAGATTCTCTTCCATACTAATAACTATCAGATGACAAGACTTTAACAAAAGCAGAAAAAGAGTTTCAGAGGCAATTTAAGGGCCACATACGAAATATAACAGGGTATATCTACACAGGAATTAAATATGTATTTAACTCTCATCACTTTCACAAAGAACTACATATCCCAGGTTCCTTGTGTAAGAGGAGTTTAAGTACATTGTGTAGATATTGCTTGTAGCTGAAGTCAGCCTGCTTGCTGGAGTGTAAGTGCAAATGTCAGCCTGTCCGTGTCAATAGATGCATAATAAGGAGTGATTTTTCTCAATTTGGTGAGCTCTGAGGCCTCGGAGATTAGATTGGATATGATCAATATAATCAATGGAAGCTAGAATTTTATAAAGGGTCTCCTGATTCATGAGGTACCTCTTGATATTATTTTTTAACCAGAAAATCTATCTTTATTTCAAGGGCTTTTCTTAGTGAGGATGTTGAATGCCAGTTTTGATTTTGGTACCATGGAGGTAAATCAGCAGAGGATAATCTGGACCCACTTGAATTTAAAGAGGCTTGCTGTCTCAGAATGCTATAGATTAATGGCTGGAGAAGCCCATGGGGGAAAGAAAGATCGTGTAGGTCTAATCATTGCACAGCAAGTGGGATCCAGCACTGCCCAAGGCTACCTGTACCTTTTCCCATTCAGCTAGCATTCCCCGTCTCCATTGATTACTCCTTGACTCCTGAGTACATAGAGAACACTTTAGTAGCTCTGAAAGAGTTGGAGGCCTATTCTCCAAGTCTCCCTCCCATTCCTCTCCCTCCCAGTTGATTAGAAAACTTTCCAGCTGACTCTGTAACCTAAGTAAGAGTGTATTTTGATTGTAGGCCTAGGTGGGTAAGGTTACCAGCTACACTGAAAGCTTTTCTTTCCTTTCTGGTTTTTTTCTAGTTGTCAGGAGTGGGGGGGCATTTGGGGAATATTGGGGAAGAGATTTGTAATTTTAGTCTTCATTGGACCACACAAGTCAAGAAGCAGCTTCCCTACTCACACTTGTCAGCAATTGACTTAATCAGGTTAGGAATGGGGCAACGGTATATTTTCAGCCCACACTTGGAGATAAGTGCTGCAGAGCCAGCCAGTGTGTGGTGTTTAATAACAGAAGCTCATTGGGGCCTCTTTCTTGTGCTGTGCCCTAAGGACTTGGTGTGTGAATGTGTTTTGTGTATTTGCGTATGTGTGTGACATGGGTGGGAGGGAAGCTACAAAGGTTTACTCAGCTCTGAATGGTTTCATTCAGTTCTGTTCAGAAGGCTTTCCACTTGAGGGTATTCATACCCTGAATTAGTCAAACAGGTTAGCAGGGTTTTTTTTTATGAGGTAGCAAAAGAATGGGATACTTTGACAGTCAGTAGCTACAACATGCAGATCCTGAGAGAGGCATTTCAGTGCTTAAATGCCAACTTGCATAGCTTTCTGTTGAAAGAAAAAAAGCAAAGAATGAACTCAGACATCAGCAACTTAACTTCTCAACCTCCTCTTCTCCAGACTGAACATTCCCAAGTCCCTCAGCTTAGATTTGGTCCAATATGTTAATTTTGTTTTGATAGTCTCCATTTTTCCTTTTCCAATCTCTCTCTCCCCTGCTGTTCCCATGAGATCTTGCTGTTTCATCCTCATCCTCCAGGCCCACTGACTAACATAGACTGGTGTATAGCTCCCTAGGTAAGCTTCACACATCACCAATGAAATAATGTGTCACAATAGAATCATCACAGTTTACCTCACAATAGTGACACCCAGCCTGAAAGAGACAGTCAGCCACAAAGGTGTAGTTGGCTTGGCTTATTTCTAGTAAGGTCAGAGTTAAGAGTCAGTGAGGTGCAGTGTTTCAAGTGTTGAACAAGGAACTGGGTGCAAAACTCCCCTCTGCCACAAAACTCAATGGATGACCTTGGACCAATCACTGTCTCTCAGCCTAACTGAGAAGAAGTGATGACACGGACAGAAGCAGATGAGAAAGATTTTGGTCAGGAAGGGGTAAGCCCAGCTGCATCTTCCTTGCATCCAGGCCCGTAGCTAATGCAGGGCCCACGGGGCCCGGCCTCCTCCCTTTTCTTCTGGGCCACCTCCCTCCAGGGCTGTCCCCAAAGTGCCTCAACTCACCACCTGCACGCCACTTTGTACTCTGACTGAGAAACACCCCCACTTAAATTTTCTTTGGACTGCAAAGACCCGAGGTGGAAGACAGCCACACCTTTTTTAACTGGAGGGGGCGGGTAATTTATGCAGGATGTCAAAAGCGGGAGGGGGGAGAGAAGCGGCCTTCTGCCAAGCCGGGGGTGCTGCAGCGTGAAATTGACCAGCGCACTGAAACTGACTCGAAACCTCAAAGTCTCTCACGAAACAAACACAACGAAGTTTTCTGGGAAAGGAAAGGAAAGGGAGATCGGAAGGGCTGAGCCAGAAAATACGGAGGGAGGGCGGACTAATATAAAAAGCACTTTTCTGGGTTTCAGGCAGCTTGAGTAGACCTGGGTAAGACTCTGCTCAGGTCAGGGTTCCTGCGGAAATGGGGCCAAGTCAAAGGCAGAAAGGGAAAGAAGTTAAAAAAAATGGAGGAAAGCCGAGAGGAAGGAAAAGGTAGCAGAAATGAAGGGACCAAAACAAAGGTGTTGAGGAAAGGGGACATCTCGGAAAGGGGGTTGCCAGAAGAAAAGAGAAGAAAAGACAAGTGTTTGGAGTGGCCGAGAGAGCGTGTGGCCTGCTGTCGCTGCCAGAGGTTTACCTCAGAATCAAGCCTAAGGAAGTTCAGCGACCTCATGTGGTGTGTAATCATGCATAATAGAGGAGACAAATGGGAACCTGCATGGACTTGTGAGAGTCATGTTATTTCCCCTCTCTCCACAGCGATTTAGACCGATTTCCCACCAAAAAAATATAAAATAGGATATTATGTACTGATGTAAGTTATGTCAGAATATTGTGACTCCAGATTGTCAGTACATACTTAATGGCATATGTTGTGTGTTAATCACCACCACTATTGCAGAAGCCTAACCGGCAGAAAGAGAACCTATCAGTGGAGCGAATGGAAAACTAGTGAAGGAGAATTGTTGAAACTCTATTTCAGTGAGTATGTATGTGCTGACAACTGGGGATATAGTTAATATGTTGCAATATAGTAAATATGACATGGAAATATAATTTTCAGTTCACAGCTAAAGAGTACCAGCTGTCAGAAGAAGCGTAACGGGAACGTGGCAGGGAAGCCAGCCGTGTATAGCTGTACTCACATATGACGTGGTACTATTGCACTCTTGAAGTTTTTTATACAAAGGAACTGTGGACTCTAATTGTATTCTCCCTTTATATCAAGTACTTTTTGTTCCTAGCTCTGTAAAATATATATATATATATATAAGGGTTCTTTAACAAAGATTTCAAATTGTTTGAATTGTTTCATACAATATAATTTTTCTGCTTTTGTTCGTAATTCATTCACGGAGTGTCTTTATACTTATACAATCTCCTCCCATGAGCTCTCATTTTTGATATAATTGATATATAACCCCACCTGGAGGCTGGCAGCCCTAGGTATGAGTATACTGGGGGGAGGGGGCTAGGGTTGCCAGGTCCCTATCATCCTAAACACTGAGACTTATTGGGTGGGGCCTGAAAATGTTACATTTAGTAGTCATATACTAGAACTTTCATGTACCTCTTGGTATGTACCATATGGTATCTGTATGTAGTCACAATCATGCAGCCTCAAAGAGATGGGCTATTTACAGACTAAAAAAGTACATGGAAATTAACTATGTGCTAAATGTAAAATATAGTTGACCTTTTAGTGGCAGTTGGGTAGATCCAACCATCCTCCAAGGAACCTTCCTACAACCTAAGAAACCTTCCTCCAAAAATGACTATTCTGTTTGAGGAAGAGCCACTTAAGTCTGAGGAAAGCTCCTTAGGCTAAAGATCCGTGGTGGCTCAGAGGTTAAAACGCTGAGCTACAGACCAGAAAGTCTGTAGTTCGGCAGTTTGAGATCCAAGTGCTGTGTGACAGAGTGAGTTCCTGTCTCTGGCCCCAGCTCCTGCCAACCTAGCAGTTCGAAAACAAGAAATTGCAAGTAGATAAATAGGTACCACTTTGATGGGACGGTAACAGCGTTCCGTGTGCCTCGACATTTAATCATGCCGGCCACATGACCATAGAAACATCTTCAGACAGTGCTGGCTCTTCGGCTTGGAAACAGAGATGAGCATTATCCCCTAGGGTCAGATTCGACTAGCTTTCGAGGAAGGGAAACCTTTGCCTTTACCTTAGGCTGAAAGAAGGCATCAGACTTTGCTCAGTGGAGTGGTAGGATAGGGATAGGATCCAACCTGTTTATTGCTTCCCATTGTTAAATTATGTGTGTGTTGTTTACCACAAGCAAGCATGCACAGCAGTCTGTGAAGAAGCCACATATCTTCACTATGGCATACCATTAGCTATCCAGAGAAAAGTGATTTGCCTATGATTGTACTATGAGTCCTATGTTGGTTTAATTTGTGTACCTATATTCTTCTCTCAAGCAGTGTTGTAGGGTGTAAGACTGTGAGGTGTGTTGGGAAAGGTGTGGGGTGAGACAAATAGTAAGTTCTTTGTGCCTGAGCATTATGCCTCTATCAGTGCTTTAGTTCTAATCATCTTTGGGGTGGGGTGGGGGTGGATTGGAAACTTTCATGAATTACTATCTACTGTACTTTGTCAGTATCTATGGTCTCACTTGCCCTAAGCCTCTCGACAAGTTATTTTCCTCCTTTTTCATTTTCTCTTTGTGCATCAGTACTAACCCTCTAATCTGAGAGTTTTGTGCTAATTTGATTCTGGGTGAATCAAATTATGAAAAAAACCCTCATATACTGTG
>NW_015163775.1:29405-53431 GCF_001447785.1 Gekko japonicus | reverse complement strand
AGCTTGCCAGAAAACAGAGATGCTTCAGTCTGTATAGTTGACTTAACAAGTTCTGTGGAATTGTAAAAAATTAATAGCCTGAGCTGTAGCAGCTTCTCTGTAGTGTTGGAACTGTGAGCCACCTGGGGTTGTGCCAAGAGCTGGTTATGACATTCAGAAGTAATTGTAATTCTCTAGTATTTCTGTACCCAGGAATACCTTCTGCACATGGCTATAATGGGCTCATGCCACAAAGCCATTGTCACAGAAAGACATCATTATTACTACATGAAATATTTTATCATCTCTGTTTTGACACCCAGTGATCATGAGCAAAGGTGCTTCTCCATTTTCCTAGATAATAAACATCAACCCGGTTTGGGTGTGAGAAGTCAGATGTTGTTACTGCCTAGTGTGCTATTATATTTCCCTGCTCTTTCAGGAGGAGAGCTCATAGAACTCTATATTCTGAAACAGGGTAGGACAGCAACACATTTTCATCTTGACCAAAACCACATCTGACAGGAGGCTGTTCATTTTCTCCTGAGGGTTACCCATAAAAGGGAATGATGACTTACAGGATTTCAGTCTGAACTTTTGAATTAAACAAGTTTGGGAGTTGGTTGGATTTTTGTGACTTTTGTTTTTTTAATGTTGCAATTATTGTTTTGGTCAGGAAAACATTAACATTTATGTATTAATGCTTATACCTTGCACAGCTGTGGCTGTGATAAAAAGAACAAAAATGGGCGGTGGAAGGCTTTAATGCCAAAGAAAATTTCACTTTAGTAATTCTCTGACCATATATATCAGAGGGACCTACATGCCTCCAGCTAGGTTGTATATTAATTAATTTTGTATCCTGCTCTTGTTCCAAAGAGTTTAATTGTTCTTTACCCCCATCTACCCCCCCCCCCCAATTTCCTCATCTCTACGGGCAAAGTTTTGGTCAGGAGAAATGGCTGTCCCTGGTGAATTTAAGACTGAGGGCCAAACTAGATGTTATGGTGGCCACAAGTCTGTGGCCACCAAGGCCATTTTAGAGGAGAATTTGGCCATTTAAAAAGCTGCAAGGGTAGCACAGTGGGACCAGGTAATCTTGTCCGCCCTGTGTCTTTCCAAGTACCAAAACAGCCAAGGGTGTGTGTGTATTGGCACAGGGCAGAAACAAGATCACCTGGACCTCGTACCATGAGTGCAATCCTGATTACAGCATTCTTAAATGGCCAAATTATTCTCTCAGATGGTGTCAGCAGCCCTGAGGTGGACCTGTGGCTATCACAGTATCTAGTTTGGCTCTGATCAGATATTTAAATCTGATGACTTTCCAAGCAGTCTACCAAACACAGTACACGGGTTCTTCCTACTAGAACACAGGCATGGGATCCTGCCCTGTTGCCAGCATTCTCAGCACTGAACCTGGGGTGGTCTTTCCTGTGAGTGAGACACCCCAAAACAACCTCTGAACCTCCACAAGCAGTGCCCTATGAAGCCAGGCTTGGTTTAAACAGTGACTTTTGGCTGGGAGGCTAGGAGAACCACATCTTGGCTCAGGCCAAAAGATTCTTCAGGCTGGCTGCACAGCCAAGCATTCCCCATGGAACCAGTCCCCCCCCACTCTTCTCTCCTGTCAGCTTAGTCCAAAAAGGACTAAGAATGGGCAAGTCCCTGCCCTTGCCTTAGGCATCTTCTGCTGACCAAATGGCTAATCTTTTGACTGTCAAATGTTCAGGCAGGCAGAGACAAAAGCCTCTGGTCTGTGCTATTGGCATGAATGAAGTGTGTTGCATATTTCCACCCCCCTCTCCTGGTTCACCCATGTCAGGAAGTATCTTTGGAATAATCCTCTCATCCCTGTCTCCATATATTTGTCTAAGATACCTGCATTCTTACGCCTATGCCATACCTATCAAGATAAACATTAACTCTTCATGTCTAGTGAATGGTCAGCCATTCAGGCTCACCCTGCCACACATTAAGAAACATCACTCCTTTTGTCTGGCTCTAGGGGAAATGCCAGACCACTCTATTGTTCCACAATGGACACCCCCAGTATAGTCATCCAACACCTGGCTTCTATTGTTGAATCCAGATCCTGCCTCTCTGGAAGCTCATTGGTCACATCTAGGCCTTGCCCATCCTGATGCCACACATCCCTGGGACTCATCATTGGTCCAGGTAATCTATTGTTCTCACCTGAGACCAGCCCACAGGGCCACCCATTGGTCTGCATTGTCTTTCAATGGGTATATCCCAGTGAATACATGGCCTCAGACCGTGTGTTTTCTGCCATGATGCCACCTGGCAGGCCACCCCTGGAACCCGCTGGGTTTTGGGTCACAACCCTTCTTCATGGACCTCTTTGCCCATCTGGACAGATAGTATCACCCCTCCATTAGCTATCAATCACCTCTGCTTCCTTAAGTCTGTATTGTGTGCATGAATGTTTAATTATTGTTTGTGTGCTTGAGAATATTAGTAAAGAAATCTTTATTTTAGTAACCCAGCCTGCGTGTCCATTTCTGGTGCTTCCTGGAAGAATGGGGACCCCTGTATACACAGGTGTTTGCTCCCTTATCGCCCATTGCTATCTTAAATACATTATATTCCCCAATATTGATAAGAACACAGAGCAATCAGGCTAACAGCCCTGTGACTGTTTTTTAAAGATTCTTCCTATGAGAATCACTCATTTTCTTGCCAAGTCCATTAGAAACTAGGCTACAGTCAGATTTCACTTTTGAAACAGTAATGCAAATACCTCAGTGCCTGACGTGTATAGCTGGTAACTGAAATCGCCAAGCCATTGTCTGGACAAGCTTGAAGTGATTGAGAAATCTAATTTATTTTACTCAATATTATTCTAATAGTAATAAGATTATGGGAGTTATTCTGCAGTGTACCACAGGATTCCATTTTATCACTGTTACTATTTAACATCACAGAGCTCCTGAAAATATTTGAGGATCATCAATATACTAGCAACACCAAGTTCTGTTTTCCTTTCTCATCAGGTGGAAGTTAGCTTAGCTTTAAATCAGTGCCTGATGGTTTTGTTAATGTGGATGATGGTGAATTAACTTAAACTGAATCCAAACTCAAGAAAAGTTGTAGTAGTTTACAGTCAGGCAGTTCATATGATTGGAGTTCATATAATAACCTTGGTGGTATTTATTTTGTCTATTATAAGGTGAGGATAGAGTCACATAACCGGCTTGTGTGACAGACTTCAGGCAAGGAAGCTTTCCTCTCTACTGACAGACAGTGGTGGAATGGATCTATCGATGGGCCACTCTACTCAATCCACTCATAGGTGTACACCTTAAACTGTGACAAATGCATACTTGCGTGGATGTGTATCGTATCGAAACTCCCTTCAAGGAGCTATTTATTTATTTATTCATTTATATCTTGCATTTCCCCAAGGCTCAAGGTGGTTTACAATACATAAAATTCCCACCTCAAATCTCAAATCTAATAATAGAGTTTAATGCAATAAGAGAAGCTGTATGGTATAGTTAGAGTGTTGGACTGGGACCTGGGACAACTAAATTCGAATCTCTGATCTGCCGTGGAAACCTGCTGGGTGATCTCTAGCCCTTCACAATTTCTCACCCGAACCAACCAAGGTTGTTGGGAGGATAAAGTGGATAAGGAGTGAATGATGTGAAAAGCTAGCTTGTTCCTGATTAGGAAGAAAAGCAGGATGATAATAATAATAATAATAATAGTAGTAGTAGTAGTAGTAGTAGTAGTAGTAGTAGTAGTAGTAGTAACAAAAATAAATGAACAGAAATATAATGAAATATAATGAAAGCTATGCTGGGCTACAGTTCTCTGTTGAGTGTCTACTTGGTAGTGAACCTAGGTTTGCCTTTGTGTATATCTGACAACGTTCATTAAATGTTAGCTGACACATGATAAGAATTTTGGAAATCAGGAAAATTAGAATATTCAATAATAGTTGCATTAATTATGGAGGGAGCATGTCAACAAGACTATTTCCTTCTGTCAGGGTTTGGGAGGGAGGGGAATTGTTGTGTGAAGCCTTCTTGAAATGTACAAACTTAGTTCCAATGAGTTGTCTGGCAAAAAAGTGTAGTTTATAAAAAGCATGTTGCTGCAGCAATTTTTCTAATTTGTATTCACCACACTAAATCCATAGGCCCACTTTGCTTAGGGTTCACACAGAGCATTCTGTTATTTCAGTACAGGTGGTGGAATTTTAACAGTTGGGGGGCTTCTGTTTTTCATCAGTGAAATCATACGATTGGTCAAAGCAGCAAGTCGTGGCAATTAATTCAGTTTTAAAGGAGAGTTGTATACTTAAGGTATAACATCATACAAAAAACAGACCGGGGTATGGCATGTACATTCTCTACACACAGAGACCCTGAAAAATAAAGCATTTCATTTCCCCTTCTATCACCAGAAAGATAGCAAAGGCATTGCTTAGACAAATAGCTTCTTTGCTAGCACCTTGGTGCCCTAAATGAGGACATTAGAATGGTACAAAGAAACAGCCATGTGGTCCCTGTGAGAAACAGTTCCTGTCAGTGTTTCTTAATTAGTTTTCTTACCCCTTACTGGGAAGTGAAGGTCCTTATGCCACACTTTCTCAGGCCAAAGACATTTAGCCATTGATATCTGTCCTCCTCCCACCCTTCACACCACTTGGTATAGATGATTGATCTTGTTAATACAGGTCCTAGTTATCTTCTCTTTTTAACAGCTTGAACCTTTACACAGCATAAATAAATATAAAGTTTCTTTAAAAATGTCTTACAGTAAGGAAGAAACAAAACAATATAACGATATAATACGGAGAATAACAATTATAATGCGTTCTAATTCTCAAGATGGCCCAATCTGTGGATATTTAAATCCAGGCACTGGAGCCATGAAAAGACAAGACAGATCTTTCTACAAACCTGGAAAAAGCCCCAGGTTTGGGGGGGGGGGGTGGATTCTGAAATCTAACCCCCCCAATCCCCCCAAAAATAATGGAAGCAGCTTTAAGAAATGAATGCCCTCTCAGTGGCTCTTGTGGAGGTTGCTAGGCAACTACAACAGTACTGACAGCCTTCATGTCTTGGTTTCAGTCAGTAAAAGGCCCTTTCCAGGGTTCTTTTGGACTTTGAGAGAAGATTTATCAGAGTCAGACCCCCCACCAGCAACTGCTGGGCAGCTTGATACCTTGTGACTTGCACAACTCACACAGGACTGGCTGCTTGCTGCTGTTCAGGAGCAGCCACCCCACAAAATAGTGTGATGTAGTAGTTAGAGCTTCAGACTAGAATCTGGAAGACCCAAGTTCAAATCCCCACTCTACCATGGAAGCTCACTTGGTGACCTTGGGCTGATCACACATTTTCAGCTTAGCCTACCTCTCTTCTATTTTATCTTCATGAGAGGATAACAATTTAAGCTATTTTGCTCCCTCTAAGCTGTGGAGTCTTGTGAGCAAAAACTCTACTTTGTGAGTTACTGGCATTAAAGTTGTGAGTGAGCCATTTGGCTATTGCATAAATTAGTTTGCTCTGGATCCATCCTTCCTGAGCTAAGACAAAAATATGTGAGCTGAAGGCTAAAAAACTGTGAGCTAGCTTACACTAACTCAGCTTAGAGGGAACCATTGTAGAGAAAAGTGAAGTAAATAAATAAATGTAGCTGAAGATTGGTGGGGGAGGCAGATAAAAGGTAGGTTGGTGGATGGGAAGGAGAGAAGGAAGCAGAGAAAGGTGAGGATATCAGGCTGGCCTTGAGGAAGGAAAGATAAAATAGTGTGGGGAGGAGGATACAGGGGAAATCAAGATGCTCCTCTAGTCTTTGCACATTCCTCCCATGAAAGTTGGCCGATTGGCATGGTACAACTTGGCCATAGTTTTTCTGGGTAGAGGCTGTCAGGAAGGAAGACGGGAGGCGGGCAGGTGATGGTAGGTTGGCTAGTGGATGGGATGGAGAGGAAGAACCAGGAAAAGGAGAAAGGCTATGGAGGCTTTCAGAGAAGTGAAAGAGAAAATAGTGGGGGAAGGGAATATTTTACACACACACCCCAAGATCATGTAGGTCCCCCACTTGTATATATCTGTGTAGAAATCTGTGGTGCTAAAAGGCAAAGGAAGCCATCCAGCCTGTAAAAAAAGAGAGGGGGAGCTTCTGTTGTCTGCCATCCTAGATGTATAATTTCACTTAATCTTGACAATTTGGTAAGATATGAGAATTGCTAAATATGGAGCCTTTGGGCCCATTTTAATGTAATATTTGCTGTTAATCACAAATGTTTTCTGTTGCAGTAGCTCTTGATGCTAAGCATGAAATTTATGTGATCTATCCCCATTTGGCTGGTATCTCTTCGGTAATACCTCTTGGACCAGCTCATTAAAAAAATTAACAGGTTTGTTTCCTATCATGCCCTGAAATATTTTCTCCACTTTTAAAATTAACATATATCTTGAAAGAGGGGGGAAATTAGGTAATGTTGTGCTCACCTCTTAGATACTTGAATTGATTGTAATAAAAGGTATTACGCAGTGTTTGCTATTCATATTGTAGTGCATCAGCGCAGCTACCTGAAATTTTGTAGGTTTCAAGTACGCTGAGGTTCTTATATTGTTTTACACCACACAATCAACCTTGAGTCTCAGTAAGAAAGACAGACTATAAATAAATAAATAATCAGCTGCCCAGCATTGTAATTATTTGCCTACCAACAAAAATTCTGGCCACGGGCCTGGATGGAGCCCACCAGCCAGCCATGTGTTGTGGCCTGCTGTGTGCTTTGGAACTCCCCAGATTTTGCAGCTGTAGCTAGGTAAAAATGTAGGTAGGTAGAAATAATCAGAGGAAGGAGCTGCAGTGGCTCAGTGGTTAACAAGCTGAACTGCAGGCCGGATGGTCGGTAGTTCAGCAGTTCAAAACCCGAGTGCCGCATGACGGAGTGAGCGCCCGTCTCTGGTTCCAGCTCCTGCCAACCTAGCTGTTCGAAAGCAAGAAATTGCAAGTAGATAAATAGGTACCACTTTGGTGAGAAGGTAACAGCGTTCCGTGCGCCTTGCTGTTTAGTCATGCCGGCCACATGACCACGGAAATGTCTTTAGACAGCGCTGGCTCTTCGGCTTTGAAACGGAGATGAGCACCGCAACCCTAGAGTCAGATTTGACTGGCTTTCGAGCAAGGGAAACCTTTACCTAGAAATAACCAGAAGTTTTATTGAGCTCTGAGTGGGATGCTGTACACTTGGGGGAACACTTGTTAAGCAAATGTTGTATTGGGCAATAGTTATATAACTGTTTGGCTTGAAATATCTAGTCTATGTACACACCAAAAAATTGGTAGTGAGAAGGCTGTAGCATACAATCAGTGAGTGTGGTGTAGTAGTTAAAGTGTCAGACTCGGATCTGGGAGACCAGGTTCAAATCTTCACTCTGCCACTGAGGTGGTGATTTGGGGCCATTGACGGAGCCTAACCTGCCACATAGGGTTGTCGTGAGGATAAAATGGAGGAGTGGTATAAGCTGCTTTGGGTCCCCCTTGGAGAGAAAGACACAGTATAAATAAACAAATAAATTAGCTGTGAAGGAGAAAGTGGGTGAGGCAATGCAGCATTGGGCTTTATGTTATTCATATTAAAGCAATGCCTAAAATCCCTGGCAAGGATCACCTCTCAATTTTCCTGGAGGCTGAACAAAGTTTAGCTAAAAGGGCTTCAACCTCAGTCAATGACAAGACCTAGCAGGTGAATGACACAAAGAAATGGAGGGGGGAAAAGACAAATGAGGCAACAGTATGGGTAGCATGTTTCGCATAGCCTAGCTGTATGCACAGTATATAGCTCACCACCTGCCTAACCCTTTTTAACTTAGTAATTTGTAGTACAATCATCTCTGCCACTCTTCTTCAGTCTGCAGTCATCATAGTCTTTATCCATTATTTTGTCCATGAGAGGATTCTAGTTTGCCCTTAGCATTGTGAATGAATACAGTTCCAGTAGCATCTTACTCAACCTTTTGCTTGAAACAGAACCCAACATTCTTTGTTAGAAAAGGAATGTGTTGTTATAATCTTGAATAATTTCTCTGAATTTTGAAGGACTCTGCGCTTTGCTTTTCCTGCCGGCACTGTGGAAATGCATGCCAAAATTCTATGAATTTTTCAAGTCGACATGAAGTCGCACAACCGGACCTATTTCTGTGAGGTTTCCTGCTGTGAGTTTTAAAGCCTAAGAAGCTCTGATAGTGTGCATAACTTGGCATCCTCCTGTAGCTTGTACTATGCAGCCCAAATATACATAGCTTGAAGTCCTTCTGCCTCTGTTTTATACATACCTGTGGGACTAATAACTTGCTGCTCATTAAACCCAGCAACATCCCCCCTGGAGCTCATATAGGAAGTGTGCAGATGCCAAAATAGAGTAGTTATGCTACTGAAGCAATCTGTCTTAGGAGCTTCAATGTACATAATGGTGATTTAACTTCCTTCATGCCATATGTAGAACACAGTGAGTCATTCCCGTCTCAGTAGCTTTTCTTGGAACAACCTCATAATAGTTCCACCAAGGATAAAGTTTGAACTTTATTAGACACCAATTTGTAAGCTTCTGTCCACTTATTAGGAACTATTTTCAACCATCCCATCCTGATTCATGTACCTATATGTGGTCCTGTGTTTTGATCCCTTTGAAACTGCTGTTAATGAGGACTGGTTGAGCTTATTTGGAGCGAGTTTTGTAATGGACATGAAAGGCACTCTTTAACAAGAAAGATGACCCATTGTATATCTCTTGATATACCTGGGAAGTAAATTCTGGGGCCACTGTAGATACACATGCCAAGGAGATATGCTTTGTTGCGGGAGCGAGAATGTAGCGGTCCAAGGCACCAGCCTTTCAGCAAGTCAGCACCCTTAAGGTTGTTCCAGCTTCTCAGCCTTACCAGCTCTTGCTGCAATCTTTGCTGTGAAGTCCCTTATAGTAACCACACTGCAACAGTCCAGTGGTACACTATGTACAAGGGTTTTATTCACAAAATATACAGACAAACTGCTTCGCCAGACACTCGGTTTCATCAGAAGAGATGTACATGGCTTCTGTACAACACATATATACATTGGTCCACCAATCAGCTACAAGCTGAGTCATGGTGACTGCACACTGTCCAGTGCCAGTCATAACCGGTTAGAACCAGTCTTATCACACCACCTGCTGACAGGTAGCTGTCAGTTAGATCACACTGATCTTCCTGCTGGAGATTAACTTACAACATGCTTCTCTTTCTGCTAGTTTTCTGATGAGTGATTTTTCTATATTACTTTGCTTTTTATATCTGTCATAGCATTTTGCAGGAATGGGAGTGGTGGACATAATCTCTTGTAGGCTGGGCCCAGAAAACTTGATGATGATGAAGAAGAAGAGTTAGTTTTATACCCCACCCTTCACTACCTGAAGGAGTCTCGGAGCAGTTTACAATCACCTTCCCTTTCTCTCCCCACAACAGACACCCTGTGAGGTAGGTGGGGCTGAGACAGCTCTGAGAGAACTGCTCTTGAGAGAACAGCTCTGAGAGAACTGTGACTGACCCAAGGTCACCCAGCTGGCTTCATGTGGAGGAGTGGGGAATCAAACCCAGTTCTCCAGATTAGAGTCCACCGCTCTGAATTACTACACCAAACTGAGAGGACAGATTAATGAGCAGCTTTATTATGCCAATGCTGAGAAATTATATGGTGCTTTACAGTGCTAAGAGGCATTATCTTGGTTATTTAAATATTTTAGTTGAGTATATTTGTCCACCTCTTCTCCCACATCAGAAGTCAAAGTGGCTTACAAAGTAAACATAATACAAATTTAATCAAAAATATAAAACCCAACAGTACTCCATCCTTCCTAATGCATCATAAGTAATAAGCCATGAGGACGTCCTGGGGGGTGCTGATTCCGCCAGCATTCAGGGTTGCCAACAGCCTGGGAGAAAAATGTCCCTTAACAGAGGCTTAATGTGTGGAAATAGGCAGCTGAAGCTTTTAATGGCCCAGAGGTAAATAACATCACCTGGTAAATAACACCCCACTTCTTGCCCCTGGCTGTTGGCAACCCTGCACAGGGCCACAAGCTGCAAGCGATTGGCTGTGAGCTCTTTGGCCCATGCTGCTGGCTAAGGTCAGGCTTTAAGTTAGGTTTTAAGTTATTTGCAGAAAAGGGGAGGGGCAGATGCTCAGCCCAGGGTTTGCTCTGATGTTCCCCAGTTTTCTTCCCTCCTCATGTCTCTGGCCAAGTCCAGGCTTCAGTTTACCATACAGAAGAAGTTGAGTTAAGGGTGAGTAAAAATTAGTTGAGTTATCCTTAACTAGTAAAGTTAAGGTTAACTAGTAACTAGCACAGGCAAAATTAGGATTAGAAATGTTCTGATACTTGGCTCAACCTCTTCGCAACAATGTAACACCAGCTTCTTAATATCAAGAGCACAAATACACACACAAGGGAGTGTAAAGTGATTGGATGCATCTGGGTCAGCTGATCTCAGCTCCAGGTAGTGCAGACGATGGCTGCGTTTCCCTCTCTAGGTGTCAGAGTGTATTAGATGTACTTCACCTGCTTGGTTTGATGGTGCAAAGATCAGGGTTCCGTGTGTCTCTCCCAGGAGGCCATGCTTGTGGATATCTAAGAAGGAACTGAAGTTTGTTTCCATACTGATATACAACCAAAGTTGCTGGTGCACAACACTCCCTGAAGCTGCCACAGTTAACTGGAATATTTATATTGCTTGTTCAGCCCCAGAAAAGGTTTTATTTCATAAGATTTATTTATAATAGCATTTGGAATCTTTCATGCTGAACTGTGCCTGGTTCTGAATATAAAATGTAGTTATTCTCAGGTCAAGCCCAGTGCCCGAGGGGTGGTTAAGTTTCAAGAACAACACCAGGGCTGTTGTGTTAAGGAACTGAAGCAGGAGAACGGGTTAAGATTTTACAGCCCAACTAATCAGCCAGGTAGAAAGCAAATATGAGGCAACTTCCTTAAGGTGCTGTGGAATAAAAGGTAGAGCCCTACTGTTCCTTTCTGTTCCTGTATAGGTACGAGTGCAATCGCTGAGTTATATTCAGGACCATGCATTTTATGTCTCCCCTATTCAGTTTCCTAAAGATTCTTTCATCCAGAATAAATTAAGCAAATCAAGCTATGTCCATGTTCCTATGGAAGCTGTATTTATATGTATAATTACTTGCAAGTGTGAAACAGCCATTACAAATCAAACACCACAGTCTGAGCTTTCTATTGGAATTATTTTAATTAAGTCAGTTACTTCACTGAGATTCCTCAACTGATCCAACATAGGCATTTGTGAACCACTTCAACACCCTAGATTTTCAAAAGGTTTTCTTGGGGTGGGGTGGGGCAAGAGCCAGCGTGGCAAAGGACAAGGAGAAAAGAGAATTGAGGGAAGGAAGGCATGATTATAGGGACAAGTAGCATTTATGAGACAGGACTTTCCCATGAGTCTCTAAAGCTGTTTTCTCACATAGTTGATTTGCACAGTTAGCTGCCCAGTTTAAAGGAGACAGAAACCAGAGGCTTTTGCCGCAACCAGAGTCATGTTTAAATCAAACCATGATCCCTGTAAGAGAGGAGCCAAGATCTATGCAGGCAGTGAAACTCAGCCTGTGAGCCATTCATACATATTCTGATACATGTTCTCCAGACTCCTAACTTTTCTTTTCGCTCCAGTGAGCTAAAGACCTCTGAGGTGGAGGGTGGGAAGAGGAATTAAAGCTGAGTTTCTTACAGTGCCAAGTTTTGCATTAAATACAAAATAATTCAGATGGTTGCACACTCTGATGGATGTATTAAGATCCTTATCTTCTGATACAGACTTACCGGAGACCATCCATAACTATGACAGTGATAGCCAGTGTGGCACAGTCTGAAATAGTATGGCATAGTCTGAGAGACCCGGTTCTGAATCCCACTCTGCCATGGAAGCTTGCTGGGTGACCTTGGAATGGTCCTACACTCTCAGGCTACCCTACTTCACAGGGCTGTTGGGAGGATAAAATGGAAGAAAGGAGGATAATATAAGTTGGTTAGAGTCACCATTGGGGAGATAGGTGGGGTATAATTTTAGTTTGGGTTTTACTTTTTAATCAGTGTATAGTAGAAACATTGCTCCATTCTTGATACACTTTGGCCCCGGTCACACGGGGGGGAAAGGCACGGCCAAAGCGTGGCTTTTCTGAGCCGCATCAAAATAGATGCGCGGCAGTGGGATCAGACAGATCCTCCGAGCCGCCACACAGTTGCTCCCCGGCATGATCAGATGCCGGGGGGGAGCCACGGAGCGGAGAGCGAGGCAGCTGGCTGCGCATGTGCGCGCATGCGCAGTTTGGGCGTGAGCCTTGACTGCTGTGGGAGACGGGCGCGCCGGCAATCTCACGGTTGCCCTTGCTGCGGAGTTTCAGGTAGGTAGTACTCTTTTCTAGGTTCTTTTTTGCTGCACGGTTTCACCCAGAAAGGACAGATTGGGGATGGGTGCGCTCCGCTTCCCAGATGTTGCGGTGTGATCGCACCCGTTTGATGCGCCCCTGATCCATCCCTCTTGCGGGGCAAAACCTCCTGTGTGACCGGGGCCTTTGATTCTTTGTCCCGCATGTAGCTCAATCAGTTCAGGCTCCCTGGTGTTTCCCCATCCTCACCTAGGCCTCTCTTGTGCTGCTATTGACAGAACTACTTTTCAGTCACTTTGCATAAAGAGGTATCATGATTTATTAATCAATTAATCTTAGCCTGCTGAGTAGCTGTTCACGGTACTTAAACAGTGAAAATAAAATGTTTGAACATAATAAAGATGGAGTGTAATTAATATGACCTCCCAACAGTGAATACTCCTTTATCCCCTCCTCTCTGGCACACTCGGCATCCTTTTTCAATATACAAACATTAGCTTTGTGGAACTCTGTTTGCTTTGGTTCAGACCTTCTCCCCCCACCAACTAGGATGTAAGCAAAAAACACAGAGATTTACTGGGAACAAACAGGATAATCATCACTCTAATGTCCTGTTTGTAAGTTTCCTGAGCAACTGGCAACAGTATGCTGACCAGGATAGATCTTAAACCGATCCAGCAAACCAACTCTGTTTCCTCATTTGAGAAAAAATAACTTCAGCGCAATAATTTCTTCTTGGAGTAGTGAAGACACAGAAGGCTTTATTGGTAGACTAAGGTCCTTTCTGCATTTGCCTGCCACTCCGGATTTTCTCAGTGTTCGAGCTGAGCCAATTTAAGTCCATGACAAAACAGCATCCAAATAACCCATGACAACAGCAGCCTGAAACTGGGCTGACCGCTGAAGGGAGGTAATGTAATGCGGGGGGGGGGGGACCAGAATAAAAAGAAGGTCGAACTCAGTTTTAGTGCAGAATGGGGGGAAAACCTGGATTAAAAAGAAGGTTGAATTCAGTTTTAGTGCAGAATTGCTTGGAGGACACCGTGGTAAACAAGGAGCTGCCCAAAATGTCCACAGATTTTGTTGAACTTCTAGAAATTGTGGTTTGTAGATCAAGCACAGAACCATTGTGACAGTATAAATTTAACGTAGATACCATAGATTTACATCTGTATTTCTCTTTAAATAGATGCTTCTCTCTCACTCATTCGCTTTTACCCAGTCCCCTGCCTGTCTGATCATTTTAAGAGGATTGTCATTGGTGATTCTGTGTAAACTGTTCTGCAGGAGGTTGCAGTGTTCTGTTCTCTCCCTACTGCTGTTTAAAGTGTATGTTAAGACCACTGAGATTGTCCACAGGTTTGTGTTTGGATGAGATGGAGATGATGCTAGTTGGTTTTGTTGATGTCATAGAGGGGATCACTTCCCTACCCTTGATAGGATGAGTCTTTTTCTTCCAGGCTATGTGAAGAGTTTAGCAGTAGCTTTGGACCCAGCCTTCTTGTTAAAGAAGGAGGATGGTATAGTTGCCAAAAACACTTTCTTTCAATTACATCTTATGTGAACATTATCTTCCCTCTGACTCAGCTGAACCAGTTTCCCTGATCTGGACTACTGTAACCTTGGGGATAGACCGCTGTAAGCATAGTCTACATGGGGCTGGACTTTTTGAAACTCAGGATACTCAATTGGTGCAAAGTGCGGCTGCACATCTTTTAACTGGAAAATGTTGCTATGACTATGTAACACCTGTTCTAAAACACCTAATTGGTTGCCTGTTTGTTTCCAGGCTCAGTTTAAAGTGCTAGTTCTTAGCTTTCATGACCTGGGGCCAACATGTTTTCGGGACTGTCTCTCCTGGGACATACCCATTGAAGTGTAGTGGGTTAGACGCATGTAGAAACCACTGAGACTGATGTAGTGATCACCATGGTTTACTGGTACACAACAAAGACAAAGACTAATGGCCGACTGGCCAACTATATACACACCTGGGGACACTCCCCTAGGTCCCGTTGGTGGGTTTAAATCTCCCGCCACGGTCCTTTTGGTTCCCCAGTGGAGAGACTAGGAGCCTAGTCCCCATTGTTCCTACAGAGTCAAGCTCGGGGGTATTCGCTGGCCCCTGGTGGTGGTCAGCGGACATAACACCCATGCACCAGTTTTGCTCCTCCCAATTCTTTCTACTCTCAACACTGCCCCACAGGAATGAGAAAGCATCCTTGGCTGGGAAGAAAGCCTTCTGAAATAGCCTTCCACTTTAGGTATACTATTCTTACAGATTTTGTAATAAAGCATTGCTTTTCCAGAGAACTATTGATTGAACTGGCTTTTTCATAAACCATGAGATGGCCATATTTGTTGTGGACAGACTGTTGGTATTTTTCTGTTTGATCTTTGTTTGGCAAGCATTTATGGATCACAATGTAGGTTTTTATTAATGTTATTGTTTTGTTGTTTTAGATATATATCTAAGTAAGTGGATGAAATGTGTGTAAGCCACCTAGGATTCCGTTGTAAGTGGAAAATTGTGATAGAAGACAAATAAATAGTGTAGTGCGCACATGAGTGCAGGGTCAGGGATTGAATAAGGTATTTTCAAAGCTTTCACATGGACCTCCTTTTGAAAGGAATATGTTTTCTCTATCTGGCTGACAACAGGGTTATGAGAGAGTTAGGCCTCCTCTGCTTGGGGGACTCCCAAAGTTTTTTTTAAAAATAACAGCAGGGTAACAATAACATCATTAAAAACAATAAAACATAAAAATACCCCTTTAGAAAACCCTTTGGGACATAAAGATAGCATTAAAACACTGTAACATAAAATCGGTATTCAGTAGAATAGCATACCAATAAAACAGTTCTAAGGCTAGAGGCAGACCATAAAAATATCAATTAAAATGGATAAGTTAAGGCTTCATTTAAAAGCCTGGATAAAGAGAAATATTTTGTCTTGGCTCCTAAAAGACAGTGAGGTAGGTACTAGGCAGACTTCATGGGGGAGGGTTTTCCAGAAGCAAAGTGCTACCGCTGAGAAAGCTCTGTCTTTAGTTCCCACCCAACTCACCTCTGCAGGTGGAAGCATGGAGAGCTGGACTTGGAAGGAGGTTCTTAACTGGTGGTCTGGACAGCAGTTGTGCAGGCAGTCCTTCAGACCATTATTATAGACAGATCATATTTCCCCCATAGAATAGTAAATCTTGATTGTGTAAGTCTGGATTGTCTTAATTCACCAGTGGTACCTGCTTTTTATGGTAGAAAATGGAACTGTTAAATTTGAACTTACAAATTTAAATTTGAACTTGTTTGAATATGATTTGTTTGAATTACGAGCCTAATTCGTTATAATTATTTTTGTAATGTTGAAATTGCATTATAGGTAATAGTGTACTTAGAAAAAACAAACTGAGTAGATCTTATTGAATTAACTTCCGAATTTATCTCTCAAAGACTCATGAATATGACCACTGATTTATAGCCGGCAGAATCATGGGGATTGTTACATGATCATCATGGTCAGCTCATATTACTCCAGTTATGGAACATCATGGTTAGCTCAAATTACTCCAATTCTGCAGCAGCTGCACTGGCTACCAGTTAGTCTCTGGATCCAATTAATGGTGTGGGACCCTCACACCTATGGAACCGCCTCTCCCATTAAAACCTCCTGCACTCCCTTCAGTCATCCTCTAGGGGCCTCTTGCAAGTGCCCAACCCCAGGATGGCTTGTTTAGCTGTCCCCAGGGGAAGGGCCTATTCAGTTGTGGCCCCTACCCTGTGGAACGCACTCTTGGATGACACCTGTGCCCTGTTGGACTTGTTTAATTTTCACAGGGCATGAAAGGCTGAATTGCTTAGGCTGGCCTTTTGAGGGTAATCCACATATCTCGTTGTTTTTGTTAGTGGTATGGTGTATATATATGCCACTTGGGTGAGCACAACTAAAAAAATCAAATGAATTTTAAAAAATCATACTTCTTGCAACACCATTCTCCAAAGTATAGAGCTAAAATAATTTTTGTTAACCCAGAATAATACCTTTCTTTTTCCTTCTGTTTGATTTTCAGGACCCGGCATTCTCTTCAGCAATTCATAACAAGCTACAGGTGCCCAACACTACCCGGAAGGCTTGGAATGAGAGAGACAATCGGTGCGATGTATGTGCTACACACCTGAATCAGCTGAAACAGGAGGCTATTCAGATGGTGCTGACACTTGAACAGGCTGCCAACACCGAACCTTGTGATGCTTCTCCTGGCTCCCCACCTCCCCTTCCCACTATTCCAACTTTAGTGGGATCCCGACATATGGGCAGCTTGCAACCCAGGGACTGGGCATACATGTCTGCTCCCTATGCTACTTCCAATTATGCCAGCTTTCTGCCTAACAAACTCACTGGGAAACCTAACAACCTAGGGATCGTAAATGGGATAGAGAAGAAAAATGGTTCCTTGGGACACCAGGCAAAGGTCAGTGTACAGATGGCCACCAGTCCAAGCAATGGTAACATCCTGAATTCTGTGGCTATCCAGGCTCATCAGTACCTAGATGGCACCTGGTCTTTGTCAAGAACAAATGGCATTACACTGTATCCTTATCAAGTAAGTAGAACAAGAAACATCTTTAAACTCTTTGATATTCTTCTTAGTAATGCACCTGTACCTTTCCTTAAATGAGGTCCACAGTGCTGAGTACATTTTAGATGAGGTTATTAATTAATTAAAATATTTCTGGCTTGCCTTTTCCCCAAGAACCTGAGGTTGCTTGCAAGAGATGCCCATCTGCATCAG
Source organism: Gekko japonicus (assembly GCF_001447785.1). NCBI lineage: Eukaryota > Metazoa > Chordata > Lepidosauria > Squamata > Gekkonidae > Gekko > Gekko japonicus. The sequence goes on along the minus strand of NW_015163775.1, from coordinate 36,224 downwards.
AACAATTTTGAAAATATAGCCCTGACCTGGATAGCCCAGGCAAGCCTGATCTCATCAGATCTCAGAAGTTAAGCAGGGTCGACCCTGGCAAGTAATTGGATGGGAGACCTCCAAGGAATACCAGGGCTGGAACAGAGGGGCAGGCAATAGTAAGTTACCTCTCTGAAATGTCCAAGCCCCACTAGGGATTGCCAGAAGTCAACCATGACTTGCAGGATTAAACACACACACACACACACACAATACAATACCATTTTAAAAATATATAGAGATCACTTTGTTTTTCAGGTTTCGAGACAGAGCTGTAGAAGGGATTGCCAATATTTGTATATAAATTAAAATACACTCTGTCTTTTCAAACATCAAATGGTAAACATTGCTCCTATATTTTAAATAGGGAACTTAATTTTTATTACTAAAAGTATCCTTCGGAATAATTTGGAAAATAAAACTAAGGCGTAAAATTCCTTCCCTTAAAATCATTTCGTAAAACCACTAAGCCTAAGAAACAGAAAACATGTGGAGATAACAGTGGTTGTTACAGGCCCTTAAATAATATAGGTTTGGAAGAAGGCTCTTGTGGCAATGAGGAAACTGTCAATTGTGCTACGTTTTCTCTTGCTGGCTAGAACAGCAGGACAGCAGAACAGGCTGTTTCCATTGCATGAATTAGGCAGAAAACTGTCCACACTTTTTGCCTTCTAGAAGGCCAAGAGATTTATCTTTTTTTTTTTAAAGATGTGAAAGCAAGGAATTCAGACCATCTAATGGCCCAAAAGGCGGGGTATAATACCATAGAGTCTACTCTCTAAAGCAGCCATTTTCTCCAGGGGAACTGATCTCTGTATAGGCCCTATAGGGTTGCCAGCTCCCAGGTGGGAGCAGGGAAGTGCCTGATTTTGCGGGCTTCTGCCCACTGCTTGCCAGCTGGTTGGCGGGGAAACCCCACCCCCAACAGTCACAACCCGGCATGACATCCCTGATGTGATGACGTCACATGGAAGTGATGTCATCATGCCGAGGAGGTCGTGTGTGGACATCACCCCCCCACTCCCAGAAAGCTCCCCCAATAGCTCCTCGCCTTTCTGTGCCTGCAGCCTACACTCCGTTAAAAGCCCTAGCAGATGGTATCTCCTCTGCTCCTCAGGGAGCCTCTTCCATTAGGTGGGAGCTATTGTGAATGGGGTTTACTCTGCTGCTAAAACAATACATATTTATTTTCTGGAATGGATAAACAGATCCTGAGGTGTACTACGGGGGTTCTCTATATTTGGATTTCTATGCTGCCTTCAGCCAAAAGAGGAGAGGCAGCATAGAAATATTTTCATCAATAAATTATTTATTTACTTTCTTTATTTGTATTCCACCTTTCTCCCCCATTGGGGACCCAAAGCAGCTTACATTTGTTCTCCCCTCCTCCATTTTATCCTCACATTAATCCTGTGAGGTAAAGCTAAGAGTGTGTGACTGGTCCAAGGCCACCCAACTAGCTTCTATAGCAGCTTGGGGATTCGAACCTGGGTTTCCCAGATTCCCACTACACCACAGAATGGCTACAAGGAGAAGAGAATTACCAATAGAAGGATGAAACTGTGGTGTGGAGTAGAGGAGGAGAGCAGATTATGATACATAAATGTGGATAAACACATCTCTTATTTCTTTGTTTAATATTTGTCTCCATTGGATTATAGCTATAGATTGCTTGTGGCCTTTGTTAATATGTATTAAGTAGTAGCTAATTATATAATACGTAATATATAATACAAATGGGGACCCACAATACTTGCGGGGGAGAGGAATCCCTCCTCCCATTGCTGCTGATTCCCCACACCTGTACAGGCTGTCTCCCTCCTTACAGCTTGGGAGGGGAAACTCATGGGGGGATCCCATATTTCCCCACCATTACCAAGCCTTGTGTGGCTCCAGGCCCCACCACCAACTCGCGAGCCTGGCATCCTCCTCCACTGTGGCTGGGCCCGGTGCAGCTGCCTGCATCCCCCTCTGCCACAGCCGGGCCTGGCTGCCGTTATCCCTTGAGGCTTAAGATGAACCCAGAGCAGCCACCAATATCCACTGCCAGGCCAGGCTCAGGCAGCTCCATTCTGAGCTGGTAAGAGCACTGTTTGCATGTGTGCAGACAATGCATATGTATTTGTGGGGGGATTTAAGCCTCCCTATATATTTTAGTTTTTTAAAAAAAAGATTATTCTTTGAGTTTGTAGGAAAATCTGTTTAGTGTCCATATGACCTAGTACTGTGGATTTAGGTATTCACAGATGGGGGCCACATGCCACCAATAGTATATAGATTTTCTGATGTTATTTCACGCATCACAGTCTGTCCAATTGTAAGAACAGGGATTAGAGCTCCCAAAATAAGGCATAACATACAGCTCTTTTTATACAACCCTCATCTCTAGCATCCATTCTGAGGGCCATTAAATTAATACTGCACATAATGTTAAGGAACTACATACATCACTATATCTATTCCCACCCCCGTACAAATGTATGCATGTGTGGAATAGAACTGGGTATTAATTTATCACTGGAAGGGTAGCAAATGTGGACTCTGGAGTCATTCACAGCAGAGAATAATTAATTGGTTCAGTGGTAATATTCAATATGATATGTCCTGGATGTAATAATTATGTTAATGATACAGACTAGGGAATACTAATAACAGCACATGGCTCTTGTGAGCAGTGAACCAAATATGGGTTTCCAAGTTTAATTCTAGCAATTGCATTGCTGAAGAGGAAAGAATAATATGGTATGTGAAATACACAGTGATTTAATGGTGAGAAGCTAAGGGAAAATCTGCTGATATACAGTTGGCAATAAAACTATTAGTTATAATTATCTAAAAGATCAATTGATTTTGTCTGCTTTTGTTTTTTAGTCAGCTAAATTTGTAAATTTATTGATATTCCTATGTGTACTGTTGATTAGAATCTATATTATGTCAGGAAAAGGATATATATTGCTATAGCCCTGAAGTAAATACTGAATCTTACCACCTGATCCTAAACATGTTAACTTGGAATTAAGTTTCTCTCCCTTTTCTGGGAGTGCTTCTGTGTCTCTAAATAAATGCACAATGAACAGAAATACATCAGAAAAAGTGTTCCCTCTGTGACAGGCCCTTTTTACCAATTGAGGGGACCCACACAGCCTCTTATGATTCTGGGGAACAAGGTTTGTAAACCACTGGTTTAGGCATATCTTCTCCTTCCCACACCTCTCTAATGATATCATGGGGTCCTCACACATGTTGACCATAGAAGAGTTCAAAGGAACTGAACCCAGTGTTTTCCTGCAGGACTTCTCTGTAAGTGAACATGGGGTGTTGTGTTTGTCCCAGTTGCTTGGGTGCGTTCCAGTATAAGTCCTGATCATCCTCCCCAGTGTTCCATTGAAATTTTCTGTTGAACAATTCATCTCAGGATGGTACAAGATTGGTGTAAGATGTTTCGGGCCAGACACAACCCATAGCTACTGCATCAGAGTGGACATAAAGGAGGTTCCGAGGTCATTCACAATTTCATTAGGGAAACTGAGTCTACTAAAAAGAAACAGCAGGACATCCAGTATCGTGTGTGCTTCAGTGTTCAGTCAAAGGCACCTTGGTTTCCCCCAGTTTGGCAAACATGATATGTTTTGCAAAAGTCTGCCACATTTATTCCATGCTAATGAAAAAGCTGGAACAGTCTGTGCTTAGTTCTAGCCACTTCTAGGTGACCTGCAAATGGACTTTCATGTGCCATTACCAGTAACTGCAATTTTTACTTTTGCAAGGCAGTCAGTGGACTTGCCTCTCCCAAATAGCTGCTTTCTTCACAGAGGCTCTGTGTACTTCTTGCCCTCCTTAAACATGAATCTTACAGGGTGTTCTATAGACAGCTCAGGTGGGCCTTCTCTGGCTGGCTGTAATAAGCTTTTAAAAGTCTCATCTGCTTGCTGTTCTGCAATCAGCAAACTATTCTCTTCCACCAGCCATTCTGGTTCTCTAGGTAATGCTTGCTCTTGGGCTTCAGTGTTACAGTTTCTCTCCTCTGAGGAGTTATCCATGGCTGCAGGCCTAGTTTTTTATTTTTATTTGGTATTTGACTTCGGCTTCTGGTCACTACAGTGACCTGTTTGATATGCCGTCTTGCCAAGTCGTTGCCCATCAAAAGTGAGGATAGGATTTCCCCCCATACCCCATCTTCCAATCTCCTGACCAGTCTTTGTATGTTATCTGTATGTTAGTCATGTTAAAATGTGACCCTCCCAATCCTTTTGTAGCCATTTCCTTTTTGAGGTAAGTACTGTTCAGTCTTCACAAGCCCTGGCTTTATTAGGGTCACTTGAGCTCCCCGAATCCAATGACTTTGGTATTGTTCACTTCAACTAATTTCATATAATCATTGGTAACCCCCTTCAGGGGGCACTGCTGTTTTTGCCCCTGGGTGTTTTGAACTGCTGCTACTTGTGCAACTACATTTGTGCAACTACATTTAGTTGCCTCACAGGTCCTGAGTGCTTTTTCTTTACTAAATTGGGGCAATTGTATCCTACATGACCTATTTCTGTACAATTAAAACACCCCAGGTTATCAGGTTCTCACCTAGGCTGCGGTCACACACACTAGATAATCCACTTTCAATCCACTTTCAGTGCACTTTCTAACTGGACTCTACTGTGTGAACTGGCCAAATCCAGTTGGAAAGTGCATTGAAAGTGGATAGGTAGTGGATTGTTTAGTGTGTGTGACTGCAGCCCTAGTCTGAAGAGTCTGCTTTGCTGGGTTGATTTTCTGAGGTAATTTTTTTCCTGAAGGATCCAAGCTCATTTCGTAAAATACATTCCCACCAAATCCTCCTCCAAGGAATCTATAATTTCTGCAGCATTGGCTACATTTTTAGGTTTCATATCATGTGCAATCCTTTATATTCACTGGGTATGACCCCATAAAACTGTTCCAGTGCTATTAAATTTACTACCTGATCTCTAGATTTGGCCCCATTGCCAGACAACCAACAGTTTAGCAGACTGTCTAAATGACAGGCCAACTGACAATAATTCTTATCTGATTTTTTTTCAAAGTTTCCAAAATTCTTTTCTGCTGTGTTCAGCAGTTAATCCAAATCTCTCTTACTCCCTCTTTACAGAGATCATAGTGTAAGGACTGTTCACTTGTCATTTCAGAGTAGATATGATTTAACTCCGTACATACTTGTAAGCAGATATAAATTGTCAGCCACTCATAAAGCTTTGCAAGAAAAGCTAACAAAAAAATCTTCCAATATTGTCTCCTTTCTGAAATTTTGGAAATTTCTTTTGATCAATGTAGTAGTCTTCATTACCTAGTATTTTTCAACTCAGCCCTTGATTGCAATTCTTCCATTTTTTATTTATGCAATTTGATTTCATACTGCCTTTACCTCAAAACAATTCTTAAATATTATCTGCCTTTATATTTCACCATGTTGGGCACCAGTTTGCAAACATTTTGGTCTATATTGCACCACCTTTCTGCCAACTGAGGGAACCCACACAACCTCTTATGCTTTGGGGAACCAGGTTTGTAAACCTTCCCCTCAGTTACAAGATGTTATTAGGGTAACAAGTGACAAGGCTTTGTGTTCACTGCCATTAGATGTGTTTTGTGGTGGGCAAGAACACAGAGATCACTGAAACAGGAGTTTTATGCAAATAACAGAGAATATTTATTTACAGGTTGGTTTTAAAGATCAGCGACAAAGGTCTCCAGACAGTCAAAGGAGAAGGCTGACTGAAGCACATGAATTTAAACTAGTTATAGCTTCAGAGTGTTGTTTGAATTCTTTTTAACACTTGCGGGTACAAACAGGCTGTCACTGACTAGCCACTCGGTTGGATCCTTTCACACACACAGGATTCCATCCACACCACTCAAGAGTGTGACTAAATGCATCACACCCACGTTTCCAGAAAACACTGTACCTCTTTAATTTCAGTTTCATGCTGTAAAACAAAAACAAAAAAGAGCTAAACACAAATTACCAGTTTTCCTCTGTGTGTGTGTTCTGCTTCAGTGTGTCACTATTCTTTTTGTTCAACCATACACATTCTAACAATATGTTTGAAACATAAAACATATTTTAATTAAATTTCTTAAGTGAAATGCTTAGGCTTGCCAAGTCCCCCCAGGGGGGATTGGGCCCCGGGGGGAACCCCACCCCGACGTGCACGTCACCCGGAAGTGACGTGACCATGCCGGGCATGCTGGGGGCGGGGCCACGGTCATCCAAGGGAAAACTCTATGGTTTTCCCTCAGATGGTCGTGGCCCTGCCCCCAGCGTGTCCGGCGTCATCGCGTCACTTCCGGGTGACGTGTGTGCGGCGTGTGTGCGCACTCCAGCCACCAGCCAGGAGTCTCCCGCTGCGGCTCAAAAAACACTTGGCAACCCTAGAAATGCTAGTGATTCTGGTATCTATTATCTGAAGTTTTTGCTTCAATTGTATTTGCATGGAAGATGCACTAACATTGTATTTGCATGGAAGATGTAAATTAGATAGCACAGTTGAGCATAATTTTGTTGAGTAGGCTGCTGGGCACAAAATCCCTGCTAAAGGGTGCATTTTAGAAATGCCGAGCTAAGAAGGCCAGAAAAAAATTGTCTTTGGATAAAGAGCATGGCAGGTCCAGCAGTGGGGTTCATTGCCCTCTTCATCACAATTTGTCAGACTGTTGCCCAAGAACAAGGACTGTGGGAATGGCTAGACTTAATGGCTCCTGATATGGGCATCTTCCCATTGTAAATTAGCTTTCAGTTAGATTGTCTAGACAGCTTGC
>NW_015163775.1:12286-29344 GCF_001447785.1 Gekko japonicus | reverse complement strand
GGTAAGAGAAAACCTTGACATTACAATAGAAGGCTGCTGGATCTAGATGGAGGCATACATATTGGGAAAGGTTCTCTTTGCCACGCTCCCAATAGATTGATTTGCCCCATCAAACAGACTTCCCTTATTCTCTACCCAACAGTGTTGCTACCTTTTCAGCCAGTTAACAAGTAGTCAACTGGGACTGCATTTGACTAATTTAGTTTTTATTTATTGGCATTTGTAACTGAGATTTTAAACTGTCGTCTTTGATGTGTTTTATAACTGGTTTTTTTGTATTATAAGCCGCCTTGAGTGCCACAGCTAATGAGGCAGCTAATAAATGTTTTAAAGAAATAAATAAATAACATACACTGTTGAATCCAGTGTGAGTCTTGAGGACCCTACCAGCTTTCCCCTCCCCCAATAGTCTTTTTGGACCCCTGGACAGTTATTTCCTGGGTTGCAGGACCCACGTGGACTAATATTGCTCTGATTACATTGTTTCAATTATGTAATCCACCTTGAGTCTCACTGATAAATCTGAACTATAAATGTATTAAATGAATAACTAAAATATTAGCCACACCGGTTGAGAGGCTGCAGTGTACGAGGGCTTCAAACACTCCCATTTTCCTCTTCCATCAGAAGAAGAAGAAACATAGGAAGAACCAGCCCCGTTTTTGCTGTCACTTATTGCCTGAAATGTCTTTATTTTTTAGCATTGTGTTGGGTCTTTTAAATATCAGGTTACTAATAATTTAGCTTTAATAGGGTCATAAGTTATCAGTTGACCTTTTTACCAAGAAGTCATAATTTGAATGAATATATTACAGTAATTGGCTAATTATATCTGACTTTCAAACTGTAGGTCTAGTTGTATCTTTATTCCTTTATGCCATAAGGGGAAGCTGGATTTCATACTAATTGTAACTTTTTAAAACAATTACTCTGGTGTGATTTGATTTTACACGACATTTTTATGCATGGCTTAATGACTCTGGAATAATTTATTTTTCCTTCATGATATCACATTGAACAAGGGCAATGAAGAGGAAAGAGTATCCCAGCAACTGAAAAGAGTTAAGGCGGCTTATCCTGCCAATATGAGAGCCCCATGACTCAGCTATGATGGGAAGAAGCAATCCGTGAGCTCTTAAAAAGAGCGAGATAATCCTTTAATACAGTGCATGTCATGAGATCACAATTAGCAAGGATTTGAATTCTTGATTTTCTGCAGTCTAGTTTGTTCAGATAGGACATTTTGTCTTCTTCCAGTAAGATGATCTAGAACATTAAGAACATAAGAACATAAGAGACGCCAATGTTGGATCAGGCCAAAGGCCCATCCAGTCCAACACTCTGTGTCACACAGTGGCCAGAAATACCAGTGCCATCAGGAGGTCCAGCAGTGGGGCCAGGACATTAGAAGCCCTCCCACTGTTGACCCCCCCCCCAAGCACCAAGAAGACAGAGCATCACTTGCCCCAGGGCCCCTAGCTATACCTTGTGGCTAATAGCCACTGATGGACCTCTGCTCCATATGCTTATCTAATTCCCTTTTGAAGACGTCCATGCTTGTAGCACCCACCACTTCCTGTGGCAGTGAATTCCATGTGTTAATCACTCTTTGGGTGAAGAAGTACTTCCTTTTATCCGTTCTAACCCGACCGCTCTGCAGTTTCATGGAGTGCCCACGAGTTCTTGTATTGTGAGAAAGGGAGAAAAGTACCTCTTTCTTTACCTGCTCTTTCCCATGCATAATCTTATAAACCTCGATCATGTCACCCCCTCAGTCGTCTTTTCTCCAAGCTAAAGAGCCCTAAGCGCTTTAACCTTTCCTCATAGGGAAAGTGTTCCAACCCTTTTATCATTCGAGTTGCCCTTTTCTGCACTTTTTCCAAAGCTATAATATCCTTTTTAAGGTGTGGTGCCCAGAACTGCACACAGTATTCCAAATGAGGTCTCACCATTGATTTATATAGGGGCATTATTATATTGGCTGATCTGTTTTCAATACCCTTCCTAATAATCCCCAGCATAGCATTGGCCTTCTTTATTGCAGTCACACACTGTCTCGACATTTTCAGTGAGTTATCCACTACAACTCCAAGATCTCTCTCTTGCTCAGTCTCTGCCAGTTCAGACCCCATCAATGTGTATTTATATTTAGGATTTTTGGCTCCAATGTGCATCACCTTGCACTTGGCCACATTGAACCCCATTTGCCATGTTGACGCCCACTCGCCCATCCTTGACAGATCCCCTTGGAGTGCCTCACAATCCTCACTGGTTTTCACCACCCTGAACAACTTTGTATCATCCGCAAATTTAGCCACTTCACTGCTTACTCCCATCTCCAAATCATTAATTATGGGGTCTGAGAAGGCTGGAGCAAAGAGTGAGCAGTATACACAAAACTTAATACACATGTGTAAGTTTCATGATGAAATATAACTTCCAAACTATCCTGTAAAGAACTGTACCTTTTAAAAAGGCTTACCATGACATATTGTTCAAGTACCTATTATGTATCGATTTGGGTGTATGTAGTTCAGTTCAAATATACATTTCAAAAAAATTGTTTTGTGGGGCTTGTTTATGACAGTTTTTAGAAAGCCTTTAAACTTGTTCTATCTGTGGTATATACGTTTTAAGGAATTAAAGGGTACATGAATAATTAGAGGCTATGTCCTAAGGACATATCACAGGGTTCAAAATGAACAACAGTAATCCAAGGACAGTGATCAAGGGAATGCTAAAGTAACTTTATTCCATATCTATGAAACAAATTTAGGCATGAAACAATATAGGCAAACTTGCCAATATTGTCTTTGCTCTGGTCACCCTCTTTGAGATTGTCTCAGAATTTAATGGACAAATAATGTATAAACAGGGTGCCTAGCGCCACCATGGGCTGCTGGACAAAGATTCTACCTGGGCCCTCCATATATCCCTGATCCAAACCAAATATCATGACAAAACAAATCAAGTAGTGGCTCCCTAAGAAATGGTAAGGGAGCTGCGGTGGCTCAAGTGGTTAAGACGCTGAACTGCAGGCTGTGGAAAGTCAGTAGTTCAGCAGTTCGAGACCTGAGTTGCCGCATGACGGAGTGAGCTCCCATCTCTAGTTCCAGCTCCTGCCAACCTAGCAGTTCGAAAGCAAGACATTGCAAGTAGATAAATAGGTACCACTTTGGTGGGAAGGTAACGGCGTTCTGTGCGCCTTGGTGTTTAGTCATGCCGGCCACATGACCACGGAAATGTCTTCGGACAGCGCTGGCTCTTCGGCTTTGAAACGGAGATGAGCACCGCAACCCTAGAGTCGGATTCGACTGGCTTTCGAGCAAGGGAACCTTTACCTTTAAGAAATGGTATATGGGGAAACTTAAGTCCCCTCTCATCACATTCCAATCCAAATGGGATCCCCACATGCCTAGAAATTGAATTAACATCATGGGGCTTGCAAGGCACATCTGATCAAGTCCTCATCAGACCTGGGGAGGACACAAGAAGCCAGACCAGAGGTGGGATCTAAGAACAAAAACCACTGAAGTGACAGGAAAATTTCTTGTGGTGATTAGAAATAGAGTCTGTCAGTGGGATATAATGCCATAGAGTTCATCCTCCAAAGCAGCCATTTTCTTCAGGGGAACTGATCTCTCTAGTCTGGAAATTAGTTGTAATTCTGATAGAGCTCCAGGCCCTGCTGGGAGGTTAGCAATCCTAGTCTTACAGGAGCCAGTTTGAGAGCCAGTTTGGTGTAGTGGTTAAGTGTGCGGACTCTAATCTGGGAGAACCAGGTTTGATTCCCCACTCCTCCACTTGCACCTGCTGATGTGACCTTGGGTCAGTCACAAGCTCTGGCATAGCTGTCCTTGAAAAAGAGCAGTTTGTGTCAAGAGTTCTCTCAGCCCCACCCACCTCACAGGGTGTCTGTTGTGGGGAGGGGAAGGGAAAGGAGTTTGTAAGCCGCTCTGAGATTCCAAGTGAAGGGCGGGGTATAAATCCAATATCTTCTTTTCTTCTCTTCTAGTCTTAATGCAACACTCACTGTGCTGCATTGGGTTCACTTGAAAATCTCATTCAGAATCTGAAAATTGGCTGTTTATTAACAAAGTTGCAAGGTTTCAAAGTTCCCACTGTGTTGTCTATTAAAGTAACAATTAATGATTCTAGGCATCATGATTGGGGAAGCAGGCCTTCTCCATAGAGCGTGTGCCCATAAGAAACATGGCTGCTGTCTGCCTAGTGGAGGTGATGGTAGGCTGGGCCATGTTTGCAGCAAAGTCAGATTATCTGACAAGGGGGATTGGGGGGAAATTGGGCCTTCTTGTTTTCCCCCTCATGTTATCATTCGTTCCTGCAATTATGCCACATCTCGCCCCCATAAGAATTGCTTTAGGAATCACCCCAGCCAAATTTTAGACAGGAGAAAGGGTCCCAGTTTTGTAAACAATATAAGCAATACCCATACCAAATATAAAATATAGTTTGAAGTTTGATTGGATGCTTCCCATAAAGTTGATCCTGGAATAAATTTGTGGCCCGTTTTTCTGGTAAACCGCCTTTAAAGGTAAACTGTCCTTTTGGTGTGGTGCTCTTGGATGTTTCAATATTCAGTTTGGGCTGCTTTGCCAGCCATGGCCATGGCTGTAGAAAGCTGACCAAGCCACAGTCTCATATGCAAACATGCTGTATGCAGGGCAGCCCTTGAACATGATGCATAAACTTCAGCAGCTTCAAGATGTGACTGCAGGATTTTTAATTGGGATGTTTCACATTGAGCATATAAAGCCAATGCTTTTTGTACTGCACTGCCCATTTGTTACTGAACCGAATTCAGGGCACTGGTCGTGACTTAAAAACCTATCTTGAGTCTGAAGTACATGAAGGACTACCTCCACCTATGTCCACCTGCCCAGGATTTCAGATCTATGGATGGACTTCTCTCAGTAACCAGCATTATCTGAAAGCAGATTGGCTATGACTTGTGAGAGGGCCTTTTTCAGTAGCCTCTTAAAAGTTACAAAACTCCATTGTGTATGAGGTGAGACCTGTGCCATCTCTCCAGACAAAAGACATTTTTATTCTGGAAGACTTTGATTGATGGTTGTTCTGCTTTTATCGTTCTTGTTTTACTGTGAGGTTGGGTGATTTGATTTGGCTGTTGCATTTAAGATGTGATTATTTTAGATGTTTATTTTAAATATGTGATCTTATTATTTTTATTGGTTAACTGGCTTAGAAGCTGGATAGAAAGTTGAACATATAAATGAGCTAAATAAATTCATTTCATATTTCTCACTCCCTTCTCTCTGACCACTCATACCATAGATTAAAAATCTGTTTCCTTTGAAAGCATTAATACTTTCTGTTTAATTCACCTGTTTTAATGCTTCCTGGTTTCCTTGTTGACTCAAAGAATACTTCCTGCTTATGTGAGAGTCCTCTCGGGGATAGAAACATCTGCCCATATTTCATGGTAATTGGATAAGTAGCTTTCTAGATGCTATAGCCAACGTTTTTTAACGTACAGTCCTTTATTTTAATTGCCTATGAAATGGATCTCTTGCATGAGCAGTGCAGTCCCTGAATATTACATATAAATTGGATGGAAAACAAAGAAGGAGCAGCTGGAAATGTGTTGTTTTCCATTAAAAAGAGAATATTCTAAAATTAAAAACCCTTTGGTTTAAAAGAATAGTTCAGGCGCTTACAATTTTTCTTGTGCTTCTAAAAGCATGGAAATTATAAGTTACGTCTGAGCAGTACACAGGTCATATAGTCTGACATTTCATTCTCACTTTCAGTTTAGATTCAATGTAGTTATACTTTGCCTTGCTCTTTTAGATTCCCCCCCCCCATTGGCTTTGTTTTTAAATTCCTTCCTTCCTGTCAGTAGTCATCTTTTGCATTTGTTTTGATATGTAAGCAAATTCTTATGACAAATTCATATAGCACCAACTGACCGCATATTCAGTTTTGTACCCCACACTGCAGAAGAAAAAAATTGGGGCAAAACGGTGAAGGGAAGTGTAGCTACATGGAAATGAGCATGAAAAATTAGACTGTTCTACATATTTACTGGTTAAGTATAAATATGGGACAGAAGGTAGGTTGGAAGACTAAACTTACAATTACCATGGCTTCTTGGGGGGGGGAGACATAAGTGGATTTATCTTAATGAAACGAAAGACATTTTGATTTCAGAATTAATGTGTTGGTTCAATAGATTCAGCGTGCACTGTGTGAAATATCTCTCTCCATTCCCCCTCCAACAGTTTCTAACATTCCATCAAAGTTTAGCATGGCCAAGAGCTGGAGCCTAGGATGTCACTAAGCAGATGAAGAAGGGTTGCCAGGTCCAACTCAGGAAATACCTGGGTACTTTGGGGGTGGAGCCTGGAGACTTTCCCATTCCCTAAATATAAATACAGCAGTGCACTTCTCCTGAATACAGTCTTCATTTCCTCGTCTTCTTTTTTGCCTTCAAATGGTTCCCCAGCAGATGCACTTCCACTGAATAAAAGTGTAATTTGTCATACCCCCACAAGCACCTTGTCAGGCTTTGGTAGCATTTCCAAGCATGGCTTTATTATGGGACACACACACTCACAAAGCAGCGAGAATAAACAATGAATCCTTTCCCAAATAGAAACAGTTTGCAAGCCCACACTTTTCTGATCTCAGTAGGGTTGCCAAGTCAAAAAAACTCACCGACGGGGGAGCCTTGCCAGGCTCTGGGAGCTGTCCCCGGAAGTGCGCGCGCACCGCCAGCACGTCACCAGAAGTGACGCGCGACGTCGACCACGTTGAGGTGTGGCCCCGATCGTCGGAGGGAAAACCATAGAGTTTTCCCTCCGGCAATCTGGGCCACACCCCCAATGTGATCGACGTGGTTGCATCACCTTTGGTGACGCAGCCACGCTGCGCTTCGGGGGGGGGCGGCGTGCATTCCCCCCAGGACCCGATTCCGCGGCGGCGGAAATCGGGCCTCCAAAGCAGGGGTTTGCCCACCCCCCGCCCCCACTTGGCAGCCCTAGATCTCAGTGAGGCAATGGTATAAATCGCTTTACTCAGGGGAGTTGCTGAATGTAACAATCTACTTTATTTCAACCAACTTCTTCAGACTAACACAGGAAAATGAACGTAAGAGAGTCTGGGGGTGGAGTTTTCTTCCATCCCATTAGCAAGTTCTAGTTAACTCTTTACTATCCATTTTACTATACACACAACTTCTGAAACAAATGCAAAACAAACAGAGGGACTGCGCTCTCTTCCCCTTTCACACACTTAACACACTCACTGGGAAGAGCCACGTGGTTTGTGCTTGCTCCCCCCCCCATGTAGCTTTCATCCTGCTGAGATTTAAAGGCACACACACATTCCCAAACTCAAACAGTTTGTAACCTTCTTCTGAGGGGTGACATGATTGAGGTTTATAAGATTATAAAGTTTATAAGATTATGCATGGGATAGAGCAGGTAGAGAAAGAAGTACTTTTCTCGCTTTCTCACAATACAAGAACTTGTGGGCACTCCATGAAATTGCTGAGCAGTCGAGTTAGAACAGATAAAAGGAAGTACTTCTTCCCCCAAAGAGTGATTAATACATGGAATTTACTGCCACAGGAGGTGGTGACAGCTACAAGCGTGGACAGCTTCAAGAGGGAATTAGATAAGCATATGGAGCAGCAGTCCATCAGTGGCTATTAGCCACAAGGTGTAGATAGGAACTCTCAGTCTGGGGCAAGTGATGCTCTGTATTCTTGGTGCTTGGGGGGGGGGAACAGTGGGAGGGCTTCTAGTGTCCTGGCCGCACTGCTGGACCTCCTGATGGCACCTGGTATTTTTGGAGAGTTCTACTAGATGGGCTATTGGCCTGATCCAACATCGGCATCTCTTATGTTCTTAAAATATCCTGCCGAGATTTAAGGCACATCATGGCTGTTGGTGCGGAGGCTGCAAAATCGGAGGATTCCACACTTGGACTTGGGAGCTGGCAACCCTTAAGACGAAGGGTTGGGACTATGTGGCTAGGAGCCTGCGTTTCATGAGGCTTTGTTGCATGTAGTTCTATAATCCATTTAACCAATATTCATTTGTTTTTTAATTAAACAAAATGCAGTTTCTGGGGCTGCAAATTGAAGGAGGATATTGGCTTAGAGGAGCTATTTATCCTAGCTTCATTTGCCCCCTGAAGAATTCAACACACATATACTCCTCCACTGCTATGATTTTGGCCAGTTGGAATAAAAGCATCTCTACAGTGGTGATATTTGGTGGGGAAATGTGATGAAAGTAAAGGGTGGAACCAGCCTCTCTCTTCACTTGCTGGTCTACCCCTTTTAGAGTTGGAGCCCCAACAGCTGCAGTCTGTTATGCACATAAGTACATGAGGCATACACATTTCTTGATATCTGAGAAACACCCATCTCATCCAAGACCACTGACAAGGTGGATTTTTTGTTTCAAAAATTTGTATCTATGGAGATGGAGATGGCAAAAACGGGCACCTGCTTCTCACTCTGATAATTATATTTTTGGCCCACTATTTTTCCAGGGAGCTTAAGGTAGTATACCACATTCAGTCCTCCTCCATTTTATCCTTACAACAAACCCATGGGGTTGGTCTGGCTGAATGACAGTGACTGACCCCAAGTCACCCAGGGAGCTTAACGGCTGATGCCAGTAACTTGTATTTGGTTATATGTTGGCCAACCAACTATGTGTGGGTGCGTGTCTTTTACACCCAAGTGATATTCTGCCACAGAAATTTACAGTAACTTTTATCAGGAATATTTAATCCTTAAAATATTAATTAAAAATTGAATATGCAAAGCAAAAATATTCCTGTCAAAACAACAACATATTTATTTTCAGCCTTTTAGGATGTAGTCTTGCCCATTAAAAGAGTTACTCTTGGTTATAATCAAATATAATTTTTATACAAGTCACTTTGTTCTTGAACAGTCATTGTAGACAATATATGTTGTGCTAATTTATCATCACTTTATTATGCCTGTATATGCATGTGATGCTTAGTTATTATATACATGCATGTAAAATATATTAATGTATGAAGCAGACCTTAGTCTGACCCTAGCCTGAGTATGTCTGGTTCAGGGTGTCTTTCAGAACTGCCTCCATTCTTAATATATGAATGACATGAATGAAAAAAAAGCCAATTGGCCAGCTGCTTCTGAACTTTACACCTGCCCTGGCTTCATTTTCCTGAAGAGCAAAGAGAGGTTACACATGACCAGAGGTGATGAAGCATCACTCCCAGATAATGAAATGACTTTAAATGCAACTAATATTCTCTAAGGCAGTTTTAGACAGTGCTTCACCTTTTGCAACCACCCCTGTCTTTGGTTATCCCCCAAAGAGTTCAAGGATTCAAGAATAGAGGGTAATGACCTATCACCTTTGAAAGAGCTAGTCTTGTCGGTCATGCTTAAGGTCACTAAGAATCTCAGCTGAACATCTGTAATCTTGATTCATAGAGAGACAGAGTGAAAATCCAGTTTTAACCATTCAAGTCTCTTCATGATGATGAACCTATACTTTTAATAAATATTTTAAAGGGATACTAGGCACTCTAAAAAAAATTTAAATAATCAAGAATAGCCTTTAGCTAATCTAGAAAATATTGGCTTTATCACGGTGGTCTGGAAAATAAAAGCTTTAATATTAATATAAGTAATTGAACGATTTTCACTGTTCTCTAGCACAGATTGTATTCTGAATACCTAATGTTTAATTTTGAATATATGAAATGACAGAACTGTAGCAGATAAAATTTGTTCTCTGCCAGACAGCCAGAACTGACAAATGTACATGATTTTGCAAACTATTTAAAAGGAAAAGAAAACCTGTGTGAAGTAGCTATAGCTTTCAATTGATTGAGATTAATATTTTAGTACTTCAGTATTTGGGAAAGTGGAAGATTATTACGGTATACTATGTCTGACCAGTAAAGAACTATGACTGAGCAGTAAAGTAAACCCTTCATTGTCTAAAACCCCTTAAAACACTTGCATCAGTACAGAATTATGATGCCCCTATTATAAACTATCCATAGCTCAAGGTAATTTTATGCTCTTTATATAAACATTAAAGCTGTGAATTGATTAAAATAATTTAAGGTGGCATATGCAAAAAAGTCTCTTGAAGTAAGATTTTATAAATTTTGAGATATTGATATTCTTATTATATACACTTTTAAATAGGGCTGTTTGTATCTGAGCAAAACAGTTGCAAATGAATCACAAGGACCTTGACCACATCGCACTTCAACAATAAGTTGTTCCTAAAACCGAAAATACATGAAGGGTTGGCAATGTTTTGTTTAGTCAACAAAGAAGGTACAGAGGAGTACAGACAGTCTACCTGTTCCAAACCCATTTAGGCATTTTAAAGTCAGCTCACAAACAAACCCTGTGATATGAATGACATTTAGTAAAAATCATATTGCTTTTTAAACTTTATAAAATTACAAAAATTGTCCAACATTCTCAACTTTACAATTTTGCAAAAAAGTCCAACATTCTCAATGAGCACCCAGATATAAGCCCATTTCAACGTCAGTCTTCCTCAGGAGTAATCCTATATTGTAAGGAGGTGTCAGTTTCTTAATCCAGTTCAATATATTAATAGGATTAAACGTCTTTATTTCCTTCAAAATGTCCTGGAAAAAACCATGGTAAATGAAAAGCAACATGAAGCTGAATGGAATATAATTATTTTAAACTTTTAATTATTTAATCTATAGAACTTACTTCTGGTTCCATTATAAGTGTTTATATTGGGAGCAAGCCAATCCTCTCTAGGTGCAAAAATGCTGGCTGATGCTCTCCATGAACACTATAGTAGCAGCAAACCAGTCCTATTATTCTCCCCGGCTAGAAGCTTTCAATTTTCAAGTGGCTGGCAAATGCTCTCTACAGCAAACTGAATCCAGACTCTATAAAGACTGTTCTAGTTGATTCCAGGCAGCTGCATGTTGAACATCTCTTTCTTAAAGTTACATGACATTAACAAAATTATTACAGGCTGAACCTCTGTGTAATATTTCACTATTAAATTCCCTTGTAATGAATGTAATAATTTAATATATTGATACTTTTTAAAGTTCATCTTGTATCCATTTATGTCTACAACCCCAATTGTTTTTCCTATTTTAAAGTCAACAGCAGAACTTTGAACTGGGTCATGAAACAAGTTGATAGCCCATATCATTGATGCAATAACAGGAAAATATGATCACCCTGGCAAGCCCTATTAACATTCTGAGTGACACCTTCTACACCAGCTGAAACTCCCAAACTTTTTTCTGTCCAAGGCAGAGCATGTTACAGATTCCGGTCAGCATTTGTTTCTGCTTCATAAGAACATAAGAGAAGCCATGTTGGATCAGGCCAGTGGCCCATCTAGTCCATGTCACTGAGTGGCCAAAATCCAGGTGCCATTAGGAGGTCCACCATTAGGAGGAACAGAACTCCAGAAGCCCTACCACTGTTGCCCCCCCCAAGCACCAAGAATACAGAGCATCACTCTAATAGCCACTGATAGACCTTGTTTGGTGTAGTGGTTAAGTGCACGGACTCTAATCTGGGAGAACCGGGTTTGATTCCCCACTCTTCCACTTGCACCTGGCTGGATGACATTGAGCAAGTCGTAGTTCTGATAAGAGCTGTTCTTGAAAAAGAGCAGTTTCTGTCAAGAGCTCTTTCAGCCCCACCTACCTCACAGGGTGTCTGTTGTGGGGAGGGGAAGGGAAAGGAGTTTGTAAGCCGCTCTGAGACACCTTTGGGTAGTGAAGGGTGGGGTATAAATCCAATCTCTTCTCTTCTTCTTCCTGAAATCAGCTGTTCTGGAGTGGGCAAGCATCTCCCATCTTCTACAGTGAAGACAGAGGCAAAAAATGCATTCAGTTTCTCTGCCATTTCCCTGTCATCCTTTAGTAATCCTTTTACCTCTTGGTTACCCACTGCCTTCCTGGCTAGTTTTTTGCTACTAATGTATTAGAAGAAATTTGTATTGTTGGTCTTTATATTTTGTGCAATATTTATTTATTTATTAGATTTGTATCCCACCCTCCCCAAATGTTCCTCATAGTCCCTTTTTGCCTCTCTGATCACTGATTTTCATTTTATTTGCCAAAGCCTGTGCTTCCTTTTATTTACCTCACAGAGACTAGCCTTCTACCACTTAAAGGAATCCTTCTTACCTTTTACTGCTTCCATTACTGAGCAATCAGAAGAAGGTGGGTGCAAGTAGGCAGGTTTTACCTCAGAACTCTGAACTACACAATTGATCAATCGGAGGAGGGGGCGGGCAAGGAGGCAGCAGCCTGCCAGGCACAAGGAAAATAATTGGGGGAACACATTTTGTCTTCTCAGGAAACCTCCATAGCCTAGGGAACTCCTACAAGACAATGACTCAGCCCTACCCACCTTCTGGAGTAGATATAAATTTACTGCCTACCATTTTCTTCTCACCTTGACACAGAGAGTATTCCATCTTTCTGTGTTTATACCTCTGAGGATGCCAGTCACAGTTACTGGCATTTTTGTGTGATATACCACTTGTCCTAATTATTTAGAAGTATGAGCATGGCAGCTCTGTACAGACAGATAATGGGCTGCCCTCCACCATGCTAAACTGCCCCCTTACCCAAAAATGTGCCTCCTTAAAAAAAAAAAAATCTGTCGGTGGGCCTGGGTTCAGCTTCCCTCACTTGGATCCCTTTTGATATTAGAATTGGACCCTTGATCCACACTTTATACACAAATGGAGCAGGATAGTTGCTATCTCCAAGAAATGCCCATTTCAGATTTGCATCAGCTTTCTACTAAATCAGGATGGCTTTTCATTCATATTTTTCCCAAGGAAGCCTTTCACACCAACAAAGATGTTTCTTTCTGTCACCTTGACTGAACTGGATGACCAGCTAAGGCCTTCCATTTTAAAACCAACCTTCCATATCAGGACATCTTTCTCTAAATGTCACTGATGAATGTTTGAAAGCACCATAGTTTGTATGTTTAATCCAATAATGATTTCTGTGAGAGATTAGACGGTAGATCAGTGGATTAAGTTGTTCTTAGATAAATGAAATTTTTAGGAGTAAAAAGGGGGGGTGGGAAAGGGCCTTTTGCTAACTGCTGCCTTACTGATGACCTTGTTAGCCCCCACAGGTGCCTACACACTCAGTAGTAATCCCAAATGCCCTGAAGCAATGTTAGCAGCCAGAGCTTAACTGGGTCTCTGATTATCTCTTGAGAATTGCATTGCACTTCCTACCCTGCTTTAAACATTGACAGAGGCCAGTTCATGTATCAGTTTCTACTGGAATTAAAAGTCAGAAGTAGACACCTGGCCAGCTGGTGGACAAGACGTTAGGGAACCAAGGAAAAGAAAGTATATAAAAGACATGGAATTCCAAAGAAGCTGTCCTAAAGAAGAGTAAAACAGTGAGCAGAATATATAAATGTATGACTATGAGCGCAATCCTACTCAGGCCCAGGGGTCATTTAGTAGAAAAAGAGGTGCAGGAGCTCATTAGCACAACTCATTAGCAGAACTCATTTGTGTATGCCACACTCCCTGACATCACCAGAAGTGTGTCAGAAGGCAACACCCACCGCTCAGGCGCCACTGGACTGTTTTGGATTGCTAGCTATTGGGGGGGGGGGGGACGTGCAGATCTGTCCTCACAGAGGAGGGAGAGCTTGTTCCTGAATAAAACCTGGTCTTAAAGGTGCCACTGGACTGTTTTGGACCAGGGGGCTGGGGGGGGGGTGGCTCTCCAGCTTACCTGGCTGCATCTTGCTCTGACTGAGGGCTGCTTGGAGCAGGGGGTGGGGCTTGTTGCATGTGCCCACCCCCTGGGCTCTTTACTGCCGGAGCTCTGCTCCTGTGCGCTCCTACAGGAAATGGCCCCTGCTCAGGCCTATTCAACAGGTCTCTCTCCCAGGAAATTATTCTTAGGATTGTTCTTTTTTTGCTTTCCAGAGTTTACATTAGGGTTGTCAAGTCTGTGTTGAAAAATTCCTGGAGATTTTGGGGGTGGGATCTTAATGTGGTATAATACCTTAGAGTCCACCCTCCAAAGTAGCCATTTTCTCCAAGGGAAACTGATCTTTGTACTCTTGAGACCAGTTGCAATTCTGGGAGATCTCCAGGCTACACCTGGAGGTTAAAGACAAGGAAAAAAACATGAACAAATTACAAGAAACGATATTATAAATATGTTGCCGAAGGCTTTCAACAATTGATATAAATATTGAAGAATTTAAGGTACCAGTATCTATGTACTCTT
Organism: Gekko japonicus; assembly: GCF_001447785.1. Classification (NCBI taxonomy): domain Eukaryota; kingdom Metazoa; phylum Chordata; class Lepidosauria; order Squamata; family Gekkonidae; genus Gekko; species Gekko japonicus. Next base: position 15,037 of record NW_015163775.1, on the reverse strand, counting down.
ATTCATACCAAAGCCCAATACCTATATTTTCAATCCGTAATCATTTCCATTCTCATACAATTTGTCTAAAGAAATAAAGTGCCTCTGTCAAAAAATATTGTCAGTTCGTTGTTTTCAAAATATAGCCTTTGCAGTCAGTGGAAGATCTGATCTTGATTTCAGTGAGATGTAGATTATTATTTTAGATCCTTGCCCTATGTATTTCTGTTGTCATTCATATATGGCCAAACAGACCCATGCACATTCATCCTTTGCTGTCCTCTAAAGCATTTGGCAGTTTGGGGATAAGTATGTGAGGAAAGCACACTCAGTCCTGACTTCTGCATTCTGCTTGATTTCTCCATTTATTACCCTATCTCACATTGCCTTGTGTATCACAGGAAGAGTATTTAGCATGTTTTTCTTATATTGGAATTGGAGTACTTTATGTTTTTGACAAAATGGGACATTTTCACCAAGTGGGTTCTTCTAGTGCATACAAGCTTAAACTAGAATAAAACATGTTAGTCCAGAGATGTCGAACTCATTTGTTTTGAGGGCCGGATAATGTGACAAAGACATTTGCACATAGTACCCTACCCCTGCAGTGCACTGAGCTGCACAAGCCAAGTACCAGCAAGATCACCCTGAGGTGCTCAGAACAATACAGTCTCCATATGAGCAAAAAAATCCAGGAACACACGTAGAGAGGCCATCACTTTTGTGGAAGGTAGCAAGAGTTGACTTAACTTGACTGCTTCTTAAATGGACAGTTCTATGTGGCCTGCTCCAGAGTGAGCTCATCAAGCAGCCTGGTGATCCTAGCACCTGAGAGCAGAACCACCAATGTGGTCTAGAGAGAGGTCCTTCAGTAGAGGGGAGGGAAGTACGTATGTTTCACTTCATTTCTTACACTACAATCTTCTCTGTTAGAATTCCTACAACAAATGTCACATTTCAAATTTCACATCATCAGTATTATAACTGGATTTACGGAACTTAAATACCATAGTGAAGCACGGGTATCAGGCTAGTACTTATATGTAGTGCCTGATGTATCTGAGATGATGGCCTGCAAAGGACAATGAATTTACTTTCATCCCTGGTAACAAGTTTAACTTAAGGTTTGGAGGACTTCACATGGCTGATCCCCATAAAATCTGCCTGGAATGTTTTGGTAACACAGGTCCTTGGTCATAGGTGAGTTAGGAAATGGCAACATATGCAAGTGCACTCTTAAGCAGGGGTGCTGAGAATTTTGCCACAAACATACATGACTGTCAGACTGCTCAAAGATATCGATGAGACATGAGCCAATCACCCAACCTGTCTGGTTTTCACTGAACAGCTGTGAACACCTGCCAAAAAGGTTTGCATCAGGATTTTGCAAAATTGTGCATGCACAAAAATGTTGCGGATTCAAACCAATCAGCAGCCATTAGTGTCACTAGCCTTTAGCACTACTAAGGACTACTTAGACAAACACTGAAGGATAGAATTTTATTAAAATATAGCATTTGTTTATGACTGATTTATATGATTTGCGACTGATTTAAATGCCTGCTGAGCAAAGCAGTTATGCATTAAGGGGGGGGGGGAGTAGAATTCAACTGGGCTGTGTGAAAGACCAATTATACTGAACTGCATGAATAGGAAGAAAAACGATGAAACACCCTGCTGAACAGCCATTAGTGGGTCAACAAACAGTAAAGCAATCACCAAAAAAAAAATCTGCTTCCTGTTAACAGCCAGTAAGCAGGATGTTAGCCAAACTGGTGGGTGTTTTGAGTATCTCTATTGCTATGTAATTACACCCTTATAAATCCATTTACTTCAGAAGAGTGTAACTCTGTTTAAGATTACACAACTGATCTATTAAATATAAACCATTATTTCATTATTCTAAGATAACCTGCTGAAGACTTAACTATTTGTGCTGCTAAGTCCCTTTGGGATATCCACTTGTTAACATCCTAGGGCAGAGGTGTTGAGGTGCAGAGGGGTGGAGATATCAGCATTGGTGTGATATACAGAGGCATCGAGATATCAGCATTGGTAAGTAGACAGGAAACCTAGGTCTCAATTTGGTACAGGAGGATTCAGTCCAGGAGGATGCAAAGAATAAATGAAATCAGTCTGAAGAAATGAGCAGTGACTCACAAAAGCACACACCGTACTACAATTTTGTTAGTCTTCAAAGGTGCTACTGGACTCTTAGTCTTTCTACCACTATTAGAAGCCACAACATTCAAAAAGCAGTGGGGGGGACATTTTAACCTTCCAGGATATTCAGTTGCTGACCTAAGAGTAGCAGTTCTCTTACAAAGGAATTTTAAAGGGAGATGAGAAAGAGAGAATGCTGAATTGCAACTGATCATGAAGCTCAAGACAACACAAACTCCTGGACAGAATTGAGACCTAGGTTTCATCTCTCATTACCAATACCTACGATTGTTTTTTTGGCATCTGAAATCACTTCACACTCCATGATATAAGGACAGATGGACTCTCATTCCAGCTGTATCTGAAGAAGTAAGCAGTGATTCATGAAAGCTCATGCCCTATCACAAATTTTGTTAATCATTAAGGTGCTGTTGTACTCTTGCTTCCTTTCACTAATAAGGAATGTGTTGTTAGGTTTCTCCCCCCACCTGTTAGAAATGGAAAGGGGAATCTCTCCAGGTCCCATGGGATGGTCGGTCGGTCGGTCGGTCGGTCGGTCGGTCTCTCTCTCTCTCTCTCTCTCTCTCTCTCTCTCTCTCTCTCTCTCTC
>NW_015163775.1:7333-11909 GCF_001447785.1 Gekko japonicus | reverse complement strand
ATAAAATATTTTGGGTTTTACTCCCCACTGTCTCTCTCTCTCTCTCTCTTATACCTGAAATAAAATGTTTTTGGTCCTAAACACAGGAGTCCCTCTTTCTCCCATACCTGGAATAAAACATTTTTGGTCTTAAACCCCAAAGTCTCTCTCTCTTTCTGGTGTGTTCCCTTTGGCTTTCCCCCTTCCTTTCTGTCTCTGAAGAAGAAAAAGTGTGCTTGCACACAAAAGCTTATACCAGGGATAAAATGTTGCTGGTCTTCTTAAAAGTCCCACAAGACACCCATCTACTTCTGCTTCATTAACTATGCTAAAGCCTTTGACTGTGTGGATCACAACAAACTATGGCAGGTCCTTAAAGAGATGGGAGTACCAGACCACCTCACATGTCTCTTGAGAAACCTGTATAAGGGCCAAGAAGCGACAGTTAGAACCGGATATGGAACAACTGATTGGTTTAGCATAGGAAAAGGAGTACGACAAGGATGTATATTGTCGCCTTGCTTATTTAATATATATGCAGAGTACATCATGCGAAATGCTGGCCTGGATGAATCACAAGCGGGAATTAAGATTGCTGGGGAAAAGATCAACAACCTCAGATATGCAGACAATACCACTCTAATGGCAGAAAGTGAAGAGGACCTTAAGAGCCTCTTGCTCAGGGTAAAAGAGGAGAGCGCAGAAGTGGGCTTGAAGCTCAACATCAAAAAAACTAAGATCATGGCATCCGGACCCCATCACTCCTTGGCAAATAGAAGGGGAAGTCATGGAAGTAGTGACAGACTTCATGTTCCTGGGAGCCCAGATCACCGCAGACTGTGACAGCAGCCATGAAATTAAAAGACGCCTGCTCCTTGGGAGGAAAGCGATGGTGAACCTAAGCAGCATGATAAAAAGTAGAGACATCACCCTGCCAACAAAAGTCTGCATGGTCAAAGCAATGGTATTCCCAGTAGTCATGTATGGTTGTGAGAGTTGGACTATAAGGAAGGCCGAGCGCCGAAGAATAGATTCTTTTGAACTATAGTGCTGGAGAAGACTCTTGAGAGTCCCTTGGACTGCAAGAAGATCAAATCAATCATTCCTAAAAGAAATCAACCCTGACTGTTCGCTGGAAGGCCAGATAATGAAACTGAAGCTTAAATACTTTGGCCACCAAATGAGAAGGGAGCACTCACTGGAGAAGACCCTGATGCTGGGAAAGATTGAAGGTCAAAGAAGATGGGGATGGCAAAGGATGAGATGGTTAGACAGTGTCATAGATGCAACAAACATGAAATTGAGCAAACTTCAGAGGACGGCGGAAGACAGGAAGGCCTGGCGTGATCTGGTCCATGGGGTTGCAAAGAGTCGGACTCGACTGTGCGCCTGAACAACAACAACTGGCTCTATCCCTCTCCCTCCCTCCCCAGAGGACAAGGAGGGGGGAGGAGCCCTCAGGCAATCGAAGGGAGACTTTCTTTCTCTTATCTGAAGCAGGAAATAGGAGAGATTGGGCAAAAGGAGCTGCGATGTTAGAAGCAGAAAGCAGGAAGCAGCACAGTCAGTTGCTCTTGGGCCAGATTGGAGGCTTGTAGGGGTTGGATCTGGCCTGCGGGCCATATATTTGACACCCCTGTGTTAGTATTTAAGGTGTCACAAGACTCCTGTTCCTTTTTAATATGAATTTAAGTGATATTGATAGTTTCATTCTAGCTTCATCCTTCATGAAGTTCTTGGATATTTTCTGCATTGTCCGGATGAAGAAGGCTGATGATCTCTGCCGGGAAACAATATGCAAGACATGATCCTGCACCGGTTACTTTGCTGATTTTACTCTTGATTTACTGTAGATGTAAATGAAGAATATTTGAAATGGTCTGTAAGTCTTCAGATGACGTCTGGGTTCATGTAACTGGCATCTAGCAAGCAATGCATTATTTGCATTATTGCATTGTAATAGCTTTGATGGGTTTCAAAACATTTGCTGTCTAGGAGAAGAACAAACATTTTATTGGCACTTCAGATTTGTATTGCATTATTACAGGAATGAACAAAATTTGAAGACTGTGACCCATCTGCAATTAATATGAATTAGATTCTATTAGTGCCGTTTAAACACTGCCTCTGCAGATAAGTCTTTCTGTCATCAACCCTAGACCATGCTGGAATGCTTTTAATTACATCTGTTGTAAATCTGTTCAATATTCCCAGTTGCCGGATTAATTTAATCTTCCGGTTTGCTTATGGAAGTATCAACCAAATCTTCTGAAACTGATTTGAATAGCTGCCCATGTTCTTAGATTAATGTCAAGAGCATTATGTATTGCAATTATTACATTGATTTTCAGTAAGTTCTTTGGACATAGGTGAGAAATGTGAGCAAAAGCAACATGCGTAGTTCTTATTAGGCTGTGTTCGTGAGAAATACATAGGTGTAGCAACAATCTAAGAACAGCTTTACACAGCACTGTGCTTTTTCATGAACAGATGCAAACCGTACCATGCTCTGAATTTACTTCAGGAAGTGAATTACAGCAGTGATGTCTTGACTAGAAAATGTAACATGGCAAGCACCCCATAACTGAATAATAGAAGAAGAAGAGTAGGTTTTTATACCCACTTTTCTCTGCCCTAAGGAGTCTCAAAGTTGCTTACAATTGCCTTCCCTTCCTCTCCCCTCAACAGGCACCTTGTGAGATAGGTGGGGCTGAGGGAGTTCTGAGACAACTGTGACTGCCCCAAGGTCACCCAGTTGGCTTCAAGTGGAGGAGTGGGGAATCAAATCTGGTTCTCCAGATAAGAGGCCTTTGCTCTTAATCACTATACCAAACTGGCTCTCATGTAATTTATATACAAACAAAATATACTACATGTAGAATAAAAAGAAAAAAAGAAATCTTACATGACTTGAAATGCAAAAAGTGTTGGAAATTTACTGAAATAACCAACTCTAGAGGTCTGTGGCTCGGATCAAACAGAGCATTTCCACAAATAAAAGGATTTCTGCCTGCAGAGCATGACTTTCTCACCTCCTCCATCTCTGCAGCCCCAAATGCCCCCTGTGCTGTTCCTGGATAATTCCTTCTGTCTGTGGAAACACTTCATTTGATCTAATCCATAATCTGTTCCAAAAATATATGCATACACAGGGCCTGATTAAGACATGCGGAGGCCTTGAACTGTGTCAGGTTTACAAGGCTCTGTAGCATTGCCCCCCCCCCCCAAGGTAATTTAGTAACTTTTTTGGGGGGGGTATTTAGAGGAAGGGGTCAGGTTTACAAGGCTCTGTAGCATTGCCCCCCCCCCCCAAGGTAATTTAGTAAATTTTTTTGGGGGGGGTATTTAGAGGAAGGGTGATTTCCCACAAGCGCTTCTCCGCGCTCACGCTTCTCTTTGGCCCGATGATACGTGTCAATTTCACACAAGCTGCTGCGCATCCGCATTTTGCCCCGCAGCTTCGCGCGATTTACCCCGCGTCCACTCAATTCTATTTTTTGAGGATTGAGTAGACTCGGGGGAAATCACACGAAGCTGCGGGGCAAAATGCGGACGCGCAGCAGCTTGTGTGAAGTTGACACATACCATCGGGGCAAAAGGGAGTAGTGAGCGCGGAGCACCCGAAATGTAGTTTACTTCGTTTATACATAAATCCAGCTCTGCACACAAATCTGTAGTACATACAGGAGTTCAAGAGAGGAGAGTGGGAAAGACATAGTAGGTGGAGCTCCTTTTCACATTATTGTGTTGCAGCAACTATTTTTAAGCATAGCAGTAAGAGATATTCCATGGGAATTGGTAGTTGGCTATTTCTCATAGAGCAGACTGTGTGAATTGTGATCCTGGTGAATGTTTCAGCACTAATTTACACAACTGCTTAATCACCGAACCTCAAATGTGTAGTAGTATTATCAGCTCAGTTCTCAAGAGAAGCCACATTCTGAAATTGATGGATTAGAATCTTGATTTCTTTATAAATTATTCTGGGAGTAAAGTAAGCTTTGTCCAAAAGGTTCCTTGCAAACATAACTTTGGGGGTTCTCAAGAGTGGAAATGACCAAATCTACATTTCAGGTTTTTTCAGAAATACCTCTAAGGCCGTGCTAGAAGTCTTGGCAAGCCTAGCATCCCATTGGTTACTTAACTTTGGGGTGTATATCAGTAGCTATTCAGAAAAACCTTGGGCTAATTAATAGTAAGATTATCCAAAATACTTATTATCATTTTCGAAGGAGAACTAAAATGACTAGGCCTGAGATTGCTGCCACATAAACAAAGGTGTAGGATGTGGCTTTACTGACTGATGTGCTCCAGGGCAACATCACAAAAGCTGACATGCTGGCACTGTCAGCAGATATATGCCAGCAAAAGATATTCAGGAATGGAGTGTTAAAACACCTTTGACTCATTTTTCCGTCTACAAAATGTGGGCTCCTACTGGCGTGTTTTGGGTATCAGACTGTAAATCACTTGAACATTTTCCTCTATTGCATCACTTGGTGTGTTGACTATTAAGGAAACACATGGGTTGGAGTCAGTGGCTTTGATCCTTTTAATCACTGAACGATAAATTCCAGTTGAGAGAATAGAGTCAGTC
>NW_015163775.1:0-7276 GCF_001447785.1 Gekko japonicus | reverse complement strand
ATGTCTGGTATTCAGATGTTTTAGTGAAGATGGATAATGATGGTCCATGCAGTTATTAGTACAACAGTGCATTATGTACAGTAGTACATACTTAAGCTAAATGCTTTATCAGTTCCAGATAATCTAATGTTCAGTTGGCACAATTCTGTTAATGTTGTTGTGGTTTTCCTGGATGTATAGGAAATTAGTAGTGAATTTATTTGCGGAAGACATGAGCAGTGGCTCACAAAAGCTCATACTCTGCTACAAATCCTGTTAGTCTTTAAAGTGCTACTTGACTCTTGCTCTTTTCTACTGCAGTGGACAGAGTAATATGGCTACCCATCTTGAGTTATTTGCTGGAATTAGAAGTGGCTGACTTCCATTTCTGCCAAACTCCAAACCATGCTATTGCCTTGCAAGCTCAGTTTAAGGTGCTGTTGATTATCTTCAGAGTAGCATAGCGGTGTTAAGAGAAATTCTCTTAATTTCACTTTACCCAGTTTGTCCTTAAAATCCAAAAGTCTCTTTCTTATCCTCTTTTTAGGAATTTGGAATCGGTTTCTAATCACATGCATTTTGATCAAAGAGAAATATAAAGAGAAGAGGAGCAGGAAAGGAGGTTCTGCAGAATTTCACTCTGCAGATGCTCCGAGGCAGGCAATGACTTCCCAAACCTTCTTATCCTCCTGCTACAGCACCAGCCTGTAGTGTCAATGTAAAAAAACTGCAAGGGTTGATGTTACAAAAGCATGCATTGATTTGTGTTCGAAGAGAAATGCAAGATAAATCCCTCTTCTAAACTAGAAAAAAGAGAAGAGGAATCAATGGCTGAATCTAAAATGGTGAATTTTGGAAATATAAATTCCCTTCCCCAAAACAGCGCTACTTCAGGATACCTGGCTTTTAGGCTTGCTGACCTCCAGGTGGTGGCTGGAGTCCTCCCACTATTATGATCGCCAGGCAACAGAGTTCAGTTCATCTGGAGAAAATGGCCATTTTGGAAGGTGGATTCTATGGCACTGAAGCCCCCCCTCCCCAAACTGCACCCTCCTCAGGCTTCATCCCCAAAATCTCCAGGTATTTCCCAACTTGGAAGTGGCAAGACCACCGGCATATCTAAAGGCTGTCTCCACCCTCCACCCGTTCGTTCTGACTTGAATCCTTAAACTTACTGTGTATGTAGCAAACCAAGATTATCCAGAGAAGTAGCCTTGAAGCTGCTCTTCAACTTCCTTCCTATAGCAATGAACCAAAGCCCAGGTCCAAAGCGTTTTTTGCGTATCAGACTGTATGGCATGAATGCATGTATGTGTGTATGTGTCTTTGGGTGTGTGTGAGGTGTCAGGATCTTCCCTGACTTCTGAAAGACTGCAGAAAAACTTGGTGAATTGGTCTTTGTGATAGGCTGAAGACTGAGTTGAAAATTGTTATGGAGAAGATCCTTTTTCTTCACCTTGCATATAATATGTGAACATGGAAGAAGACACTTACAACACACAAAGGGAACACAGATGTTATATATAGAAGTAGTCTCTGGAATCCATTGCTCCAAGAGGTCACTGGATCACATAATATACATTGATGTCTTTATGGCCAATAAATTAGCTCTGTAGTTTTGCCAAGCTACAAAAAGGGTAATTGGGACTCTATGCAACAGATTGTAAGATTATAACTTCCAGGGTCAAGAAGAAATGTTCACCTTAATTATTGCAAGGCTGTTGCTTATTCCTTTTGAAACCTGATTATACAAAATGAGATAGGAGATGTTCTAAGGTGGCATCCTTCTAAGATTGTTCGGGTCTGCTATGGCAGAAGACAGAACGGTGCACTGTTTAAATGGAAAACTCTGAGAGAAATCTCCTTTGCTGGTTTATTGAAAATAGACTATATAGCCAAGAATCCATTGCCAGCATTGTGCAGAGAGATTATATAGTTAGCCAAATTATATTTCCCAGTTTCTGTGAAGTTCCTCGTTATTGCTTCGAGTTTGCTTTGATTTGTAAGCCAGTTTTAACTTCACAAATCATCCCCTCAAGTCTTGGTAGGTGGTAGTAGTAGTAGTAGTAGGAGTAGTAGTAGTAGTAGAAGTAATAATAATAATAATAATAATAATAATAATAATAATAATAATAATAAAAATAATAATATACTTTATTGTCATTGTACATAGTACAGACTTTTGCAAATAGCATTGACAACAGTGAAGTTGTTAAGTGTAGGAACATAAGCTGAAAAGAATGGCAAGAGCTGAGCCCTGCCTTGGACTGCTACCAAAAAAGAAAGGGAAACTGGTATCTGAAACTTCTCCTTAAACCTCTCTTCAGGCTATTGGAGATGAACCATGGAGGACTAACTGTGAGATGAGGAAAGCTCATCCGGTGCCCTGTAGAGAAAACACTGAATTGATCTGGGAGAGACTCTTCCCCCCACTGTGGCATGGCAGTTGTTATCATTTCTACCATCCACCCATTATCAGCAAGGAAAGGGGAGGAATACATTTTATCCATCCTTCTTGGACCTGGTTTTTCTGCCTGTGTTGCCTTATTGGACCCGGCTGCCTTCTCTGGAGACACATTAACAAAGCAGTCCCTATCATTTTTTCAGCCTGTGAGTGTCTTTGGGATTCTGACATAGGGTGGTGGGTGCCACCCCAAAATGTCTGCAGTAGGAGGCAGGGCAAACCCCAAAGTGGCTGCTGCAGGATGCAGAGCAAATACACAGAGGAAGCCCAAAGGGCAAGGGAGAAGAGGGGTAATTTTAAAAATACACTGGGAAAGAGAATTGAGAGAGAACAAAACATACTGTGGTGGCAGCTGCTGCTGAAACATTATTTTATTTTATATTTATTTACATAATTTATAATCCGCCTTTCTCACAGGGACTGATGGCACATTACAGATAGTGTGTCAGTACAATTGACAGATGGGAAATTCAGTAGCCAATGCTTCAGGATTTTAGAAATCTAGAATCACCAGAAAGAACTGGACCATAACATAAGTAAAGCAACACCAAAGAAGGGGCAAACACTCAGCCCCAAAATGGAACTGGATGCCTAAAAGGTTGAGGTTACAAGCTTACATTAAAATATATCTTTAATAATACAGTATACTTGAAAAACAAAATGGGCGTTTAGACCTGTAATGTATTCAGCCTGACATGCCCGGACTTGCCCGGGCTGGCCAGGCACAACTCTTCAATAGCTTCATGTCCAAAGACAATGGGTCCGTAGGATCCTAGCCGGCCCAATCAAAGGGCCAGCTTCTCAGCCGGGAGACCAATGGTCGCCCGGTTACTGTAAATAGCCTATCGGGAGTAGGGGGTGTGTTTAGGTGTACTTGGTGGCGGGTTTTCTGAACATATATAACCAGCCTGCGAGCTGGTCCCTTCGTCTTTGTCCTGAACTAAATAAAGGTATGCTTAGCTGAAATCACTCTCCGTCTGCATACTTTTCAAGACCATATAAGTCACTCACTGTGCAGTACACACGACATATAATACAGTAAATTCTTAGTAGTGCACTTTGCAGTACACATAATATACAATACTGTATATGCCTAGTAGCACTGATTGGAACCAATAAGCCAATGAAATCAGACCAGGTATGTTTAGGTCAAAAAGGCCTTCTTCAGTGGTCCCAATGTAATATTATATGCACACTATATGAAGGAATCTGTATCATAGTTAGCCATGTGTGGTATTGTAGGGGCATTCCAAAATATATATTGTGGCACACAAAAATAGTATGTGGGAGCATTATATCTGGCTCCTGATCTTTTTTAGGGTACTATCATACTGAATACAGTAGTTCCATCACCCACAGTGTGCATATGTGTGCTGCATGCTGTAATGCTCCCACAGAAAGCCTTTTTGGCCGAAGCGCATCTGGTCAATTAGTGCTACTAAGCTTATACTGTATTGAATGCTATGTGTATTGCAAAGTTAACTGTATTAAATGTAATGCATATTGCACAGTGTGTGACTTCTATGGCATAGCATAAATATTCACATGACTGTAGTAGAGAAATTACATAAATTGAATCCTATTAATAAACTATAGACCACAGTCCCTAATCCTTTCTCCAGGCACTTTTGTACAGTATATTTTATACAGCACAACCCTATTACCCCTGCAGAAAAGTTCTCTTTCAGTTTTATAAAGGTTGTGAAAAGCCATGAGAGTGAGAGCTTTCCTGACCTTCTTGGGCCAGCTGTTCTATAAGGCGGGAGCTGCAACAGAGAAAACACTTGTACGGGCTGTTGTTGATTTTGCCCAGTTGCAGGTTGGCACCAGTGTTCCCTCTAAGCTGAGTTAGTGTGAGCTAGCTCGCCGTTTTTTAGCCTCCGGCTCACACATTTTTGTCTTCGCTCAGGAAGGAGGGCTCCAGAGCAAACTAACTTATGCAGTAGCCAAATCGCTGGCTCACAACTTTAATGCCGGCAGCTCACAAAGTAGAATTTTTGCTCACAAGACTCCATAGCTTAGAGGGAACATTGGTTGGCACCTGCGAAAGCTTTGGCTGACTTGAGGAAAGTTGTCAGGGTGGAACATAGGGCGAAAGGCGGCCCCACAAATTGGAGGGGCCAAGGCCATGCAGGACTTTTAATTTGCATAAGCAATCAGATCTTCAGTGGCCAACAAGAATCCCTGCTGGATAAGTGCTCCATCTGGCCCCAACACCTTCTAAATACACTTGGTGGGCACCAAGATAGGCACTATGGCACTTATGGGCACTATGTTGGGGACGCCTGTGTTAGCAGATTGTGTAATCTCTATGCCATCAGACATAATTACTGCAGCTCCTGAAACCTAACTGGAAGAAGTAAATGATCCCATCTATATATATAAAAGAAAGTCCCCTCACCATAAAATCAACGCCTAGGCCAAACCGCTGGACCTAGAGACACCAAATTCAGGGAGAGTGCTCCTACCGTGGCATAGGTGCACACTAAGAAGCAATTTTTAGAAATTTGACCCCTAAGTGGGTCAAAAGGGGTAAAATGTGCTCCCCCCATTAATTCCTATGTTGCTGCCAGGCTTCTGCCTCCTTGCACCCCCCACTTTCTGATTGGTCAGCTGCAAAGTTCAGTGTTCTGAGGTAAAAAAAAGTTACAGGGGACTACAGAGAGCTAGTGACAGTTGAGGAAATCAGGAGTGGTCAACTGCCTGTGAGGTGAAGCAAAGCTGCTGACCCAGCCTTCCTATGGCTTCAGACATGCTACCCCCTCCTACACCTGACAGGCAGTTGTCTGTCAGATGCAGCAACTGTTGCATGGTGCTTAAAACCATGAGGGAGCCTGCCCCAGCAGTAATGCCTTAGTGATCCTGCCAGCCCTGCCTCCACAGTGGTTTCTAATACTCCTCCCCTCCCCCTCCTACACTGGACAGGCAGCTGCCTGTCAGGTGTACAAGAGGAGGTGGGATGCTTACAGCCGCTGGGGAAGTTTGCTCAGCAATATTGCCTTAGCCCTGCTGCTGGCCCAGCCTCCCTGATGTCTTTAAACATAATACCCCCAACACCAGACAGGCGGATGTCTGTCAGGTGTAGGAGCAGGAGCAGAGTACTTTAATCCATCAGGGATGCCGCCCCAGCAGGATCATCTTAGCAATGCTGCTGGCCCAGCCTCTCTGATGGTTTCCAACACACTCCTCCAATCTCCTACACCAAACAGGCGGTTGTCTGTCAGGTGCAGCAGCAGTTGCAGGGTACTTAAAGCCACAGGGGAGCCCTCCCCAGCAGTCTACAGAGAGGTCCTTCAGTAGAGGGGGGAAAAGTATGTATGTCTTCATTTTTTACACTACAATTTTCTCCATTAGAATTCCTACAACAAATGTTACATTTCAAACTTTACACCATCAGTATTATAACTGGATTTACGGAAGTTAAATACCATAGCAAAGCACGGGTATCAGGCTAGTTTACTATAATCAGCATCAGGTTAGAGGATGTGTGTGTGTGTGTGATGGTATATCTTTAAGATCCATGGCAACACAGTGACTGTCCTTGACTGAGTTTTGTTTTGTAGGGGTTTAAGGAACAGGTTAGGGATTCTGTTGTTTGGCCAAGCTGCCCAGCAAACTTCCTAGTAAAGGTGGTTTAGGTCTTCTCCCATATGTTCCTGCCCGGGAATTAAGATCATGGGGAGAGACCTTCCTGACTATCCCATCAATCAAAGGAGCTCCTTTGGTGAATACACCAGAGAAGTCTTTTTCAGTGGCAGCCCCATGATTACAGAACATTTCCAGGGTGGTGCGCCTGGCCCCCTCACAGTTGAAGACAATTTTATTAGCAGTCCTGAATTGTGATTTTAAATCTTGTATTATATGTTTTTAATGTACATAAAATAACCTGTGCTATAAGTCACCTTGAGCTGTGTAATGAAGAAAGGCAGCTAATAAATGTTTTAAGTAGTAAAATAATAACATTACTGTGCTCTTCAGTATGGATACCACAGCAACCATGTGAGTGTCCCATGTCAACAGTCACACACTAGATACATTTTGTTTTGCATTGTGCAAGATATTGTTGATCTGATAGTTGATGTACTAGAAATTAAGGTATGGTCATTCTCTGCTTACGACCCATCCCTCTCTGCAAGGATTGTGGACCAGTTAGTAAGTCTGCTCCCAGTGACTTATGGATCAAGAAATAGTGAAAAAGATCAAATATTTAGGAATTTGGATATCAAACAGAAATATTACTTTAAAAGAAGATAACTACAACAAACTACTCAATGATGTGAAAAAAGACTTAGAAAAATGGAACGATTTAAGGATATCACTGATGGGTAGAATTGCGACGATTAAAATGAATATTCTGCCTAGATTCATATTTTTGGCCCAAACCATCCCAATTTAGAGAAAGGAGGACTTTTTTAAGGAATTTGGAAAAATATGTGATAAATTTATCTGGAGCAATAAAAAAGCAAGGATTAAAAGTAAGAATATGCAAGACCAAAAAGAAAGAGGCGATACCAAACTGGAACCGATACTATACAGCTGCGGCACTGACTTGGATAAAGGAATGGATAACATTGGAAAACAACAGGCTATTGAAATTAGAAGGGCACAATCTAATAATGGGTTGGCATAATTATATATGGTACGAAGACGTCAAAATCATAAAAAACTTTTTACAACACGCAATAAGGGGCTCTCTGATGAAAATTTGGAAAGAAATTAAAACACGACTTTACGTGAAAACACCAAAATGGGTGGCACCAATAGAAGCCTCTGTAGTCTCAACAATAACTGATAATAGCCATACGTTATCATATGAAGAACTGTTAGATGCAG
>NW_015163774.1:43358-61116 GCF_001447785.1 Gekko japonicus | reverse complement strand
CTTTCGAGCAATGGAAACTTTTACCTTTAGTGAAAGATGTGGTATGACCTAGAGAAGGAAGGCTGCCCCTGGTTGGCTACTGGCCTAGCTAGAGGGCAACTTGGTGGCAATCCAGGGCAAATGGCCACCTATCAAGTGCTGCTGTAGGTCTTTGGAGATTGGTGGTTGGGGAGCCCGGGCACTACTTTAAGGGGCCTGATTTGGCCCAGGGGGTGCCAGTCGCTGAACCACTCCTGCCTATTTGGTGTAGTGGTGAAGTGCACGGACTCTAATCTGGGAGAACCAGGTTTGATTCCCCACCCCTCCACTTGCAGCTGCTGGATGACCTTGGGCAAGCCATAGTTCGGACAAGAGCTGTTCTTGAAAAAAAAGCAGTTTCTGTCTGAGCTCTCTCAGCCCCACCTGCCTCGCAGGGTGTCTGTTGTGGGGAAGGGAAGGGAAGGGAAGGGAAAGGAGATTGTAAGCCGCTCTGAGACTGAAGGGCAGGGTATAAATCCAATCTCCTGCTCCTCTTCTTCCTCCCCTTCCTCCTCTTCCTCGTCTTTGTGCTTGCTGTGGAGTCACTTCCAAGTTTTAAAAAAGGTAAAGGTTCCCTTGCTCGAAAGCCAGTCGAGTCCGACTCTAGGGTTGCGGTGCTCATCTCCGTTTCCAAGCCGAAGAGCCAGCGCTGTCTGAAGACGTTTCCGTGGTCATGTGGCCAGCATGACTAAACACCAAGGCGCACGGAACGCTGTTCCCTTCCCTATTTATCTACTTGCAATTCCTTGCTTTCGAACTGCTAGGTTGGCAGGAGCTGGAGCCAGAGACGGGAGCTCACTCCGTCATGCGGCACACTTGGGTCTCGAACTGCTGAACTACTGACCTTCCGCAGCCTGCAGTTCAGCGTCTTAACCACTTGAGCCACCGCAGCTCCAAGTTAGTGTCCTCCAAAATGTTTTATCGCCAGTAGCCTGGGTCGGGTCTCGCGAACTGAAATCCCTCCTGGCTACCTCGATGGAGTCCATCCATCTCCTGTTGGGTCTTCTTCTTTTCGTGCTGCCACCAGCTTCTCCTAGCATGGTTGTCTTTTCCGGTGACTCTTGTCTTCCCAGAATGTGACCAAAGTACGACAGCCTCCGTTTAGTCGTTCTGTCTGATCAGCTGTAATGAACTGTAGTCGCAGCAAGGATTTCATGAACGTAGTAAAAAAAAAACACATTGTGGTTTTCCATGCAACGGTTTTCTGGAGTTTTCTTGTTGCTGTTGGACAGGTCCAGTCCGGGGCAGTGGGGCTTCCAGGTGGCAGTTTCCCCCACATTTCCCTTGCCCCCAATCCCCTGCGATGAGTAAGTTTCCAGACCTTTTGCTAGCAGGTATTCCTTTCCCTTTGTCTGTTTTCAACGGACAGGAAACAAGAGACTTGCTCTTGAAAAAAAATGAAAAGCTGTGGATTCAGAGGATCTGGCAGATAGATCGCTATAACTGTTTCATTGGTTTAACTGTTTTGTTGGTTTATGGACTGTATGCTGTAAGCCGCCCTGAGCCCGTTTGTGGGATAGGGCGGGGTATTGAAGAAATGGAAGAAACAACAACAACAACAACAACTGTTGTCAGGTCATATATGGTTCCTGTTGTGCATTTGTCACTTTGATTATTTTATGAGGCTTTATTTGGGTCCTGCAAGGTTTTATATGCCTTTGAAATAAACAAGGTTTTATATGCCTTTGAACCATACCTATTGATGTTTAGAAGGGCTGCGGTGGCTCAGCTGTTAAGACGCTGAACTGCAGACTGAAAGGTCGGCAGTCCACCAGTTCGAGACCCGAGTGCTGCATGACGGCGTGAGCTCCCGTCTCTGGCTCCAGCTCCTGCCAACCTAGCAGTTTGAAAGCAAGAAATTGCAAGTAGATAAATAGGTACCACTTCAGAGGGAAGGTAACAGCGTTCCGTGCGTGTTGGCGTCTAGTCATGCCAGCCACATGACCAAGGAAACGTCTTTGGACAGCGCTGGCTCTTCGGCTTGGAAGCGCTGGCTCCACCCCCTTGAGTCGGATTAGAATGGGAAGGGAAGGGAAATCTTTAGCTTTGTTGATGTTTATAGCTTTTGGCCCTTTACTAGTTATCTAAACTTCCTTTGGAGGGTTTTGTTTGTTTGGTTTAGTTTTTCTTCCCCTTTTCTAGGGAGGAGGGCAGGCCAAGGGACTAAGGAAGGCCCTCCTGGGAGATCCTGCGGCCACTTCCTCTCTCAAGAGTTCAAAATATGAATTTCTGGGTTGGCACCCAGTAGCCTTATGCACAAACCATGTGTGCTTTAGGAAGGCAATAATATTTCCCCCAAAAAAACCATTCAGAGAGATTATTCTTTCTCTCATTCCACCCACTTCGCTACTTTAATTCCACTTCCCAAAGTGGGCAGAACAGATGTGAATTCCGCGGCCAGGATACGTGGGCCACGAGGATTGTGTTTCCCAAGTCAGGCTAAACACTCCAGATAGGAGAACAGATCCCTTCCTTGTACAACCGACTTTCTTGTTCTAGTGCCAAGCGGCCAGGCACTCTGCTTTGCTTTAGGGAGGGGCCGTGGCTCAGTGGAAGAGCATCTGCTTGGCGTGCAGAAGGACCCAGGTTCAGTCCCCCGTGGCATCTGCAGTGGAAAGGACCAGGCAGTAGTAGAAGAAGAAGAGATTGGATTTATAACCCTGCCCTTCACTACCGAAAGATGTCTCAGAGCGGCTGACAAACTCCTTTCCCTTCCCCTCCCCACAACAGGCACCCTGTGAGGTAGGTAGGGCTGAGAGAGCTCTTGACAGAAACTGCTCTTTTTCAAGGACAGCTCTTATCAGAACTATGGCTTGCCCAAGGTCAGGTGCAAGTGGAGGAGTGGGGAATCAAACCCGGTTCTCCCAGATTAGAGTCCACGCACTTAACCACTACACCAAACTAATGATGTGAAAGACCTCTGCCTGAGACCCTGGAGAGCTGTAAAGAGGGGCTGTGGCTCAGCGGTAGAGCCTCTGCTTGGCATGCAAAAGGTCTCCAAGTTCAGTCCCCGGCATCTCCAGTTAAAAGGACCAGGCAGAAGGTGATGTGAAAGACCTCCGCCTGAGACCCTGGAGAGCTGTAAAGAGGGGCTGTGGCTCAGTGGCAGGGCATCTGCTTGGCATGCAGAAGGTCCCAGGTTCAGTCCCCGGAATCTCCAGTTAAAAAGGACCAGGCAGGAGGTGATGGGAAAGACCTCCGCCTGAGACCCTGGAGAGCTGCAAAGAGGGGCCGTGGCTCAGTGGCAGAGCCTCTGCTTGGCATGCAGAAGGTCTCAAGTACAATCTCTCCGCCTTCGACCCTGGAGAGCTGCTGCCAGTCTGAGTCAGTTACACTGGCTTTGATGGAGTGATGTTCTGGTTCAGGGTATGGCAGGTTCATGTGCTTATGCGTTTGTGTGCTCTCTGGTGTGGAAGCTTGGATGACGCTTGTGTGAAGCTCATCATTGGGTCTTCAGCTGTAAAAGAAAGGGATAAGGGTTTGGAATCCCTCTCCTCGTCCCCCAACAGCTGCCTTTGTTCTGCCTCCACTGGTGGTTGTATTGATTCACGGGGAAGCCTGATTATCCGGTTGTCAAACAGATCTGACCTTTCTGCTAGTCCGGCTTCAGGGGTGGGCTTCCTTCTGACGGGTCCCCCTTCCGATTCCCTCCCCGTTCAGTTTTCAACGGGCGGTTTTTAATCCTGTGGGTTGATTTGAAAGCCGACCTTCTTGTCCACCCCTTGATGTGTTTATTAGCTGTACGGGCAGGCGAGGGAGGGTGTCTCATGCGGACGAGAGGAGAGCCATGTCAGGATTGGTGACTTTGGCGTTTGCACTGCCGTAACTTCCCCTGACCTTTTCTGGCCGAGAAGGAGTCTCTGGAAAAGGGAGTGAGAAACGCAACCGGGATTGATTTCTATGGTTGCTGCAGGTTGTCACTGAGAGACAGCCTGCACCCTTTCAGTTTTGCCCTAGCTATTTATCGATCTATAGATCTCGTTTCTCCCCGACAGGGACTCAAGGTTGGCTTGCATCATTCTCCTCCCGTCCGTTTTAGCCTCTCAACAATAACCCTGTGAGGTAGGTTAGGCTGAGACTGCGTGACTAGCCCAAGGTCACCCAGCGAGCTTCTGTGGCGCCAAAGCTCCTCCTAAGCCATGAAGTCTTGTGAGTAAAAATTCTACTTTGTGAGCTGCTGGCATTAAAGCTGTGAGCCCGCAATTCGGCTACTGCATAAATTAGTTTGCTCTGGAGCCCTCCTTCCTGAGCGAAGACAAAAATCTGTGAGCCGGAGGCTAAAAAGCTGTGAGCTAGCTAACACTCACTCGGCTCGGAGGGAACACTGCATGGCCCAAGTCCCTGGTTCTCAAAGGTCCTAGTCTGACACTCTAACCACTGTGTCACAGTGGCTCTCCACGGATTCTGTAGGAACCTCCGTCAGGAGGGGAGCTGGCCATCTTATTTCTATATTATGTATGCACAGTCTTCTGCCTTCCCAGTCTTGCTGCTATTTATGTAGCACAATCATTGCCGTGTATAAGAATACCTAGAAATCCCCAGTGGACCAGACCAAAGGTCCGTCTAGTCTAGCATCCTGTTTTCAGCAACCACCAATCGCAGTGCTCCACCAATCGCAGTGCAGCCACCAGTTGCAGATATAGACAAGCTGAAACATGTCCAGAGGAGGGCAACAAAGTTGGTGAGGGGTCTGGAGACCAAGTCCTATGAGGAAAGGTTGAAGGAGCCCAGGTATGTTTAGCCTGGAGAGGAGATGACTGAGAGGTGATATGAAGAAGAAGAAGAAGAGATTGGATTTATACCCCGCCCTTCACTTGGCGTCTCAGAGCGGCTGACAAACTCCTTTCCCTTCCCCTCCCCACAACAGGCACCCTGTGAGGTGGGTGGGGCTGAGAGACCTCTGGCAGAAACTGCTCTTTTTCAAGGACAGCTGTGCCAGAGCTTGTGACTGACCCAAGGTCACATCAGCAGGTGCAGGTGGAGGAGTGGGGAATCAAACCCGGTTCTCCCAGATTAGAGTCCGCACACTTAACCACTACACCAAACTGGCTCTCAGTACCATCTTCACTGGAAGGGCCGTCATGTAGAGGATGGTGTGGAGTTGTTTTCTGTTGCCCCTGAAGGTCGGACCAGAACCAGTCGGTTGAAATTAAATCAGAAGGGTTTTCAGCTAAACTTCCTGGCAGTTAGTTTTTTTTCCTCAGTGGAGCAGGCGTCCCTGGGAGGTGGTGGGCTTCTCATTCTCTGGAGGTTTCCAAGCAGAGGCTAAATGGCCATCTGACAGCAATGCTGATTCTGTGAACTTAGGCAGTTCATGAGAAGGGAGGGCAGGAAGGGTTGCCTCGGTGCTTAGTTCTCGTGGCCCTTTCTTACACGCCCAGGGAAATGCCAATCGCCACTTCGGGGTCAGGAAGGAATTTTTCTCCAGGCCGGTTTGGCCGCGGACCCTGGAGGGTTTTTTGTCATCTTCTGGCCATGGAGCAGGGGTCACTGGGTATGTGTGTGTGTGTGGGGGGGTTTGTGAATTTCCTGCCCTTGTGCAGGGGGTGGGACTAGATGACCCTGGAGGTCCCTTCCAACTCTATGATTGTGATTCCTAGGAAGGGAAGCACCAGCATTCTGCACACAAACACGTGAACACACACGAAGTGGCCTTCTAGTGGTCCATCAAGGTCAGACTTGTCTACTCAGACTGGCAGCAGCAGGAGTCTCTAGCCAACCTCTTCTGAGCTGTGGACACCTTTGGAATTCTGACACAGGGTGGAGGACACAACTCCAAAATGGCTGCTGCAGCAGGCGGAGCCAGATACAGAATGGCTGCCGCGGAGGCGGAGCCAGACACAGAATGGCTGCCGCAGAGGCGGAGCCAGAGAAAGCCCGGGCGCAGGGGAGAAGAGGGCTAATTTAATAAAAACACTGGGAAAGAGGAGTGAGAGCGACTAAAGCAAGCTGGTGGCAGTTGCCGCTGAAACATTATTTGCCAATCAGAAGCTTTGCTGAGCAAGAGCCCCACCCACCATCTAAAAACACTTAGTGGCCTCCAAAGAAGGTGGCGGTGGCACCACATTAGGCTAGGTCCCAGACCAGTGTTCCCTCTAAGCTGAGTTAGCGTGAACTAGCTCACAGTTTTTAAGCCTCCGGCTCACGCGTTTTTGTCTCCGCTCAGGAAGGATGGGGCTCCAGAGCAAACTAATTGATGCAGCAGCCAAATCGCTCGCTCGCAGAGTAGCATTTTTGCTCACAGGACCCACAGCTTAGAGGGAGCGTTGTCCCTGACCACACCTGATCTCTTGGAGAAATGAGCTGGATTGTACCAGCAGTCCCGTGTCGTGTTGGTGGAGCGCCGTGCTAATAGACCGCCGCTCTGCTAGCAATCCCCGTCTTCCATTTCGCCTGTGCCCTGAATTGCCCGTGTGGCTTGACTCTCCATGGCGTCTCTTGTGGTAAGAAAGAAGTTCCGTGCTGCTTGCTTGAGGACACTCTAGGTATGACTTAGATAGCCACACAGGTGCTTTTTGGACCTAAATTGGAAGATGTTCTAATTCAGCAACTGTGCATTTGGCACCAGACACATGACTTCCATCTTTTCAGGCCTCACAAACATCTTTGTCTTGTGTCTTTAGATTTTGCTGCTTAACCTTCCTCTTCCTGGTCCAATATTCACTTACTGGTTCTCTTATTGTAACATGTATTTAAGTTACGTGTACCTATTGTTTGATCTCATAAGACCATAAGAGACGCCAATGTTGGATCAGGCCAAAGGCCCATCCAGCCCAGCACTCTGTGTCAGTGGCCAGAAATACCAGTGCCATCAGGAGGTCCAGCAGTGGGGCCAGGACACTAGGAGCCCTCCCACTGTTGCCCCCCCTCAAACACCAAGAAGACAGAGCATCACCTGCCCCAGCCTCTCTGAAGAAGGCCCCTAATAGGGCGGCAACGTGTCAGGTCATGTGTATTGGCCCTTGTGTTTAGGCCACTTGTACTTGTTTACAAGGCTTTCGTTGGGCCCTTGTATGTTTTTAACTGTCTTTCTAATAAGTACATGCGGGGGTCATTTCGTAGAAAAAGAGGTGCAGGAGATTATTAACATAACTAATTAGCGTAACTTATTTGCATATGCCGCACCCCATGACATCACCAGAAGTGTGTCAGAAGGCAACACCCACTGCCACTTACCTGGCTGCTTCTTGCTCCTCGTGACTGAGGGCTGCTGGGAGCAGGGGGGGGGGCTTGTTGCATGTGCCCGCCCCCTGGGCTCTTTACTGCCGGAGTGCCGCTCCTGTGCGCTCCTGCAGGAGATGACCCCTGCGTACATGTATTTTTGTGTATTATAAGTTCTATCTTAGTTTTAAATATTGGCCCTTTATCATACTTCCTTCTTACCCGTGTGGTTCTTGATTCCAGTTTTTGGGTCAGGTTTGTTTCCCCCTCTCTGTGACTTACTGACTCTTGTGGTAACCCATCCGCGCATATCGGTCATCCCTAGATGTTGTAAGCGGCCAACCACGAGCGTGCGTGCATTTGGAAACCCAGCTCCAGAAAAACAGGGACTCCGCTGCCAAGCTAGGAATCGTTTTGTTTTGTTTTTGGCAAAGAGGACCCTCATATGGAACTTGGAATTGGGACCATGTCCCGTGTCACTTTCATGTAGGCAAATCCTTTTCGACCCCACTCTGGGTCACAAATGTTTTCCGTCTCATTAACAAAGCGGGGAGGGAAATTTTTCCAGGGCTTTATTTCTCCATGGAAAATATTCGGTTTCTCAAGATTCATTGCTTCATAGAATTAACAACAGCGAATGGTTGCTGTTGTTGACACAATAGTAGGCAAGCCGGGGCAGTTTCAGAGTTGTAATTAATGTTGTTTTTTCCCCGGTGATCTTCCCTAGGAATTGGGAAAGAGATTACACGTCTCTCGTATTAATTTGTAAGCAGGGTGGGGTGGGGGAATACAAACACAAACACATATGGGGGAAATGCCATCAAGTTGCCACTGACTTATGGTAATGACATGGGAGTTGTTTTCTGTTGTCCCAGAAGGTCGGACCAGAGCCAACAGGTTGAAATTAAATCAAAAGAGTTTTCAGATAAACATTAGGATAGAGCTTCCTGACAGTTAGAGCCAGTGTTCCCTCTAAGCTGAGTTAGTGTGAGCTAGCTCACAGTTTTGAGCCTCCAGCTCACAGATTTTTGTCTTAGCTCAGGAAGGAGGGCTCCAGAGCAAACTAATTTATGCAGCAGCCAAATCACTCGCTCACAACTTTCATGCCTGTAGCTCACAAAGTAGAATTTTTGCTCACAAAACTCCAGAGCTTGGAGGGAGCATTGGTTGGAGCAGTTCCTCAGTGGAGCAGGCTTCCTCGGGAGGTGGCGGGCTCTCCTTCTTTGGAGGTTTCCAAGCAGAGGCTAGTTGGCCATCTGACAGCAATGCAGATTCTGTGAACTTAGGCAGATCGTGAGAAGGGAGGGCAGGAAGGGTTGGCTCAGTGCTTAGTTCTCGTGGCCCTTTCTTACACGCCCAGGGACATGCCGATCGCCACTTTGGGGTCAGGAAGCAATCCTGGAGGGTTTTTTTGTCATCTTCTAGGCACGGAACGGCGGTCACTGTGGGTGTGGAGGGGGGAGGTATTTGTGAATTTCCTGCATTGTTCGGGGGGTTGGACTAGATGACCCTGGAGGTCCCATAGAATTTTCAAAGCAAGAGACGTTCAGAGGGGGTTTTCCGTTGCCTGCTACTGAATAGCAACCTTGGACCTCCTTGGTTGTCTCCTATACAGATACTGACCAGGGCCAACCCTGCTTAGCTTCTGATATCTGACAAGATCGGGTTAGCTGGACAATCCAGGTCAGGACAATTATTAAGTGCTGGAAAATAGGACCCAACTAATGGTGTCCCCCGCAGGGTTTTCAAGGCAAGAGAGGTTCAGAGGTGGTTTGCCATCGCCTGCCTCTGCGTAGCAACCCTGGACTTCCTTGGTGGTCTCCCATCCGAATACTAACCAGGGCCGACCCTGCTTAGCTTCTGAGATCTGACAAGACTGGGTTAGCCTGGGCCATCCAGGTTAAGGCAGAAACACATCCAACAAATTAAAAAATCAAGTCACGAATTCACCTGGCTGACTGTTCAGGTCACCTCAAAATCAAAGCTAAAATATTTATTTAGAAAAACCTTATGCCAAGTAGATAATTGCGAGTAGATAAATAGGTACCACTTCGGTGGGAAGGTATCAGCGTTCCGTGCACCTCCACGTCTAGTCATGCCGGCTGCATGACCACGGGTTCGGACAGTGTTGGCTCTTCGGCTTGCCCCCTAGAGTCGGACTCGACTGGCTTTCGAGAAAGGGAAACCTTTACTTTTACTTAACATTCAAGCTACATTTATTTTATTTTTTTTAAGTCCTAATTCAATGTTTTAGTTCAAGTATTTGCTGCTGTTGGGACACAGAGTCAACATGGGGTGATTTTAAAGGCTTGTTTACTCAGCAGATGTCTAAATAGGTATGCTAAATCTGATCACAGTCTATTTAGAGTAGCGGGAAACATTCCAGAGAAATTTGCAATTCAGATTTCCCCCCAGAAAAAGCAACATCATACCATCTCCTACATTATATTTTCTTCTCTCTTTTTCTGTCTCCTCCTCTCTTCTCTTCTCCTCTCTCGTCCTCTCTCTCTCTCTCTCTCTCTCTCCAGAATCCAGAGATGGATTTATTCGTTTTACTTTAGAGATTTCAAGCCAAACAGTCAACTAAAAAAGTCGTATTTAAGCCAGAAAACAAACAAAAATACAACAAAAGTAGATCCAGGGGGACAGCCGTGTTGGTGTGAAGCGATAGAACAAAGGTGGAGTGTCCAGCGGGGGCAACTTGAAGACCCACAAAGTTCTATCCAAGGTGTGAGCTGTTGTGTGCACGCACGCTTCGTCAGACGACGAAATGGAATTACAGATCATAGTTGTATAGATACAGAGGGTGGCTTCGTAAATTAAGCGTGCAAAATAGTGAAGATGTTTTTTTAACAGATAAAAAGAATGGCAAGCCTCGTTTCTGTAAAACACACCTTCGCTATTTTGCATGCTAATTTAAGAAGCCACCCTCTGTATCTATACAACTATGATCTGTAATTCCATTTCGTCGCACGACAGCTCACACCTTGAATAGAACTTCGTGGGCCTTCAAGGTGCCACTGGACTGTCACAAAAGTAGAGTCGTACTGTACTAATTAATTCACAGAGTTACTTGGATTTATCATTAGGGACTGTGGTCTGTACTATTGTAGATAGCTTGCTGGAACTAGGATCCTGCTGTGGAATTTTTGCATCGTTTAATGTGCCATGTTGGCTCAAGGGGTTAAGACGCTGAACTGCGGGCTGTGGAAGGTCGGTAGTTCAGCAGTTCGAGACCCGGGTGTGCCGCATGACGGAGTGAGCTCCCGTCTCTAGTTCTAGCTCCTGCCAACCTAGCGGTTCGAAAGCAAGAAATTGCAAGTAGATAAATAGGTACCGCTTCGGTGGGAAGGTAACAGCGTTCCGTGCGCCTCGGTGTTTAGTCATGCCGGCCACATGACCACGGAAACGTCTTCGGACACCGCTGGCTCTTCGGCTTTGAAACGGGGATGAGCACCGCAACCCTAGAGTCGGATTCAACTGGCTTTCGAGCAAGGGAGACCTTTACCTTTTAACCCTTGTGCTTTGCTTCAGTTCTGTTTTTAGACTTCTGGTTGGTTCTACAACCCTAATCCTGTCGCATTGTTTAGTGGATGTCCTCTTCAGGTGGCTGTATTGATTCCCTCTGTGTGATCCGCCTTGAGTCCGAGTGAGAAAGGTGAACTGTAGATAACATAAATAAATAAATTTAAGCCGGGAAGGTTAACTTGTGCAGGGGAGGCAACTTTGTGGTCCACAGGCTGTGAGCTAGAAACATGGAGAGATGGGTTAGAAGAGCCAAACAGATCAGCCATACCAGACTGAGTTGTGAGCAACGCTCCCTCTAAGCTGTGGAGTCTTGTGAGCAAAAATTCTACTTTGTGAGCTACTGGAATTAAAGTTTTGAGTGAGCAATTTGGCTCCCACATAACTTAGTTTGCTCTGGAGCCCCATCCTTCCGGAGCTAAGACAGAAAATCCATGAGCTGGAGGTGTCAAACATGTGGCCCGGGGGCTGGATCAGGCCCCCGGACGGCTTCTCTCAGGCCCGCAGTGGAACTGGCTGTCTTCTGCTTCTTCTTCCAGTTCTGCTGCTGCTGCGTCATCGTAGGTTTGCAGTTTACAGATACACACCTGAGCAGCATACTCAAGATTGCCACAGCACAGACATTTTGATGCAATCATTCAGAGCAAGAGGTGTCAGTTATCAGACACTGTTAAATAAACAAAACATTGCAAGAGTGCTGTTGTTTTAAGCATGCTTTTATTTTAAGTAAAAAAAAACACCTTTGAGTTTGTGTCCTTTATAAAGTTTATGTCTCCGCTACCTGTTGTTCAGTCGCACAGTCCAGTCCGACTCTTCGCGACCCCATGGACAAGATCTCGCCAGGCCCTCCTGTTTTCCGCCATCCTCTGAAGTTGGCTCAACTTCATGTTCGTTGCATCCATGACACTGTCTAACCATCTCATCTTTTGCCGTCCCCGTCTTCTTTGACCTTCAATCTTTCCCAGCATCAGGGTCTTCTCCAGTGAGTGCTTCCTTCTCTTTTGGTGGCCAAAGTATTTGAGCTTCCTGGCATTACCTTTTATGACACACATGGCCCAGCCCAACAAAGTCTCATTTATGTCAGATCTGGCCCTCATAACAAATGAGTTCGACACCCCTGGCTTAGAGGGAACACTGGTCGTGAGCTGCCTCAGGTTATGTGCAGCTCACCTAAATCCCCAGTCAACCACAGAGCCGTTCAGACGGTGTCTGGACCCACAATTAGCAGCTGCAAACACAGACATTTAGCATTGCACGCCGAGCCCACTGTCGCGACTACCTCTGCTTTCATTCCCAGATTGCTAGCTTTCATTGTTTCTGCAGGTAGGATTGAAAGTGGGTGAGCCCAATGCTTGAGGAAGCTCAGGAAGGCGTGGGGGAGAGACTGAGCAAGACCTCACTGCTGTCTGCCTCCTTGGCTCCTTGTGGAGGCAGAATGGATCCCGCAGTATAGCAAAGTGTATGCTCAGTTGCGAGGGGCTGCGGTGGCTCAGAGGTTAAGACGCTGCGTTGCAGACCAGAAGGTCAGTAGCTCGGCAGTTCAAGACCCGAGTGTGCCGCGTGACGGAGTGAGCTCCCGTTGTCTGGCCCCAGCTCCTGCCAGCCTAGCTGTTCGAAAGCAAGGAATTGCAAGTAGATAAATAGGTACCACTTCAGTGGGAAGGGGACAGCGTTCCGTGCGCTTTGGCGTTAGTCATGCCGGCCACATGAGCACGGAGAAGTCACTACATCCTCCAGCAGCGCATTCCACAGTTCAATCACTCTCTGTGTAAAGTAGTATTACCTTTTGTCCGTCCTGAACCTCCTGCCCATCAGCTTCATTGGAGGCCCTCGAGTTCCTAGCCTTTTCGGAGAGAGAGACAAAGTTCTCTTTGCCAACACTCTCCACCACATGCATAACTTTATAAACCTCTACCATGCCCCCCCACCCCCTTCTTTGTCTCTTTTCTAAACCGAAAAGTCCCAGACTTTTCAACCTTTCCTCCTCCCCTGAATCATCTTGGTTGCCCTCCATGCTGGCTGTCATTTCAGGTGGCTTACAATAATTGTTTTTTGGGGGTGGGGGAATCCTGGTGAAAACCAGGATAAAATGACAACCCCCAAGAGCCAGTTTGGTGTCGTGGTTAAGTGCGCGGACTCTAATCTGCGAGAACCGGGTTTGATTCCCCACTCCTCCACCTGCAGCTGCTGGTGTGACCTTGGGTCAGTCACAAGTTCTCTCAGAGCTGTTCTCTCGAGGGCAGTCCTCGAGAGAGCTCTCTCAGCCCCACCTACCTCCCAGGGTGTCTGTTGTGGGGAGGGGGAGGGGGAGGGAAAGGAGTTTGTAAGCCACTCTGAGACTCCCTTTGGGTAGTGAAGGGCGGGGAATAGATCCAATCTCTTCTTCCAGTTTGCTGTAGTGGTTAAGTGCGCGGACTCTAATCTGCGAGAACCGGGTTTGATTCCCCACTCCTCCACCTGCAGCTGCTGGTGTGACCTTGGGTCAGTCACAAGTTCTCTCAGAGCTGTTCTCTCGAGGGCAGTCCTCGAGAGAGCTCTCTCAGCCCCACCTACCTCCCAGGGTGTCTGTTGTGGGGAGGGGGAGGGGGAGGGAAAGGAGTTTGTAAGCCACTCTGAGACTCCCTTTGGGTAGTGAAGGGCGGGGAATAGATCCAATCTCTTCTTCCAGTTTGCTGTAGTGGTTAAGTGCGCGGACTCTAATCTGCGAGAACCGGGTTTGATTCCCCACTCCTCCACCTGCAGCTGCTGGTGTGACCTTGGGTCAGTCACAAGTTCTCTCAGAGCTGTTCTCTCGAGGGCAGTCCTCGAGAGAGCTCTCTCAGCCCCACCTACCTCCCAGGGTGTCTGTTGTGGGGAGGGGGAGGGGGAGGGAAAGGAGTTTGTAAGCCACTCTGAGACTCCCTTTGGGTAGTGAAGGGCGGGGAATAGATCCAATCTCTTCTTCCAGTTTGCTGTAGTGGTTAAGTGCGCGGACTCTAATCTGCGAGAACCGGGTTTGATTCCCCACTCCTCCACCTGCAGCTGCTGGTGTGACCTTGGGTCAGTCACAAGTTCTCTCAGAGCTGTTCTCTCGAGGGCAGTCCTCGAGAGAGCTCTCTCAGCCCCACCTACCTCCCAGGGTGTCTGTTGTGGGGAGGGGGAGGGGGAGGGAAAGGAGTTTGTAAGCCACTCTGAGACTCCCTTTGGGTAGTGAAGGGCGGGGTATAAATCCAATCTCTTCTCTTCTTCTTCTCTCCCCCACCTGTGCATTCCCTGCCATCTGGTCTGTTCTTTCCCCAGGCTTTACCAGTGGGTGATGTGGGGCATGCATAAATTTGGGTGGAACGATTCTGCCAGAGCGGTGGGTGCCCCAGGATTGGAGTTCCACAAAGAGCAATCCTGACTGGTTATTTTCTGAGCACTGAGGTTCACTGCTGTTTCCTTTTAGAGGAGGACGGAAGCTCCCTCGCCGTTTTTAATGGGACTCAAGGCTGGGGGAGGGGGTCGTGCCGCTCTGCAGCACTCAAGCACTGCATCCGTTAGGGAAGCTGCGTGGAGACTTGGCTTGCTGGAACTCTCTGGCTGAGGCTTTGGGTCACTTGCTTCCGATTCAGGCGTGTGAAGGATGTTGACTGCACCTGGAACTGGATTCCTGAATGGTTTCATAGCTGAGGATGCGGACCCCGCCCTGCACCACTTGTGCCATATGTGTGTGCTCCCGTGCATGGAGGAACACTTGGCGTGCGTTTGCTGAGAAGCCGGTGCGGATGTGATTTCAGGGGTTTTCGGTCCGTGTTCAGTCTGACTCCCTAATGTGATTCTGTAGAATAGAGCAGGATGATAATATATACAAGTTGTTGTTGTTCAGTCGCACAGTCGAGTCCGACTCTTCGCGACCCCGTGGACCAGATCCCGCCAGGCCCTCCTGTCTTCCACCGTCCTCTGAAGTTTGCTCAATTTCATGTTCGTTGCATCGATGACACTGTCTAACCATCTCATCCTTTGCCGTCCCCGTCTTCTTTGACCTTCAATCTTTCCCAGCATCAGGGTCTTCTCCAGTGAGTGCTCCCTTCTCATTGGGTGGCCAAAGGATTTGAGCTTCAGTTTCATTATCTGGCCTTCCAGGGAACAGTCAGGGTTGATTTCTTTTAGGATGGACTGATTTGATCTCTTTGCAGTCCAAGGGACTCTCAAGAGTCTTCTCCAGCACCATAATTCGAAAACATCAAAATTGGCCAACGGTAAACTGGACGGGTATATTTAACTTGAGATCCGGGGGATTCTTAGAAGCTAGAAATTCCACTCAAGATTGTTCAGATCTGCTCCCATGCATGCACGTGTCCTTCTATGTTTGGCACAGAGTACTTTTTCCAGTGCAAATGTGGGAACACGGCAGCAGAAAGGAGCACAGGTTTTTTCTAAATTTTATTTTATTACAGTATATCAACATACAATAAAAATATTGATGCAGTAACAGCAAAAAGGAGAAGTCAGCTTTCCAAACGGTATCTTGTTAACAAACAACATAACAATAGCTGTATCAAACTAATAGATAACATCAAAATTAAAGGTTATCTAACAACAGCAACCTGCAATTTTAACCTAATGAAACATGTATAGTGGCAAGGCATTTGTCCAAGGATTGCGTGGCCTGTGCATCATAAACCTGTTTTGTTTAGCTAGGAGAACCTTGCATTTGTTCATCGGGCTATGAGTACTTGTAGAAAAAGCCCAGCAGGAACTCATTAGCATAATAGGCCACACCCAACAACAGAAACTCATTAGCATATTAGGCCATAACCCTGACACAGCTCATTAGCACATTAGGCTGCACCCCCATGTTACCAGAAGTTAGGGATAATAAACTATGTAAGCCGCTCAGAGACCCCGTGGGAGGGGTTCGAGCGGGATGTAAGCTGAATGTAAAAAAAAAAAAAGGGTGATCATCCAGCCACACCAACCTTTTGCTTCTTTTTCTGTTTACTTTGTTTGTTGTCAAAACCCAGGGCTTTTTGTAGGAGGAGCTCCTTTGCATGTTAGGCCACACACCCCTAATGTAGCCAA
This sequence comes from Gekko japonicus, assembly GCF_001447785.1. Classification (NCBI taxonomy): domain Eukaryota; kingdom Metazoa; phylum Chordata; class Lepidosauria; order Squamata; family Gekkonidae; genus Gekko; species Gekko japonicus. The sequence continues at coordinate 45,369 of NW_015163774.1, read as the reverse complement.
TCCTAATGAGTTTCTGCTGTTGGGTGTGGCCTATTATGCTAATGAGTTCCTGCTGGGTGTGGCCAACTTGGGAGCCAGCCGGAACTCCGTTCCTGTGCGTTCCTGCCCAAAAATAGCCCTGACTATTTCAAAGTCTGAGTCCAGTGGCACCTTTAAGACCAGCAAACTTTAATTCTGGGTATACGCTTCCGTGTGCATGCACACTTCTTCAGACGTCTTACGAAGTGTGCATGTACACGAGAGCATATAACCAAAATTAAATTTTGCTGGTCTTAAGGCGCCGCTGGACTTAAATTTTGTCCTGTTGCTTCATACCCAACACGGTGACCCCACCTGAATTTAACTATTTCACTTAAACTGCAGCTTGGCTATCCGTGAGCTGTTAGGAGAAGTTTGGGGATTAGAAAGTTTCTAAATCCTTCCTCGAAGGGTTGTGAAGACAAAAGGCCCACATGACAGAAATGGGGTTACCGAATTCCAGGTGAGCCCTGGAGTTCTCCCAGAATTAGTCCTAATTTTCAGAGCTGGTTGGCAGCAGAGCAGGGCCAGGAGGTGGCGGCGCCCTCACCTTTTTTGTCCCCGTTGCCAGGAGAAAGCCATACCCTTTGGTCAGTATGGCTAGTAGCCACTGATGGACCTCACCTCCATGAATTTGCCTAGTCCCCTTATAAAGCCATCTGTGCTCACGTGCTCTTTTAAAGCTAGTAGCCATTGACAGACATATCCTTCATAAATCTATCTAATCCCCTTTTAAAGTTGTTTATTCCTGTCGCTATCACTACATCCTCTCGCAGCGAATCCCACATTTCAGTCGCTCTCTGTGTAAAGTAGCATTTCCTTTTGTCGGTCCTGAACCTCCTGCCCATCAGCTTCATTGGACACCCTCAAGTTCTGGTATTTCGAAGAGGGAGAAACATTTTTCTTTGTCCCTTCTCTCCATCCCGTGCATAATTTTATAAACCTCTCTCATGACCAGTGTTCCCTCTAAGCTGAGTCAGTGTGAGCTAGCTCACGGTTTTTTAGCCTCTGGCTCACACATTTTTGTCTTTGCTCAGGAAGGATGGCTCCAGAGCAAACTAATTTATTCAGCAGTCAAATCGCTCGCTCACAAACTTAAGAAGAAGAAGAGGAGGAGGAGGAGATTGGATTTATACCCCGTCCTTCACTACCCAAAGGTGTCTCAGAGCGGCTTACAAATTCCTTTCCCTTCCCCTCCCCACAACAGACACCCTGTGAGGTTGGTGGGGCTGAGGGAGCTCTTGACAGGAACAGCTCTTTTCCAAGGACAGCTCTTATCAGAACTACGGCTTGCCCAAGGTCATCCAGCCAGGTGCAAGTGGAGGCTCGCAAAGTAGAATTTTTGCTCACAAGACTCCACAGCTTAGAGGGAGCACTGCTCATGACCCACACGCAGTCATCTCTTTTAAAAGTCCCAGAGTCTCCTGCCTCAAATCAACGATACAAAAATTCTCATTTCGGAAGGGTTGAACTGCCAGCGATCTCGGTGGAATCCAGCATTCGCCCTAGGTGTGCATCGTTTTTTGAATCCGTAGCTGAGTCATGCTTTTCAGTGTCTTCCGAACCCCAGAGTGCCATGTGCAGGGCCCGCAATGCCTGGATGGACACAGAGACGCACACATTCACTGGTTATCTCAAGAGGCTAATCTCTCCTCCAAAGGAAAAACAAGCTCTGGTTTCAGGCTCCCGCCCCGCCCGCCCCCCTGCCCTGGCACTCTGGCTTAGCCCTGCCGAGACACCCTGGCTCCTTGCGCCGCCGCTGCACAAAGAAGAACGTTATTTGGGGCTAAATAAATACACTGTTGATTTTTGGCAGTGAAGCTGGTGTGCCTTGGAGGACACGGGGCCATTTAGAGAGCGGCTCTGTGGCTGGCGACTCCCTCTCTTGAGGGCTAGGTTTCACTGCAGAGGATTTCAGGAAACATGGCTCTAAAGGGGAGGGTTTGCATGTCCCCCCCCATCCCACTTGCGGTGGCTCAAGTGGTTAAGACGC
>NW_015163774.1:36287-43212 GCF_001447785.1 Gekko japonicus | reverse complement strand
TGAACTGCAGGCTGTGGAAGGTCGGTCGTTCAGCAGTTCGAGACCCTAGTGTGCCGCATGAAGGAGTGAGCTCCCGTCTCTAGTTCCAGCTCCTGCCAACCTAGCAGTTCGAAAGCAAGAAATTGCAAGTAGATAAATACGTACCACTTTGGTGGGAAGGGAACAGCGTTCCGTGCACGGCCTTGGTGTTCAGTCACGCCGGCCACATGACCACGGAAACGTCTCCGGACAGCGCTGGCTCTTCGGCTTTGAAACGGAGATGAGCACCGCAGCCCTAGAGTCGGACTCGACTGGCTTTCGAGCAAGGGAACCTTTACCTTTACCTTTTTAAATACACTGTTGATTTTTGGCAGTGAAGCTGGTGTGCCTTGGAGGACACAGGGCCGTTTAGAGTGGGGTTCTGTGGCTGGCGACTCCCTCTCTTGAGGGCTGGGTTTCACTGCAGAGGATTTCAGGAAACATGGCTCTAAAGGGGAGGGTTTGCGTGTGTCCCCCCATCCCACAGTGGCTTGTCTCAGGGCAACCTGGCTCCACGGTCCTCGATTCCCTGGTTTCCCCAAGCCACTCTGTCCTTGTGTCCTTCATCTAGGGCAGGGGTGTCAAACTCGTTTGTTATGAGGGCCAGATCTGACGTCAGTAAGACCTTGTTGGGCCGGGTGTGTCATAAAATGTAATGCCAGGTAGCGGAGATATAAATTTATGAAGGTTTTTTTTAAAACTTAAAATAAAAACATGCCCAAAACAGTAGCACTCCTGCAATATTTTGTTTATTTAACAGTGTCTGATGACTGACACCTCTTGCTCTGAAATATTGTATCAAAATGTCTGTGCCGTTGCAATCTTGAGTATGCTGTTCGGTTGCGTATCTGTAAGCTGCAAACCTACGATGACGCAGCAGCAGCAGAACTGGAGGAAGAAGCAGCAGAAGAAGAAGAGATTGGATTTACACCCCGCCCTTCAGTTGGAGTCTCAGAGCGGCTTACAAACTCCTTTCCCTTCCCCTCCCCACAACAGACACCCTGTGAGGTGGGTGGGGCTGAGAGAACTCTGACACAAACTGCTCTTTTTCAAGGACAGCTGTGCCAGAGCTTGTGACTGACCCAAGGTCACAGCAGGTGCAAGTGGAGGAGTGGGGAATCAAACCCGGTTCTCCCAGTTTAGAGTCTGCACACTTAACCACTACACCAGTTCCACTGCGGGCCTGATAGAAGCCCTCTGGGGGCCTGAACCGGCCCCCGGGCCACATGTCTGACACCCCTGATCTAGGGCTTTGGACAGATAATAGCTTCTCAGAGGACTGGAGTTGTTTTCTGTTGCCCCAGAAGGTCGGACCAGAACCAGCGGGCTGAAATTAAATCAGAAGAGTTTTCAGTTAAACGTTAGGAAGAGCTTCCTGACAGAGCAGTTCCTCAGTGGAATATTATTTATTTATTTATTTTATTCAATTTATACCCCGCCCTCCCCGCTACGCGGGCTCAGGGCTGCTTACAGAAGGCATACGCCAATATAAAACATATTTAAAATCAATAAGATCACCCCTTCCTCGGGAGTTGATGGGCTCTCCTTCTCTGGAGGTTTTCAGACAGAGGCTAGATGGCCATCTGACAGTCGTGCTGATTCTGTGAACTTGGGCAGATAAGGAGAAATGGAGGGCAGGAAGGGTTGCCTCAGTGCTTAGTTCTCGTGGCCCTTTCTGACACGCCCGGGGAAATGCTGATCGCCACTTTGGGGTCAGGAAGCCATTTTTCTCCAGGCCAGTTTGGCCGGGGACCCTGGAGGGTATTTTGTCATCTTCTGGGTGTGGAACATGTCAGCTAGCTCAGTTTTTTAGCCTCCGGCTCACACATTTTCGTCTTCGCTCCGGAAGGAGGGCTCCAGAGCAAAGTAAGTTCTGCAGCGGCCAAATCGCCTGCTCACAGCTTCAGTGCCAGTAGCTCACAAAGTAGAATTCTTGCTCACAGGACTCCACAGCTTAGAGGGAGCATCGCTTGGCACGGCAAAGACAGTCTGCCTGACTCTCGGAGACTCAAGACCGATGGCACGGCACAAATCAGTGCAGCCGATAGGACGACGCATCTAATAAGTAATGTAGTAGGACCAGGAATTGCAGGGATTTTGAAACAGGGCCGTCACAGACAAGGAGGCACGAGTTTGCACTGTGGATATTCGTGTGCACAGACATTGCCGCTGATGCATCCAGCGGCACGTAGACATGGGCGCTGTGGGCCGTTTTGCAGCCCCCCTTCCCGTCCAGTCCTCCGCCCTGTGACTCTCTTTCCTGTCTGCTACCTGCTGCGGTCTGTGGAGCTCAGCTGGAGATGGAAACTCCAGGAACTGACTCGGCTTCCTGCCTGTATCTGCAGGACAATAAGACTGAGCCAGCTGGCTCTTTCCACATCGCTCTGATAATTTCTCCCTGTGTTTGCTGTATTTTGGGGTGAAAAAGGAGGGTTTTTAAAAAAAAAAGTGCTATCAAAGGCGCCATTTGTCTACCTCGGACAGACAGGTCAGCCCCTGTACAGAGGACATGAATCCGTCATGAAAAATCATAGCACTCAAAACCCAGCAGGGGAACATTTTGATCTTCCAGGACATTCCATTGCTGACCTCAGAGTGGCCGTGCTCAAACGGAAAAGCTTCAAGGGGAGATGACAACGTGACATTGCCGAACTTGAGTTCATTCACTTTATATATATACTAGCAGTAAAGCCCGTTGTGAAAGCAATACAACGGGATCTAGAAAGAGGCTCTGGGGCAGTGCTCTGGCTTTGGGCAAACAGTGTCAATTTGCTGTGGTGACCTCAGCAGGGTATAATGACAGAGTCCACTGTTTTCTCCAGAGGAACTGATCTCTGCTACCTGAAGAGCAGTTGTAATTGTGAGTGATCTGTAGCCCTCACCTGGAGATTGGCAGCAATTGTTACCCAGGACAAAATGGCTGGTTTGGAGGGTGGAGTCTATGGCATTCTACCTGTCTGAGGTCCCACCCCTCTGCAAACCCCACCCTCTCCAGGCTCCACCCCTCAAATCCCTAAGAATTTGTCAGCATGTAGTTGGCAACCCCATCTCCTTCCCAGCTAGCCACCAACCTACCATTATCTGCCCCTTTGACTTCAGCTGACTTCTGCCCTCCCTTCTGCAGAGCAGTTGTAATACTGAGTGCTCTCCAGCCCTCACCTGGAGATTGGCAACAATGGTTCCCTATGTGGGACTGACTGGTTTGGAGGGTGGAGTCTATGGCAGTGTACCTGTCTGAGGTCCCACCCCTCCTCAAACCTCACCCTCTTCAGGCTCCATCCCTCAAATCTCCAGGAATTGACATCCGGCCGCAGGGTCCGTTTCCCCCCCCCCAACCCCACTCACTCCAGGGCCGGCGACTGGAGGTGCAAGCCTCCGGCTGCCGGGTCCGTTTCCACCCCCCCACTCCAGGACCGGTCGCCTGCTCCCTTCCCCTCCCCCACCACCCACTCCCAACAGGCACTGAGGGGAATGTAGGGTTGCCAGCTCTAAGGAGGGAAATACCTGGAGGTTTGGGGGGTGGATTCTGTAGAGGGCAGCATTGGGCGGGGGGGGGGCGGAAGGACTCAGCAGGTATAATGTCATAGGGTCTACCCTCCTAAAGCAGTCATTTTCTCTAGGGGAACTGATCTCTGTCATCTGGAGATCAATTGTAGCAGTGGGAGATCTCCAGGTCCCACCTGGAGATTGGCAACCCTAGGGGGAAGTCAGCTGCACAGCAGGGGGTTGAAGAGAATGGTTTGATGGCTGCTGGGCCAAGATTGGCAACAATAGTTCCCCAGGAGCCCCATCGTAAATGCACCAAACAATTCCTCAAGATTTTCCAAAACACTACTCTGTTTTGGGCTCCTGGGGAACTTTGAAGTAGCACCAAAGCTTTAAGATCTCTCCAGCTGTCACCTGGAGACTGGCAACAGCTTGTCTGGAGTGTGGGCAGTATGGCATTGTATCTGTCTGAGGTCCCCCTCTTCCTCCTCCTCCTCAGACCCCACCCTCAGCAGGCTTCATCCCTAAAATATCCTGGAAGTTTCCAACCTGGAGTTGGCAACCCTATCTGCCTGTCTGTCTTAAGTTTTACAACCACCACCACCCCCACAGCCTCTGCCTAGGGAGCAGCTGACATCATTCTCCTCTCCCAACTGAAAATTCCAACTGCCTTGCGGGGGGGGGGGTGAGTTTGAGGTGTGGAATGGAGTCCAATCAGCTTCCATATGTAAATGACCTTGGAACGCTGGGCGGGACTGCACAAAGCAGCCAATGAACCCAGCCAGTGTCTTCCGAGTGGCAGTTTTTTCGGCCTAACACTAAAGGAGTGCATTTTAGAATTCTGGCACCCAAAACCCTTTTATAATATAAGGAGAGATTTTTATAATTGTATCGTTATGATTTTATTCAAATTCTGTTTCAGCAGTTTTATATACTTCATGTAAGCCACCCTAAGCCTGCTCTGGCAGGGAGGGCGGGATATAAATTTAAATAAATAAACCCACAAATTCAGAACAACAAACCTCCAAGGCGGAGGATCACAGTTTCTTAGCCTCCGGCTCAGACGTTTTTGTCTTCGCTCCGGAAGGAGGGCTCCAGAGCAAACTGATTTATGCAGCAGCCCAATCGCTCGCTCACAACTTTAATGCCAAGTTGCTCACAAAGTAGGATTTTTGCTCACAAGACTCCACAGCTTAGAGGGAGCATTGGTCTTGACCAGTGTTCCCTCTAAGCTGAGTGAGTGTGAGCTAGATCACAGTTTCTTAGCCTCCGGCTCAGACGTTTTTGTCTCCGCTCAGGAAGGATGGGGCTCCAGAGCAAACTGATTTATGCAGCAGCCCAATCGCTCGCTCCCAACTTTAATGCCAAGTTGCTCACAAAGTAGGATTTTTGCTCACAAGACTCCACAGCTTAGAGGGAGCATTGGTCTTGACCAGTGTTCCCTCTAAGCTGAGTGAGTGTGAGCTAGATCACAGTTTCTAAGCCTCCGGCTCACACGTTTTTGCCTGAGCTCAGGAAGGAGGGCTCCAGAGCAGACTAACTGTATGCAGCAGCCCAGTCGCTCGCTCACGACTTTAATGCCAAGTACCTCACAAAGTAGGATTTTTGCTCACAAGACTCCCCAGCTTAGAGGGAGCATTGGTCTTGACCAGTGTTCCCTCGAAGCTAAGTCAGTGTGAGCTAGATCACAGTTTCTTAGCCTCCGGCTCACACGTTTTTGTCTTAGCTCAGGAAGGAGGGCTCCAGAGCAAACTGATTTATGCAGCTGCCAAATCGCCCGCTGACAACTTTAATGCCAGTGGCTCACAAAGTAGGATTTTTGCTCACAAGGCTCCACAGCTTAGAGGGAGCATTGCACCCGATAGCTGGCCTTGGCCAACAGTTTAGCCACCACGTTCTCCACTACCTGCTGCCTGCTTCCAAGCACTCGTCAAGGGTAGCCCTAAGAAGACTGCATTGCAGTAGTCCAGTCTAGACGTAACTAAGGCATGGATCACTGTGGCTCCGTGTGACTGACCCAGGCACAGGGTCAAGGGGTTTCTATGGGATAGGATCAAATAAGCAAGGCTAGAAAGATTTGAAAGAGGTTTGGATCCTCCCCCTGGCCTTTGGGTGTTTACTACTCGGTTCCTGTGCTTGTTCGTGCCTAGCACAGGTATACATTTGCAAAACCTTGGCCGCATGTATATTTGTCCGCCTGTCCATACTAAATGCAATCCTTGCCAACCCCCTGGAAAGCCAGACAGCCCGTGTTTGCGTGAGCCAAACGTCTCCAGGGGGTGGTGCCCGGAGACCCAACCCTGCAGAATGCCTGTCTGTATAAACAGCCTCCGGGTCCAGAGAGCCAAGCCAAAACCGCACCCTGCCGCCCTCCCTCCCTGGCTGTGGCTTTGTAAGCGGCCGATAATGAGAGAGCGTGCGGCCCAGGTAGGCTTTTCCACAGCCGCCGGTAGGCAGAGGCAGCTGCAATTTAAAGGGATGAGATCAGCCCTCTCCAGGGAGGAGGCGGCAGACAGCCGGAGACTGACTAATGGGAGAGTGGCGTGAGCCCTGGGGTTTAAGGGGCAAAGTTGCAAAGGAGGAAATCTCCCCCTCCATCGCCTACATCAGGGGTGTCTAACTCATTTGTTATGAGGGCCGGATCTGACATAAATGAGACCTTGTCGGGCCGGGCCACGAGTTTCGTAAAATGTAATGCCAGGTAGCAGAGATGTAAACTTTATAAAGGACACAAACACAAAGGGTTGCTTTTTTACTTAAAATAAAAACATGCTCCAAACATTAGCTCTGTAAACTATTGACATTCACCACAGAAATCTCATGCTCAGAGCTCTGAGTCCAGGACCCAGGTTAGAACATGAAATGGCCGAGTGATTGAGAGAATCTGGCGAAGCAAGCGATGAAGCAGCAGCAACAGCAGAACTGGAAGCAGGAGACGGCCAGTTCCACTGTGGGCCTGGTGGAAGCCCTCCGGGGGCCTGATCTGGCCCCCGGGCCACACGTTTGACACCCCTGTCCTACATGATATCTTTTAGCTATCAGTCAATCAGGGACGGGGCACTGCAAATGTGAGTGGTTCTGTTATAGGTCCCTTTCACAGATGCTCTGCAGGGTGGTTGCTTGGCATGCTGGCAGGCAGTTTGGTGTAGTGGTTAAGTGTGTGGACTCTAATCTGGGAGAGCCGGGTTTGAGTCCCCACTCCTCCACTTGCACCTGCTGATGTGATCTTTGGTCAGTCACAAGCTCTGGCACAGCTGTCCTTGAAAAAGAGCAGTTTCTCTCAGGGCTCTCTCAGCCCCACCTCCCTCACAGGGTGTCTGTTGTGGGGAGGGGAAGGGAAAGGAGTTTGTAAGCCGCTCTGAGACTTCAAGTGAAGGGCAGGGTATAAATCCTTCTTCTTCTTCTTCTTCTTCTTCTTCTT
>NW_015163774.1:35762-36228 GCF_001447785.1 Gekko japonicus | reverse complement strand
AAGGGAAAGGAATTTGTAAGCCGCTCTGAGACACCTTTGGGTAGTGAAGGGCGGGGTATAAATCCAATCTCCTCCTCCTCTTCCGCCTCCTCCTCCTCTTCCTCCTCTTCCTCCTCCTCCTCCTCCTCCTCCTCCTGATCCCTGGCAAGTCCAGTCGAAGGCTGTCAGGCATCAGTGACTTCGGAAAGGTCCTCTCGTCTGCCTACCAAAGCAGCTCCTTTCATTGACGAGACAGTCAAGAGGGCCTCTCCCTGTGATCGGAATTCCCTGGGCAGGAACTTGCGGGAGAAGACAGTCCTTTAAATACCCCCGTCTCAAGCCATGGAGAGTTTTAGAGGTCAAAACAGAGAGTGATTAAACTGTGGAATTTGCTGCCGGAGGATGTAGTGATGGCCACAGGCGTAGACAGCTTTAAAAGAGGGTTAGATAGATTCATGCAGGAGAGGTCTACCAGTGGCTACTAGTC
>NW_015163774.1:32278-35632 GCF_001447785.1 Gekko japonicus | reverse complement strand
AGGGCTCTTCTGAGGTTCTTCTCAGGGGAAGGCCTTGGCCTCTCTGCCCTGTTCTTGGCCCACCAGAGGAACTGGTTGGCCCCTGTGTGAGACAGGAAGCTGGACTAGAGGGACCCATGGTCTGATCCAACAGGACTCTTGTGATCTCCTGAAGGCCTGGGCCTCTCTGCCCTGTAGCTGGCCATAAGAAGGAACTAGTTGGCCATTGTGTGAGGCAGGATGCTGGACTGGATGGACCATTGGTCTGATCCGGCAGGGCTCTTCTGCTGTCCTTAAGAGGTGTAACTGCCCAAGGTCACCCAGCAAGTGTTTGCATAGGTAGTGATGGGGGCCGTGGCTCAGTGGCAGAGCGTGTGCTTGGCATGCAGAAGGTTTCCGGTTCAATCCCCATCATCTCCGGTGAAAAGGACCCAGTAATAGATTATTTGAAAGACTTCTGCCTGAGACCCTGGAGAGCGGCTGTCACTTTGGGTAGACGATACTGACCTCGGTTGAGCAACGGTGTGGTTAATTATGCTTCATGAGTTCATGCGTTCATTTCCATGGTACAATTAGGATTCAAACCCAGATCTCCTAGTTCCTAGTCTAACACTCTGGTCACTACACCACACTGGCTCTCAGGTTTATTTATTTACTTTATAAGCCATCTTCCTTGCTGAGGCTGAAGGTGAATGACAGAATATCTAGCAAACTGTGCAGCACGCATTAGTGGTCTTTGGTGAGATGGACCCTCCCTGGTCTGATCCAGCAGGGTTCTGCTGATGTTCTCCTCAGGGGAAGGCCTCGGCCTCTAGACCACCCTCACCCTGTGCTACTCCTCTGCAGCCAGGAGCCAATGAGACACCTAAACGGGCCGTTTCTGACAATTTATTCTGGGATGGTTCACAAAAGTCACCTTGAAAACCCACGCGGAGCTGCTCCTCGGGGCAGCAGCCCCGAAAAGTCCCTACAAACTGCGGAAAAGAGAGAAGAAGTAGTAAAGGCTGAAGGACTCTGAATTGTGCCTTTGAGAACTTTGGTTCCAGGGGATGATGGGGGGCACTGTTATTGGGCAATTAAATGTAAATGGGGATGGTTAAAAGTTCTAAAAGATTGACACAGTCCATAAGAAGTACAAAGATGATAAGTTTGGATGCTAAAAAAAAAAAGCTAGTTAGAGGATCTCCTCTCTTGGGTTTTTAGTCAGTAGTGGGTTCTTTACTTTCTCCCTTATATGTAGTTTTCCCCTCCCCCTTTTCTGTTGTAGTTTTTTGTAGAGTTTTAAAAAATCAATTAAAAAATCCCCTCCGGGGGCTCGAAAAAGAAAAGAAAACCCACGCGGAGCTGCTCCTAACAAAATATATTGAAACCAGCAGGCTTAGAGTGGAGTAAGTCTGCACAGAAGTGCACTGCAAGTCTCACGTACAAGGGCAGTGAAGGGGAGGGCTGGATGCGTGCAGCGGCCGCCCGACAGGACTTCACCGGACAAACCTCTCACCGAACAGAGAGAACACCGAGCATTCCCCGCCTCGCCCCAAACCAGCAAGACTAAATCAAAATGGGCCGTGGTTCCCGGAAGGGCAAAAGGGCTTTAAAAATAGCCCCGGGTCTTAACAGGGCCCAGTCAGTCTGTGCTCCTTCACCTTTGGGGACTGCCACCGCAAAGCCACCCCCGCCCCAAGAAGGCCATTTTCTTTGCATCGGTGATATAAATAAGACAGAGTGTACTTTTAAATCTTTCCGGAGACAGGCACCGGATTCCAGGGCTTGTTGAGGCAGAGACCAGGGTCAGGCCAAGCACGGGGTGGGTTTTTTTTGCCTTCTAATTTTACAGCAAGAGGATTGCTGGCTCACAGCTGCTCCAGAGGTTATTCTAACCCCCCCCTTACAGAAGCCAGGGGAGGTTACTCATAAGAATATGTGGTTTGCTAGCTGGAAGTGGGGGGGGGGCAGTCTGGAACTGAGACAGCAACTTCTCCAAGGCCACACGACGAAAGCAAGGCAGAGGTGAAGCTGGGAACCATTTCTCCCACCTGAAGCAGGCCACAGTAACCTCCCCAAAATCACACATGGGTCATCTAAGCTGTGGAGTCTTTTGAGCAAGAACAGCTAACTTGTATAGATAGGGGCTCTGGGGCAAGTGATGCTCTGTCTTCTTGGTGCTTGGGGGGGCTCAACAGTGGGAGGGGCTTCTAATGTCCTGGCCCCACTGGTGGACCTCCTGAGGGCACCTAGTATTTCTGGCCACTGTGTGACACAGAGTGTTGGGCTGGATGGGCCTTTGGCCTGATCCAACATTGGCGTCTCTTATGTTCTTAACAGGAAAAAAGAGGGTGGGAGTTTCGTGTGCAAATGGAATAAGAGCTCCTCAAGGGTTACTTACAGGAAAAAAGAGGGTGGGAGACAGCCATTAGGAGAGTGCACATTGGGTCTCTGTTCTCCCGTGCACACAGGGGCTGAGCTTGAGTCCAGCTTCCTTCTCACATCTTTTTGTTAACTCTTGCATTCACATGCTAATTTGCTGCCATCCACTGATCTCACCGACCACCTGATCCAATTTCAGCTCTGCATCCGGCATCTTGGCTCTGAGGGGCCCCTCCTAACGGATTCCCCCCCCCATCCTCTTTTTTCCTGCAAGTAGATAAATAGGTACCACTTCGGTGGGAAGGTAACAGGGTTCCGTGCGCCTTGGTGTTTAGTCATGCCAGCCACATGACCACGGAAACGTCTCCAGACAGCGCTGGCTCTTCGGCTTTGAAACAGAGATGAGCACCTCAACCCTAGAGTCGGACTCGACTGGCTTTCGAGCAAGGAAACCTTTACTTTACCTAACCCTTGAGGAGGTCTTATTCCATTTGTCTGAAGAAGTGTGCTTTGCGCACGAAAGCTCACACTTTGAATAAAACTCTGTTGGCCTTAAAAGTGCCACTGGACTCAAACTCTGTTCTCCCCCAAAACATACCCTCTGAACACTCCACAGCTGCAGTATTCTACTACCCAGGACCCTGATGGAAGCCCCTCCACTCCCCACTTATAACAGCCCATTTCAAGGCGTCGGTTTTCAGAACATAAGGAGAACCGTGCTGGATCAGACCAGTGGTTCATCTAGTCCAGCATCCCGTCTCACACAGTGGCCAACCAGTTCCTCTGGAGGGCCAACAACAGGGCAGAGAGGCTGAGGCCTTCATAAGAACAGAAGAAAAGCCCTGCTGGATCTGACTAGTGAGGGCCCATCTAGTCGAGCATCCCGTCTCACACAGGGGCCAGCCAGTTCCTTTGGAGGGCCAACAGCAGGGCAGAGAGGCCGAGGCCTTCCCCTGAGAAGAACATCAGAAGAGCCCTGCTGGATCGGACCAGTGAGGGTCCATCTAGTCC
>NW_015163774.1:28295-31398 GCF_001447785.1 Gekko japonicus | reverse complement strand
TTGTTGTTGTTCAGTCGCACAGTCGGGTCCGACTCTTCGCGACCCCATGGACGAGCTCTCTCCAGGCCTTCCGGTCTTCTGCCGTCCTCTGAAGTTGGCTCAACTTCATGTTCGTTGCATCGATGACACTGTCTAACCATCTCATCCTTTGCCGTCCCCGTCTTCTTTGACCTTCAATCTTTCCCAGCATCAGGGTCTTTTCCAGTGAGTGCTCCCTTCTCATTTGGTGGCCAAAGTATTTGAGCTTCAGTTTCATTATCTGGCCTTCCAGGGAACAGTCAGGGTTGATTTCTTTGAGGATTGACTGATTTGTTCTTCTTGCAGTCCAAGGGACTCTCAAGAGTCTTCTCCAGCACCATAGTTCAAAAGAATCTATTCTTCGGCGCTCGGCCTTCCTTATAGTCCAACTCTCGCAACCATACATGACTACTCGGAATACCATTGCTTTGACCATGCGGACTTTTGTTGGCAGGGTGATGTCTCTACTTTTTATCATGCTGTTTAGGTTCGCCATCGCTTTCCTCCCAAGGAGCAGGCGTCTTTTAATTTCATGGCTGCAGTCACAGTCTGTGGTGATCTGGGATCCCAGGAACGTGAAGTCTGTCACTACTTCCACGACTTCCCCTTCTATTTGCCAAGGAGTGATGGGGCCGGATGCCATGATCTTAGTTTTTTTGATGTTGAGCTTCAAGCCCACTTTTGCGCTTTCCTCTTTTACTCTGAGCAAGAGGCTCTTTAGATCCTCTTCACTTTCAGCCATTAGAGTGGTATCATCTGCATATCTGAGGTTGTTGATCTTTTCCCCAGCAATCTTAATTCCCGCTTGTGATTCATCCAGGCCAGCATTTCGCATGATGTAAAGAAAAATAGTAGGCAGGTAATTTATATCTACTCAGGAAGGTGGGGTACCTGCCTACCGTTTTTCTTCTCACTTTGACACAGAGAGTACTCCATCTTTCTGCGTTATACCTCTGATGATGTCAGGTACCACAATGCCAAGACCGTGGCCATACAGCCCAGAAAACCTACAACAACTAATGAACTGATCTCAGTGGCCTGGAGTTCGGCTGTAATTCTGGGACATCCCCAGGCCCCGCCTGGAGCTTGGCAACTCTGGCCTGGAGGCAAAACAAGCACCCGTTGCAACAGAACTGGTAGAAACTGTCTTATATGCAGAAAATAAGAGTGACAGGATTGGTAAAGAGGACAAGCTTTTGCCGGAGTTGTTCGGCCCGGTAAAAGATTTCTCCTGCCTGTTTGCTGTGGGACTTTGTTGCATACAATTTGGGCCGGGGGGATAGACGGAAGTCGGCTAGGATGTGCGCAGATTGAGAGAGGAAAAGAGACACTGAGGGGGACAGATAAGGCAAATGTGAGGAAACAGATGGCGCAAAACAGCCGGGAGATAGCAAAAGGGCGGGCCGGTTCCCGTCGGTGACCTGTGACAACATCGGAGCTCTTTTGCTGCCAGGAAGCAGGAGAGAAAATAGTCCCAAAATCAGAGACTTTGTAACAGCACAATAGCTGGACGTGTCCGATGCAAGGAGCCTGCTTCCTTAAAAATGGCTGCGCCCTGTCCCCCTCACTGTTCCTTCAGCCTGAAATACCCCCCCCTCCATTGCCCCATAGATCTTCTCTATGAGAGCCAGTTTGATGTAGTGGTTAAGTGCGCGGATTCTAATCTGGGAGAACCGAGTTTGATTTCCCACTCCTCCACTTGCAGCTGCTGGATGACCTTGGGCAAGCCATAGTTCTGTCAGAGCTGTTCTCTCAAGGGCAGTTCTCGAGAGAGCTCTCTCAGGCCCACCTCCCTCACAGGGTGTCTGTTGTGGGGAGGGGAAAGGAAAGGAGTTTGTAAGCCGCTCTGAGACGCCTTTGGGTAGTGTAGGGCGGGGGATATATTCAATATCATCCTCCTCCACTGCTGCTGCTGCTTCTCAAATTATTTCTTCAATTTAAATCTTGTAGAGAAATAATTTATAAAACAATTGACTAATTGGGTCTCAATACACTGAAAGAATTTGTAAATTTTAGACAGTTCCAAAATGCAGTCTAGGCACAAAAATAGCGCAAAACCAGAATAGCTATTAGAGATACAATTATATACAAATTTCAGCCAGAAAATACTAATTTCTCATCTTTGAAAACAAGGGACCAAAGCTCTCAGAATTACTAGTGTTAGATGGTTTCAAACTAGTGTATTCAAAGCTGCCGTGGATGCATGATACGTTGTGAAACATCTAATTGAAGTGTAATGTAAAGCTTCGTCCTGGGCTGGGATCCAAATCCATCCAATCCTGTTACTAGCCCAGGAAGCACCTAACCAATCACCTTCTAGCAAGCTCCCTGAGCGGGAACATCCGTGATTGGTCCTTATGTGAACAACCTTATTGGTTGGTATTTGTACAGTGGGTGTGGCTACATTAGCCAGGAATGTTTAAAAGCAGGACAACTGCAATGTAAAGGCTGTTCTGGCTATCAGATGTTGATCCGTGTTGGGAGTTGTGTTCGAGTGGAAGAATAAAGTTGTGTTCTTGCTGAATCACTCTCCGACTGCTTTGTTAAGCGAGCGACTTAACACAAACCCAGGAAATTTTGCTAAGGATCAGGGGAACCTGAGTTCATAGAGTTTTCTCATCTGCATCTTGAAGGTGGAAAGAGCTGCCCCTGTTTAATGCACAACATTAACGGCACAGAGAGAGAGAGATTCAGTTTATGTAGTGGTTAGGAGCGCGGACGCTAATCTGGGAGAACCGGGTTTGATTCCTCCACATGCAGCTGCTGATGTGACCTTGGGTCAGTCATGAGTTCTCTCAGAGCTGTCCTCTCAAGGGCAGTTCTCGAAAGAGCTCTCTCAACCCCACCTACCTCACCTGTTGCAGGGAGGGGAAGGAGATTGTAAACCGCTCTGAGTCTTCTTCGGGTAGTGAAGGGCGGGATATAAATGCAATCTCTTCTCTTCTTCTATATCTATATGCAATCTCTTCTCTTCTTCTATATCTATATCACCACTATTTTGGTGCGGCTAAAAAATAACAAAGCTGATAACTGAGCAAATATTTGCAGTGCCATTTCAGGAGAGGCCGTCTTTTGCTTGCCCCCG
>NW_015163774.1:23220-28234 GCF_001447785.1 Gekko japonicus | reverse complement strand
AAAAAATAAAATTTTGATTGATTTTCATGCAGTATAAATATTTCTCAAGGGATCGTGTAAATTGCGTCTGACTCTGGAATCTAATACGGGGTGGTAGCTAGGTTAAGTCACCTAGAAGACTGACTTGCTTGCATAGTGGTTTTGGGCACATAACAGCATAAGACAAACCGTGCTGGATCAGACCTATAGTCCCTTCAAGTCTAGTTTACAAAACGTTTTATAGATGGTATATTACTCCAGATAAATTAGGAAAGTTTTATCCTGACCTACCAAATGATCGTTTGGAAGTGTCAAAAAATGTTGGGTCTTTTTTCATATGTGGTGGACGTGTGATAGAGTTAAAACATATTGGTCTTGGATTCATGAATTGTTACAAAAATTTTAAAATGTACTATACCTTATATACCAGAACTGTTCTTATTGAATATACTACCAGAAAACTTTAAAAAGCAAGATTCCTATCTTATTATATATGTAGTGACAGCTGCAAGAATATTATATGCCAAATATTGGAAAAAATATGATGCACCTTCAAAAAGAAGAAATTATAAATAAAATGCTTGAAACTGCAGAGATGGATGAATTAACTTTAATTTTTGAGAGGAGAAAACGAAGGAAACTTTGAGAATACGTAGTCAAGGTTTTATAAACGGATGGAAGGGTATAACAAATAAACCATATGGACATACAACTGAATCAGAAGAAAATATGAGCAATATTTTTAGTTATGAGCAAAGATTTATTCAAAAATACATGGTGGAAAAAATAAAAAACTATAATTAGACAATGTATGAGGTAACTTAGCAGACAAAATAATGTTGTAAATGGGATCCCCAAATTTTGTATGTTTGTTTTTTTGTCTCTTATAAAAAATAAAATAGTTTATTAAAAAAAGTCTAGTTTGTGCTCACACAGTGGCTGAGCAGGGGCCCCTAGGAAGCCCACGAACAGGATTAGTGCAACGGCATTCTCCTATCCAATGTGCTCCCCAGCAGCTGGTACAAAGAGACCTATTGCCCCTCGTCCTGGAGGGAGTAAATACCCATCGTGATTAGTAGCCACTGATAGCTCCATCCCCCATAAGTTTGTCCACGCCCCGTTGGCAGCCGTCACCACATCCAGTGGCAGCGAGTTCCACTGTCTAACTACGCACTGTGTGAAGGAGTACTTCCTGGTGTCTTGTCCAGAAACTCCCACCCTTCATCTTCAGTGGATGACCCCAGATTCTAGTATTATGGGAAGGGCCTGCCCACCCTCTCCACACCAAGCATAATTTCATAGACCTCTTTCATGTCTTCCCATACCAATCAAGGTCAGTTGCTGCTGTGAGACCGTGTAACCGTAGAGATGTGGCCATAGGTCTTTTATTTTGTAGCTTTTCCTATGTACCCTTCCCTTAGAAATTAGAAGAAGAAGAGAAGAGAAGAAGGGATTGGATTTATACTCCGCCCTTCACTACCCAAAGGTGTCTTAGAGCAGCTTACAAACTCCTTTCCCTTCCCCTCCCCACAACAGGCACCCTGGGAGGTAGAAGAAGACGAAGAAGAGGAGATTGGATTTATACCCCGCCCTTCACTACCCAAAGGTGTCTCAGAGTGGCTTACAAACTCCTTTCCCTTCCCCTCCCCACAACAGACACCCTGTGAGGCAGGTGGGGCTGAGAGAGCTCTGACAGAAACTGCTCTTTTTTCAAGGACAGCTCTTATCAGAACTACGCCTTGCCCAAGGTCATCCAGCCAGGTGCAAGTGGAGGAGTGGGGAATCAAACCCGGTTCTCCCAGATTAGAGTCCGCGCACTTAACCACTACACCAAACTGGCTCTCATTTTTTGCACAGAAAGAAATGCCTCCAGTGAAGCAAAGATGCATTGCAAACTTTGAATATCTAAGTATTTTTGCCAGTTTTCCCAACACTATGCAGAGGCAGGCAATGGCAAACCACCTCTGAACGTCTCTTGCCTTGGAAACCCTGCGAGGTTGCCATCAGATCCTTGTGGGATAGCTGCTATAACCCCTGGTCATTTAGGTTGGGTTTTTCCCCTGCACCTTTTCAAGCTCTGCAATATCCTCTTTCAGGCGCAGGGACCAGAACTGGGCACACTATTCCAAATGTGGTCTCACCACAGATTAGTATAAGGCAGTGGTGGCCAAGCTGCGGCTCAGGAGCCGCATGTGGCTCTTTCACACATATTGTGCCCAGCAGTGTTCCCCTCCCTGGGTAGGCTTGAGGTGGAGTGAGCAGAGAAAGAAAGCAACTTTAACTTTAAATGTGTACTCAAAGACACACACACACCCCGCCACCACCAGCTGGCTTGGAGAAGGCATTTGTCTCTTTAAATTCCTTTGCCAAGCCAGTTGGCATGGGGGTGGGGGCGTTAGAAGACACATTTAAAGTTAAAGTTGCTTTCTTTCCACCTCTCCCTCCTCCCCCCATCTATTTGCTTTCTTTCCATGTTCTTTCTTTCCACCTTTCTTTGTCTCTTCCTTCATTTCCTTTCTCTTTCTCTCTCTTCTTTCCTTCCTTCCTTCCTTCCCCCTCCCTCCCTCTTTCCCCCATCTGTTTGCTTCCTTTCTCTTTCTTTCTTTCTTTCTTTCTTTCTTTCTTTCTTTCTTTCTTTCTTTTCTCCCTCCCTCCTTCCCCCATCTGTTTGCTTCCTTTGTCTTTTCTTTCTTTCTTTCTTTCTTTCTTTCTTTCTTTCTTTCTTTCTTTCTTTCTTTCTTTCTTTCTTTCTTTCTTTCTTTCTTTCTTTCCACCTCTCTCTCTTAGACAGATAAATATCATTAGCAAACAAATAAATATCGTTTGACAAATAAATATCATTATCAATATCTTTTTCACCCCTTTTTTGGCAGACTCATTTAATGTTAATAAAAAGCAAATTTGCATATTCCCCCCCCCCCAATAAAAACATGCGTAAAGTTTGTTTATGACTTGCGGCTCTCAAAACATCTTACATTTATTCTGTGTGGCTCTTACGTTCAGCAAGTTTGGCCACCCCTGGTATAGGGGCAGTATAATAGCGGAAGTTTTATTCCCTGTTCCTTTTCTAATTATGGCCAGCATAGTGGTGGGAAGTCAGTCGTTGGTGGCCGCAGCAGTAAAGAGCGAGAGTGCAGGAGCACCTTAAAGATTAACAAAAACATGTGGCAGGGGAGGCGCTTTCGCGAGTCGCCGCTCACTTCTGCAGTCCGCGATGCTCAAAGGTGGGGTTGATTCTGGGAAGGGAAGGCTTTGACCCAAAACTATAACCCTGCCAGGCCTCTTAACAAACATTAATGTGTTCTCTCCTTTCTACTTTGTCTTGCAGTGGATATTCGGGAAATCAAAGAGATCCGGCCGGGGAAGAATTCCCGGGATTTTGAACGATACCCAGAAGATGCCCGGAAGTTGGACTCCACCATGTGTTTCATCATCTTGTACGGGATGGACTTCAGGCTGAAGACACTGAGTCTGGCGGGTCAGTGACGAGTGATGGAGGAAGGGCTGCGGCAGGGGTCATTTAATAGAAAAAGAGGTGCAGGAGCTCATTAGCATAACTCATTAGCATAACATTTGCATGTGCCACACCCCCTGATGTCACCGGAAGTATGTCAGAAGGCAACACCCACCGCTCAGGCTCCACTGGACTGTTTCGGATTGCTAGCTATGGGGGGGACATGCAGATCTGTCCTCGCAGAGGAGGGAGAGCTTGTACCTGAATAAAACTTGGTCTTAAAGGTGCCACTGGACTGTTTTGAACCGGGGGGCTGGGGGGAGCTCTGCAACTTACCTGGCTGCTTCTTGCTCTGACTGAGGGCTTCTGGGAGCAGGGGGTGGGGCTTGTTGCAGTGCCTGCCCCCTGGGCTCTTTACTGCCGGAGCTCTGCTCCTGTGCGCTCCTGCACGAAATGACCCCTGGGCTGCGGAGAGGGGAGGGCCAAGTCCTAGCCCAGTTGAGCAACAGTGGAATCAGCTGCTGAGGGAGGTGGTGAGCTCGCCCTCACTGGCAGTCTTCAAGCAGTGTCTGGACAAACCCTTGTCAGGGATGCTCTAGGCTGGTCCTGCATTGAGCAGGGGGTTGGGCTAGATGTCCTCTAGGGCCACTTCCAACTCTGTGGTTCTGGGATTCTATAACCTTTTTGAGCCTGAAGTTATTAATATACAGTGTCACCATAAATTGTAAGCAACTTGACGGCACTTGACACGCACCAATCGCTCGATCCGGGTTCTGGAATCTAAAAGGTGATGTTTCCCCGCCTTTGTGCCAATACAAACAACCTCTTATGACTCAGTGGCCACAGGGCGTGTGGCAGCTGTCTCCGCTTCTGTCTCTGAGGCTGGATTTAAATGCGGTGCTGACGGGAGGCTGAAGCTGTCTCCTGGGGGACTTTGCACCCTGCACAGACTGAGTAGCTGAAGCTTTGAACTTGCGCAGCGGTACCTGCCTTGCACAGGCAGCATCCCGGTTTGGAATGAGGCTCCGTGCCCCTGCAGAGTCCCTGAGGGGAGTGAGCGCTTTTGCCTCCACTCGCATCACAATGAAAGCAGGGCTCAGGGAGTGCAGTGAACGTGGAGACTTCCATACCCAGTTTGGTGTAGCGGTTAGGAGCCCGGACTCTCATCCGAGAGAACCGGGTTTGATTCCCCACTCCTCCACATGCAGCCAGCTGGGTGACCTTGGGTCAGTCACAAGTTCTCTCAGAGCTGTTCTCTCACGAGTAGTCCTCGAAAGAGCTCTCTCAGCCCTACCTACCTCACAGGGTGTCCGTTGTGGAGAGGGGAAGGGGATTGTAAGCCGCTCTGAGACTCCGAGTGAAGGGCGGGGTATAAATCCAATCTCTCCTTCCTCTCTCTACCCTAGCACTTTCTCCCCTTAGAAAGTTCCTCTCCTTTCCTTTGCACAAGCATGCACTGTGTTTCCCCTAAGACAAGGGCATTGTTCATCTCTGGTATTGGGATGATATTAGAACAGCTAACTTGTATAGATAGGGGCTCTGGGGCAAGTGATGCTCTGTCTTCTTGGTGCTTGGGGGGGG
>NW_015163774.1:21138-23033 GCF_001447785.1 Gekko japonicus | reverse complement strand
AGCGGGTGGAGGGGGGAAGTGAGTCTGTGTCTTCTTGGTGCTTGGGGGGGGGGGGTCAACAGTGGGAGGGCTTCTACTGTCCTGGCTCCACTGCTGGACCTCCTGAGGGCACCTGGTATTTCTGGCCACTGTGTGACAGAGTGTTGGACTGCATGGGCCTTTGACCTGATCCAACATTGGTGTCTCTTATGTTCTTATGTATTGCATTTATATCAGCCCAAGACAAATCATTTCAGTTAATCTGTGGGGAAACTGTCTCACAAGCCCTGTTTCTGCCCACATGGGAGCCTGGAAGTTTATATGGAAGCCTGGAAGTTTATTGATTGATTGATCGATTGATTGGATTTATAAATCACCCAATCCCTGTATACATAGGGCTCTGAGCGATGTACAACAAAGCTAAAAACAATGTTAAAATCAACAAAAACTGCTGTAGGTTATTCTATGTAAGCAAGGGACTGTCAAGGCAAGATCCTGGCTAGAGGCCTGTCTCCAGTTCAGGTAGTCATGGGGGTGCTTCCAGTGTTCCCTCTAAGCTGAGTCAGTGTGAGCTAGCTCACAGTTCTTTAGCCTCCGGCTCACACATTTTTGTCTCAGCTCAGCTCAGGATGGGGCTCCAGAGCAAGCTGATTTCTGCAGTTGCCAAATGGCTCGCTCACAACTTGAACGCCAGTAGCTCACAAAGTAGAATTTTTGCTCACAAGATCCCACAGCTTCAAGGGAACATTGAAGTGTAGTCAAGTCGTAGCCGACTTGTGGCGACCCATCCAAATACTGACCAGGGCCGACCCTGCTTAGCTTCCAAGATCTGACGAGATTAGTCCCGCCTTGGGACACCCATGTCAGGTCAGTTCAGGTAGTAGGTGGTGTGAAAGACTCCTGCCACCAAACCACAGAGCCACCTCCAATCACAGTAGAAAGGACTGACCTAGGTAGGCCAAAGGTCTGACTCTGTGTAAGTTGGCTTCACATGGAAATGTGTTCTGTGGTGTTTGTCCCAGAAGCCTTTGGTCAGCCGCTGATCCCTCGGGCCCAAGCACACCCGTTGGCGGGGTCTCCTTTCCCTTGCCTTGCCGATTGACTCATTTTGCTCCCTTTCAGCCTTCTCCGAAGATGACGTCAACCTGTGGATCGCAGGCCTGAACTGGTTGGTGACGGACACGCAGCGAGCACCGACGCCACTCCAAATTGAAAGGTGCGGGAAAGCCGGGGAAGACAGATTTCTGCAGCATAAGCGAGGGGTGGAGAGCGCGGAATTGGCTGCTGTTCATCCCACGCAAGACCCAGCCAGCCTTTGCTCATGTGAACGAAATGCCCCCCAGTGCCTTCAACGTCCCGGGATCCCTCCCGCCCCCGCCGGCCTCAGGCTCTGCTTCTCTCTCGGCCTGTTTGGTGATGACAACTATGATTCTGTGCCCTGGTTTCCTTCCCCCTTTCCAGCTCTCCCGGAGTTCTGCTCCTCTCGCCGGTGTAAGTCAGTCCCTTCCTGGCATCCGAGGCAGGGGCGGAAAGATTGCCCAATTTGGCTAACTCTCCTGGGAATAAGCATCTCAGGAATGTGGTTGTTTTTCCCGTTCCCTCCTTGGTAACATCTTTCACAGGGAGGCCAAACACAAATGCTGTGTTGCAACCTCGAGATTTCAGGACATGGAGCCAAATTAATTTTTTCAAAGAAAGTCTCTGTCACGGAAATGAGGGGTGCGGGAACCTTTTCATGCACTCTGATTCCCACTGTTCTATTTGGGGAGGGAGAGAAACTGGCTTTCCAATTGCATCGAGAGAGAGAGGTTCTAAATCGAGACACAATTCATTCCATTGCACACTCTTAAACAGGGGTCATTTCGTAAAAAAAGAGGTGCAGGAGCTCATTAGCATAACTTATTTGCCTATGCCAC
>NW_015163774.1:20664-20896 GCF_001447785.1 Gekko japonicus | reverse complement strand
GGGGCGGGGCTTGTTGCATGAGCCCGCCCCCTGGGCTCTTTACTGCCGGAGCTCCGCACCTGTGCACTCCTGCAGGAAATGACCCCTGGAGATGGTGTTAAACATCTTGGTGAATTCAAATTCAGCCATTTTGCCTTGGAAGCTCCAGGTAAGTTGCAGAGCTTGTCCTCACAGAGGAGAGAGAGCTTGTACCTGAATAAAACTTGGTCTTAAAGGTGCCTCTGGACTGTTT
>NW_015163774.1:3965-20509 GCF_001447785.1 Gekko japonicus | reverse complement strand
TGCAGGAAATGACCCCTGGTCTTAAGTCAGAAAAACATTTTTGTAGCATTTCAACATTCCGCATAGAATATTTCAACACAACCCCAATACCTAAGCAAGTGCACTCTTAATTCTATGAAGGATATCCTTGGTTATTCTGCCAAGACCCATAACAGCTGGGTGGTTGATCAGAACAGCAAGGAACAAGGATTAAAATCAGACATTACGTCCCCTCTTTCACCCATTGAAGCTACTGTAACTGTCCATTAAGCCTGCGGCAAGACTTTGACATACATCTGACATAAACAACAAAGTCAGCCGCTTCTTTTCTATCGCTCGGGTCAGGAAAAATCAAGGAAAGCTGGGTTAAGCCAGGGTGATTCACAGAATCAAGGACGCTCGTTTCTGATATTCTTCTCTCGTCAGAATTTTGTTAAGAGTCTTCTGACCGCTGTAAAGTATAAACATTCTCCGTAAGCAAGAGCCACATGAGGTGAGGTCGTGTCCAGCATTCCCTCTAAGCTGAGCTAGTGTGAGCTAGCTCACAGTTTTTTAGCCTCCAGCTCACAACTGTTTGTCTTAGCTCAGGAAGGATGGGGCTCCAGAGCAAACTAATCGAGGCAGCAGCCAAATGGCTCGCTCACAACGTTAACGCCAGGAGCTCACAAAGTAGAATTTTTGCCACAAGACACCACTGCTTAGAGGGAGCATTGGAAGGCCACATACAGCAGAGTCCTGAGGCTTCCAGGGAACAGAACAGAACCAGAGTTTCAACTATATAGGCTAATTACTGTAGATAACTAACGTATTATAGTTGTACCAGAGGTTTTGCAGAGTTTTAGCAGAAGACTGCGAATCAGTCCAGCCCAAATTCTGCAACATTTCTAACCCTCAGGGCTACAAGCATGGACGGCTTCAAAAGGGAATTAGATAAGCATATGGAGCAGAGGTATAGATAGGGGCTCTGGGGCAAGTGATGCTCTGTCTTCTTGGTGTTTGGGGGGGGGTCAACAGTGGGAGGGCTTCTAGTGTCCTTCTAGTGTCCTGGCCCCACTGCTGGACCTCCTGATGGCCCCTGGTATTTCTGGCCACTGTGTGACACAGAGTGTTGGACGGGATGGGCCTTTGGCCTGATCCAACATTGGTGTCTCTTATGTTCTTATGAGAAGGCAGCCTGAAGATATGGGGCCTGAACAAGGTAAAAACTCAGAATAATGGGGTGGGATTGGGGCTGACCAGCTAAAGAGCAGACGTAACCCCTTTGTGGCAGATATGAGTGGAAAGGAGCAATGCTCCCTCTAAACTGCGGAGTCTTGTGAGCAAAAATTCTACTCTGTGAGCTACTGGCATTAAAATTGTGAGCGAGCCATTTGGCTGCTACATCAATTAGTTTGCTCTGGAGCCGTCCTTAATGAGCGAAGACAAAAATGTGTGAGCCAGAGGCTAAAAAGCTGTGAGCTAGCTCACACTAACTCAGCTTAGAGGGAACACTGGAAAGGAGTAGAACACACTTGCATTGGGCAGCTGTTGAATATGTATAAAGCAAAGGTAGGCACAGGCTTACTAAGGGCCCCCGTGGTTGCCAACTCCAGGTCGGAAAATTCCTGGACGTTTTGGGGTGGAGCCTGGGGAGGTCGCCGTTTTGGGAGGCGTGGGCCTCAGCTAGGTGTAATGCCCTCGAGCCCACCCTCCAAAGCAGCCGTTTCCTCCAGGGGAATTGATTTCTGTGGTCTAATCAGTCATGATGATTCCGGGTGCTTTCCAGGCCCCACCTGGAGATTGGCAACCCTAGCCCCTCACAGGCAGCTGGGGGAAATTTCCTCTTGGGCCATGCATGCTGGAAGGGCAGAAAATGGTTCCCACGGAGCGGTGACCAAGTCTTGGGGGCGAAGAAGTCTGTTGCAGGGGGCGGGGCGGCATTTGGTGAAGATCGGGGTCAGATCCAAACCAGTGTTTCTGTGGGTGCAGGGATGTTGACTCACAAAGCACAGTTCTCCCCCGTCCCATTGCAGCCCCAAATGCCCCCCAAAATCTTGTTCCTAGTGGGGCATCCCCTCTCCCCCAAGCTCAAGATTTCAGGGGACGTTTCAGGCTGCCACAGGAGGTGAGCAGTGTTCCTTCTAAGCTGAGTCAGTATGAGCTAGCTCACAGTTTTTTAGCCTCCAGCTCAGATTTTTGTCTGAACTCCGGAAGGATGGCTCCAGAGCAAGCTAATTCATGCAGTAGTCAAATCGCTCGCTCACAACTTTAATGCCGGTAGCTCACAAAGTAAAATTTTTGCTCACAAGGCTCCACAGCTTAGAGGGAGCATTGGAGGTGAGGAAACAATCGCCCCGGTGTTGGACTGCCTGATGGCACCTAGTATTTTTGTCCACTGTGTGACACAGAGTGTTGGACTGGATGGGCCCTTGGCCTGATCAAGTCAAGTCAAGTTTATTCGTACGGTCAAGCGACCAGCCAATAGAACGTTTCCAAGAAGAAGAATAAAATATACAATAAATACATAAGTACATAGTAAATACATACATCGAATAAATATAAAAACAAACAAGCCAGCCTTTAAACGCTGGTTTAACAACACAATATATCATTGAACAACACAATATATCATTGAAACGCACCAATACAACCCTAATTTGTCATCAGATCACTATCTAAGGTACAAGCTTCCTCTTTTGGCCTGATCCAACATTGGCATCTCTTATGTTCTTATGCTCTTTGAATGGAAAACTTTCCATCTGCAGAAACCAACTGATCCAACATTGGCTTCTCTCATGTTCTTATGCTCTTTGAATGGAAAACTTTCCATCTGCAGAAACGTCTTCTCTGGATCCAAGGCAAGGGTGTGTGGCCAAGGCTGTACTAGCCTTCATAATGTAGACATTCTGTGGGGCGGTGTAGTCGGCCCCTGGTGTGGACAAACCCCAGCGATGTCCTCAGCCTATGCCAGAGTCTGTCGGCTACTTTCCAGGTAAATCAAAAAAGCAAAAAAAAAAAAACCAGTGAAAAGTGACGCTCAATAAAAGATAATAAGTATCCATATGTAGTGTTTTTCTCAGGTTATGTATAGTGCCAAAATACAAAATTCCGTATCCCCATGTATTAGTACAAAAATCTCATTACTGATTCACAAGTTTACACAAGTCCAAATCCTAACGAAGATTCCAGATAAGTCTTCCGTTTCAAATGTCTTCCTCAGAGATGGGCAAATATGTATCTTCAGTGCTGGATTATTCTATATGTTGGTTCTCAAAAGTTTTCAAAATGTTCAGTACTGATTTCAAAGGCCATCAAGGTTCAAGTCTCAGAGAATGCAGAAACATGAGTTTCAAGATGGGCTAACTATTATCTTTTAGTAGGTACAAACTCTTTTGTTTCTATATTCGTCCACCTCTGAAGAAGACATTTGAAATGGAAGACATCTGGAATCTTCGTTAGGATTTGAATTAACAAGTAGAATCCTCATTTACCCTTTTGCATGACTCACAAGTAGTTTAGTTTTAAACATCTTATAATTATTTTGATATAATGTACTGTTAAACTTTTCTCCTTTTAACATTTTAATGACTTTAAGGTTATATGTTTTATTTTTAGAGCTGAAAGCTAATTTGCTTGTATTTAACAAGCATGTATATTTTGATAAATGGTCTTTGACCGCAAATAAACTTCATTCAAATAGGATTTGAATTTGTAAATTTGTAGTGAGATTTTTGCACTAATAAGTGTGACACGTGTGAATATTGAATTTTGTATTTTGGCACTATATCTATCCTGAGAAAAACACTACATATGGATATTTGTTATCTTTGTTGAGCATCATTTTTCACAGTCTTTTTGCTTTTTTGACTTAACTGTTTTGTCTGATTCTCCTAGATTTTGCTGCTACTCCAGGTGCAGGGTCTGCCCCACACAACTACTCTGTGAGTTAAGGGTTCATAACCTTTAATCCACTCCCACTGCCTCTTGAGTACACAACATGGCCATCAGCTGAAGATACCAGAAAAGTCTGTTTTTCCACCCGTATCACAGAGTAGTTTTGTCATCTGTGTGAATCTAAAATATCCCTCCCTTCTCTTCCCTTAGGTGGCTGCGGAAACAGTTTGACCTGATGGACAGATCGAGAGAAGGCAGGTGAGTGTGGAGGGGACCCGCCGGCAAGAGCTTCCAAACACACCTTGGTTGCTTCCAGCCGTGCTCCATAGGCAGTGGCTCCTTCTGTTTGCTTCTTTGTGCAAAGGTTCTGTTTTGCATTCAGAAGGTCGCAGGTTCGATCCCCGGCATCTCCAGTTAAAAGGACCAAGTGGTAGGTGATGTGAAAGACCCCTGCCTGAGACCACGGTGAGCGGCTGCCAGTCTGAGTAGACAAGACTGACCTTGACGGACCAGATTCAGTATAAGGCCGCTTCATGCATTCTTGTGAGATGGTCAGGGGTCATTTCGTAGAAAAAGAGGTGCAGGCGCTCATTAGCATAACTCATTAGCATAACTTATTTTGCATATGCCACACTCCCTGACATCACCAGAAGTGTGTCAGAAGGCAACACCCACCGCTCAGGCTCCACTGGACTGTTTGGGATTGCTAGCTATTGGGGGGGGGGGTGCAGATCTGTCCTTGCAGAGGAGGGAGAGCTTGTACCTGAATAAAACTTGGTCTTAAAGGTGCCACTGGACTGTTTTGGACTGGGGGGGGAGAGGTACTCTGCAACTTACCTGGCTGCTTCTTGCTCTGACTGAGGGCTGCTGGGAGCAGGGGGCGGGGCTTCGTGCATGAGCCCGCCCCCTGGGCTCTTTACTGCCGGAGCTCCGCACCTGTGCACTCCTGCAGGAAATGACCCCTGGAGATGGTGTTAAACATCTTGGTGAATTCAAATACAGCCATTTTGCCTTGGAAGCTCCCAGGAGACTCGTGCCTTTTAGCCTCTCAAGTGCCACTATATTCCTGTCTTATTTTGCTGCCCCGGGCTAACCATGCTACCCACCTGGAATTAGTGTATAAAAGCAGGAAAAGAAGCTTTGCGGAGTTGGGTGGTCTCCTGGCCCCCACAGAGTAAGGCAAACAAAGAATTCTGCTAGTTTCCGCTGAGATCCTGTGTCTTGGGTGGACCGCTCCATGTAGCAGGTGGGAGGGCTCTCATAAGGGGATGCATCTCCATGTAAAAACACATCCCTGTGCATTGAAGAATAGCAGAAGAAGAAGAAGAGGAGGAGGAGGAGGAGGAGATTGGGTTTATACCCCGCCCTTCACTATACAAAGGAGTCTCAGAGCGGCTTACAATCTCCTTTCCCTTCTCCTCCCCACAACAGGCACCCTGTGAGCAATGCTCCCTCTAAGCTATGGAGTCTTGTGAGCAAAAATTCTACTTTGTGAGCTACCAGGCATTAAAGTTGTGAGCAAGCGATTTGGCTACTGCATAAATTAGTTTGCTCTGGAGCCCTTCTTCCTGAGCTGAGACAAAAATGTGTGAGCCGGAGGTTAAAAAACTGAGCTAGCTTACACTAACTCAAGCTTGGAGGGAACACTGCCTGTGCGGTAGGTGGGGCTGAGAGAGTTCTTTCGAGGACTGCTCTTGAGCGAACAGCTCTGAGAGAACTTGTGACTGACCCAAGGTCACACCAGCAGGTGCATGCGGAGGAGTGGGGAAGCAAACCCCGTTCTCCCAGATTAGAGTCTGCACTCTTCACCACTACCCCAAACTAGCTCATCCTGGCATGCTAGCTTTCTGCCTTCAAGGAGGTTGTTCTCTTCTGTATGAAGGAGCTGTGTGAGACCTCATCACCTGAGACCTGCGTTGGTTCATCCCAGGCAGACGTGTTTCACTTCTATCAGCACAAGGCCCCAGGCAGGCTGGAACTCGCTGAAACGGATTAGTCAGATATATGGAGGGCAGGATTCACATTACAGATGGCTGTTAACGATAATAACTAAATGTGGTGGGCTTTCCTCCTTTGAAGGTTTCCAAGCAGAGGCTAGGTGGATCCATCTGACAGCAATGCTGGTCCTGTGAACTTGGGCAGATTACGAGAGGGAGGGTAGGAAGGGTTGCCTCAGGGCTTAGTTCTCGTGGCCCTTTCTTACACGCCCAGGGAAATGCCTATCGCCCCGTTGGGGTCAGGAAGTAATTTTTCTCCAGGCCACTTTGGCCGGCGATCTTGGAGGTTTTCTGCCATCTTCTGGGCATGGAGAAGGGGGTCATTGGAGGTGTGGGAGGGGGGAGGTATTTGTGAATTTCCTGCCTTGTGTAGAGGGTTGGACTAGATGACCCTGGAGGTCTCTTCCAACACTATGATTCTATGTCTTATGGGCTTCCCAGATGTGTGTGGCCGGGTGACATTGGATGCAGAATGCAGCCTTGGCCTCATCCAACAGGATGGTTTCGATGAACTTGTCTCGGGAGTTAAACGCAG
This sequence comes from Gekko japonicus, assembly GCF_001447785.1. Lineage (NCBI taxonomy): Eukaryota > Metazoa > Chordata > Lepidosauria > Squamata > Gekkonidae > Gekko > Gekko japonicus. Next base: position 14,125 of record NW_015163774.1, on the reverse strand, counting down.
TTGTTGTCTCCTGCGTCGTGGAGGGATGGCTCTCAGGAGGTTTCCATGAAGCCGAGTCCTTGCACGTCTCTCTTTTCCCCCCAAACAGGGCTAAAATCGTACCTGGCCATCAAACAGTTTCTCTTTCTAAAACAAAGATTATAGAATCCTAGAGTTGGAAGGGGCCATGCAAACCATCTGGTCCAACCCCCTGCCCGATGCAGGACCAGCCTAAAGCATCTCTGACAAATATTCGTCCAGCCTCTTCTTGAAAGCTCCAGCAACAAACACACAGGAAACACGGCAAAATTAGACAAACGTAAAGAAACACCGTGTTGGAACAAAACACACTCTACTAATATGCACTTGTGTCTTCATATATTGATTTAAATTTCTTCTTGAAAGCTGCCCGTGAAGAAGAAGAAGAAGAAGAAGAGGAGATTGGATTTATACCCCGCCCTTCACTACCCAAAGGTGTCTCAGAGCGGCTTACAAACTCCTTTCCCTTCCCCCTCCCCACAACAGACACCCTGTGAGGTGGGTGGGGCTGAGAGAACTCTGACACAAACTGCTCTTTTTCAAGGACAGCTGTGCCAGAGCTTGTGACTGACCCAAGGTCACATCAGCAGGTGCAAGTGGAGGAGTGGGGAATCAAACCCGGTTCTCCCAGATTAGAGTCCGCACACTTAACCACTACACCAAACTGGAGCTAACCACCTCCCTAGGCAGCTGTTTCCACCCTTGAACCACCCTGACCGTGAAACAGTTTTTCGTGAGATCCAGCCGATAACTTTCTGCATATAATTTAAACCCCGTTGCTTTGGGTCCTGTCCTCTGCTACCAACTGGAACAGCTCCTTGCCCTCTTCCAAGTGACAGCCCTTCAAATATTTAAAGAGAGCGATCACGTCCCCCCTCAGTCTCCTCTTCTCCAAACTACACATTCCCGAGGCCCTCGGCCTTTCCTCGTAGGGCTCGGTCTCCAGACCCCTGATCATCCTCGTCGCTCTCCTCTGCACCCTCTCGAATTTGCACACATCCTTTTTGAAGTGATGCTTGAGGGTAGGCAGACAGAGCACAATCCGGGCAGGCTCCTCTCGCTACCTTGGTGTAAAATAGTGCACGCGCAGCATGGCTACTCTGGTGCACTGCAGTCGGACACCCCTGTGGTCTTTTGCCTGTACCTGTGTGCCAGCAGTCTGTAAACAGGATGCTGGATAGCCGAGGATGGAGGTCGGTGCAGGAAGGGAAGGGCGTGGGGGCAGGAAGCCATGCGGGGCGAACCCAGCAGGAGGTGGAGATAGAAAGGATTTTTTTCCCCCAAGCCCTGTATACTACTTAGAGCCCTCTGCTCTCCAGCTGTGTATAGCTGAATTGAAGATCTGCTGTAATCCACAGAGATTATTCAGTAAGGATCGCAGTGCTCTGTGTTCTTTTTTAAAATTTCCCACTGGGTGCATTTTAAAGTGGCTTTAATCCCATTCCTGTTCCTGTAATCCCGTCGGAATTAATTCAAGACCCACTGATGACAATTACCCTCGGACTATTCCGGCCAAAACAGTCGTTGCGTCTCCTCAGTGCTACGTTAATCGGATGCTTAATTTAATCCCGGTGGAATTATTTTGTAGAAAGACAGCCTTAACGACGCGGAGAGAGGTTTTACAAACCAAACGCTTTAATCCAATTTGGATTTCCAGATGCTCCTGACCTCGCGAGCGTTGTTTGGGACGTGTTACGCGCGATAGCGGTGCTTTACAAAGCAGGCCGTTGCCAGCTAACTCAGGGTGTGTAGCTCTCTGTTTTAATCCTGGGATATATTTTACATTAAACTGATGTTCAGTTCAGGATTAAATACACATCCAGTGCACAAGCTAATCAGCCTGGATTTATTTTATTAAATATAATTAAGACATATCAAGACTCTTGTATGAGACATATGAGGGCTGGTGTTCCTTAGAGCCAATTTGGTGTAGTGGTTAAGTGCGTGGACTCTAATCTGGGAGGAACCGGGTTTGATCCCCCACTTCTCCACTTTCATCTGCTAGATGACCTTGGGCAAGCCATAGTTCTGACAAGAGCTGTTCTTGAAAAAGGGCAGTTCTCAAGAGAGCTCTCTCAGTCTCAGCCCCATCTACCTCACAGTGTCTGCTTTGGGAGGGGAAGGGAAAGGAGATTGCGGGGAGGGCGGGGTATAAATGTAAATAAATAAATAAATGAATGAATCTCTGAGTAAAGGGTGGGGTATAAATCAAATCTCCATCTCCTCCTCCTTGTCTTCTTCATCCTCTTCATTGTCTCCTCCTCCTCCTCCTCCTCCAGAACAGCTTTTTACCATAGCATTACCATTTCATAAGTGCCACCTACATTCAACAAGGAACTCAGAGCTTGGTTTTGCTTTGGAAGACCAGGAGTCCCCTTCATACTTTTCCTTCGGAAAATGGCATGAAAATGTCCCATCTGAACAAGGGGACTGGCGTATTCTTTGACAAGCCCCTCAGTCAGCCCCCTTGGGTCTCATCCAAAGAGACCAACTTAGTGATCCGGCCCCTTGTGTGCAGTTCCCAATTCCATTAGGGGGCGGTAAGGGAAGAATGGAAGGTTCATCTTGAGCTGCCTGGGGCTCAGGTTGACTTGGAACCTACAGAGGGCCGGTGATCTGCATCGACCGCAACTCTTTCCGCCCCGTGCAAAACCACCCCCCTGCACGGCAGTGGTCTTTGGATTTTCTGGAAGCCTTCCGTAGCGCTAGAGACAGGATGTTTTCCGACTCTCTGGCCTACATCCGTATGGGCCTCATAACCCTTTGGTGTGTCAACAGTCGTCCGCCTTGTTTGCTTAGCTTTCGAATGCGCCTCGTTTCAAGGGCTACGTCGGGTTTACTGCGACATTGCAAATAATGATTCAAGGGATGGTCACCCACGCCTTACGCCTCGGCGCGTCCCCCCTCCCTGCCCATCTCCTGGGAAATGGTCCCTCCTGGTCTTTGTGGGTCGCTGTGTTGGTCAGAAGCAGGAGAACAACGTTTGAGTCCAGCGACACCTTTAAGACCAACAAAGTCTTATTAAAGGTATAAGCTTTCATATGCATAAAACTTTGTTGGTCTTAAAGGTGCCGCAAGAAGGAAAGGCTGAAGGGTCTGGGATTTGTTAGTCTAGGAAAGAGACTGATCTCTCTCTCTCTCCTCTTCTTATGTTCTTACCGTGGCCACAGGGGATACACAGCTTTAAAAAGGGATTCGATATGTAAGCAAAACACCGGTTCCTTTTTCCGTAGGTGGTGGTCTTGTAATATAACAAAAAAAAATAAAAATGGATATGGATACATGAGATATTGCAAAAAATGTTAGAAACAACCAGGGGTCATTTCATAGAAAAAGAGGTGCAGGAACTCATTAGCATAACTCATTAGCATAACATTTGCATGTGCCACACCCCGCAATTTACCTGGCTGCTTCTTGCTCTGACTGAGGGCTTCTGGGAGCAGGGGGTGGGGCTTCTTGCATGTGCCCGCCCCCTGGGCTCTTTACTGCTGGAGCTCCGCTCCTGCGTGCTCCTGCAGGAAATGACCCCTGGAAACAACCATACCATTTGTACCAGCACTGTTTTTATTAAATATTATACCAGCGAGTTTTGAAAAACCAGACGCTTATATCATTATACACGTTATAACCATGGCTAGGGTCTTGTATGCAAAATACTGGAGAAAATAAGAAGTTCCGTCGAAAGAAGAAATAGTTTATAAATTACTGGAAACAGACCAATTAACTCTACAGTTACAAGATAAAAAAAGAATAAATCTTTGAGAAAACCTGGTCAAGACTATATAAACGGATTGAGGAATATCTTAAAAGATGTAGAGCATAACTATTAGGATATAAGCTCTACATGTTAAATGGTTAAATTAGTTTAGGTGCATAAAAGAATGATTCCATCTATGTAAAATTTAAGTAGTCATAATGAGTACATGATTCATGTTTGTTGTGTGTTAGTTTCTTTGTATTTGTAGTTGTTGTCTTTCTCTTTTGTAGAAAACCAATAAAATCTATTTTTTTTTAAAAAAGGGATTAGATGAATTCATGGAAGATAGGTTTATCAGTGTCTGCTAGCCATTGTGACTGAGGGGAACCTGAATTCCAGAGCCAGGAGGCAACATCAAGGGAAGGCCTTGGCCTCTCTGCCCTGTTGTTGGCTTTCCAGAGGAACTGGTTGGCCACCGGGTGAGACAGGATGCTGGACTAGATGGACCCTCACTGGTCTGACCCAGCAGGGCTCTTCTTGGGTTCTTGTCAGGGAAGTCCTTGGCCTCTGTGCTGCGTTGTCGTCCTTCCAGAGGAACTGGTTGGCCACCGGGTGAGACAGGATACTGGACTAGATGGGCTATTAGTCTAATCCATCAGGGCTCTTCTTATATTGTTATGAAGACCTCGGCTTTTATGCCATGTTGTTGGACCTCCAGAGGAACTGGTTGGCCACTGTTTGAGAAGGGATGCTGGATTTAGATGGACCACTGCTCTGATCCCGCAGGGCTCTTCTGATGTTCTTAGCAGGGGAAGGCCTCGGCCTCTCTGCCCTGTTGCTGGCCCTCCAGAGGAACTGGTTGGCCACAGTGTGAGATGGGATGCTGGACTAGATGGACCCTCACTGGTCTGACAAAGCAGGGCTCTTCTGATATTCTTAAGGAAAGGAAAGTAATATCCAGCCCCTGTACCTGTATTTGTCCTGGTGGGATGCAAGTTCTGCATTGGTGTTCTAGTCCGAGACTCTATACTTTGACTCCCTTCCACCCTTGAAAGCAGCCCTTTGAGATTGGGGTAGAGAACGAGAGATCCACGGGTGTGTGTCCATGTAGCAGCAGCCAATGCAGCCAGCTCCAGCAGGTGTGTGTGTGTGGCGCCTGCTCCCAAGGTGCTGGAAGAATTTCCCCAGCCGTCCAGTGTGCACAATTGTGGGCATTCGAAACCTGGATTGCAAATGTAAGTCTGGAACCGGTGTATGCCTTATACTGGAATTTAAAGCAGGAAAATCGGGGGTACAAAGACCCGGCCGTGCAGCAGCAGATTTAAGTTGAGCAAGTGGTCCAGAAGAAAGTCAGTTGTTGGGTTTTTTTGCATAGCCCTATTTTCACATCTCTTTTTCTCATTCAATGTGTTGCAGTGTCACTCCCAAGGATCTGAAGGCCCTCTTGCCACAGGTCAACTATCGTGTGCCTAATATGAGATTTCTGCGGGACAAACTTCTGGTGAGAAGACCTCCTCCCCTCTCCCTTCCTCTCCTCTCCTCCCCTCCTTTCCTGTCATTTCCTTTCCTTTCCTCTCCCCTCCTCTCCTCTCCTCCACTTCTTTCCTCTCCTCCCCTCCTTTCCTTTCCTCTTCTCTCCTTTCCTCTCCTCTCCCCTCCCCTCCTCCCCTCCTTTCCTTTCCTCTCTCCTCTCTCCTCCCCTCCTTTCCTTTCCTCTTCCCTCTTTTCCTTTCCTCTCTCCTCCTCTCCTCCCCTCCCCTCCTCTCCTCTTCTCCCCTCCTTTCTTTTCCTTTCCTTTCCTTTCCTTTCCTCTCCCCTCCTCTCCTCATTCTTCCATCTGTCCTATCCAATCTATTTGCCTGTCCCATTCTTACCCCGCCCTTCTTCCAAGAAGCTCAGGGGTCCATTCATGGTTGTCCTGTCCATATTTTATCCTCCTAACCCCCCTTTGAGGTAGGCTAAAGCTGAAAGGAAGCAACATGCCCAAGATCACGCAGTGAGCTTCATTGCTGAGTGTAAATTTGAATCCAGGTCTCGCAGGACCTAGGCTGACCCTCTAACCACTGTACATCCCTGGCGTCTCCTCACTTACTTTCCTGCTCTGTCCCGCCAAGCCCCTTGTGGGGGGAGAAACCCCTGCAGAAAAGGAGGGGGGCCTGGTCAATTCTCATTCAGCATCAGGGGTAAACTTTGACGCTGTGAGGGTAGACAATCTTTATTAGATCCCTTGAGACGTGGATACAGAGTTTTCTTGATCCGGCTGAGGCCTCCCGCTTGAACGCCTTTCTTCTTCTTTTCTCTAAAGGAGGTGGAAGTCAGGACCGAAATGACTTTCAGCCACTTTGCACATTTCTACAAAAACCTGATGTTTGACGCCCAGAAATCGGTAAGAACCCGAAGCAGACAGATCAATATCGGTGCCACCTGATCCCAGCGACGGGGTCACTCCGGAGTCAGCCAAAAGCTGGAGTTCCAGAGGCCTTTCATGGGATCGAGGATTGTCCTGGAAACAGGCCCGTAGCTAGGATTTTTTTAAGTCAGGGGGCATTTACATTTCTTAGGGGGCGCTGGCTGATTGATACCCGGCTCCTTCCCCACACCTGCTGCCACTCGGGGGCCCTGGGCTGGATGGGAAGTCAGGGGGCCTAGCCAGTAAGTCAGGGGGCCTGGCCCCGAGATGCCCCCCCCCCCGTAGCTACGGGCCTGCCTGGAAAGGATGCAGACACATTCAGTAATCAGGTGGCCCATTATGCGCTGGGGATGGATTGGAGAAGGCACTGGTGTCAGGCGCGGGGAGAGAGGGGCTAGGCAGGGGCCTTCTCTAATCCTGTCCAGTAAGGTGCTGAGGTGTGGAATGCAACACCCCTTGAGCAGTGCTCCCTCTGAGCTGTGGAGTCTTGTGAGCAAAAATCCTACTCTGTGAGCTACCGGCATGAAAGTTGCGAGCCAGCGATTGGGCTGCTGCATTAGTTCCTTTGCTCTGGAGCCCCATCCTTCCTGAGCTCAGACAAAAATGTGTGAGCCGGAGGCTAAAGAACTGTGAGCTCACTCACACTGACTCAGCTGAGAGGGAACATTGCTCTTGAGGGCTCTGGCCTTGGAAAAAGGGTCTCTTTCCTTGCCACCAACGTCATAGAATCATAGAATCATAGAATGTTAGAGTTGGAAGGGACCTTGCAGGTCACCTAGTCCAACCCCCTGCACTCTGCAGGAGCAGAGCCGAAAGAGAGCCCTACAACATACCCAAAAGATGGTCTTCCAGCCTCTCCCACTTGAAAACGTCCAGCGAAGGAGCATCCACCACCTCCCGAGGCAGACTGTTCCACTGCTCAACCACTCGTACAGTTAGGAAGTTTCTCCTGATATTTAGCCGGTCATCGACTCCCTTGTAGTTTCCACCCATTAGATCTGGTCTTGCAATCCGGAGCAAGAGAGAACAGATCTGCTCCATCTTCCACATGACAGCCCTTCAGATACTTGAAGACTGCAATCCTGTCCCCTCTAAGCCTTCTCTTTCCCAGGCTAAACAGACCCAACTCTTTCAGCCTTCCCTCATAAGACTTGGTTTCCAACCCTCTCACTGTCCCGGTTGCCCTCTTCTGGTCCTTAGTATCCCTCAACCCCACAGATGAGGCCCTGGATTGTCCTGGAAAGCGCCACGATCAAGTCACTCTGCCCATTTATGGCGACCTCCTGTGCGGTTGTCAAAGGAAGAGACGAACAGAGGCGGTTTTGCTGTCGTGATCCGAGCCTTCCTTGGTGGTCTCCCATCCAAACATTGACCAGGGCTGACCTTGCTTCGCTTCCCAGATCCAACGAGATCGGGCCAGCCAGGTCAAGGAAAGGGACTAAAACAGAGGTGGTTGGCCGTGGACTGCCTCTGTGTAGGGACCCTGGTCTTCCTGGGTGGTCTTTCGTCCAAGTACTATCCAAGGCCTACCCTGCTGATGAGTCTGGGGTAGCCGGGCCATCTAGGTCAGGGCTGGGAGCTGGCCCGTAGCGAATGTGGGGCCCATGGGGGCCCGGCCCCCTAGTGTTTCTTCTGGGCCCCCTCCCTCCCAGACTGCCCCCAAAGTACCCCAACTTACCACTTGCACTGTGCTTTGATTTAATTAGCTGGCGGGGGCCCCCGAGGCCCCCTCCCAAAAAAATTCCCTAGTTACGGGGCTGGCTGAGAGTCTCATACCGGCTCCGTTGTTTCTTTGTTCAGGCAGAAGCCCTTTGCAGAGATCAGTTCTGCCTCACAGCTCTGCCGATATTCCCAGTTAACTAGAATGCCGTTTCAAAACCTGTTCGTAAAGCCCGGTTCGTCCCCGGGTTTTTTTTCTCCTCCCTGCCCAAAGAAAAATGTTTAAACTGGCTTGCCGAGTTTGTATAGTTTTATTAGGTATAGCGATTGGAAGTGCCCTAAAGAGGAATAGATATCTTGGTAATACGAAACATTAAGTTAGATCCATCCTATCGAGCCAGGATCGTGTTTTAGAATTCCACTGCTGTAAAGATTTTTTTTTATTTCCTCCTGTATAAAGTTTGAAAATTATACTTTAATAGATGCTGTGTGTTAGGTGGAATATGAATTCCCAAATATCTCCATGGTTTTTCCAACAAGTTAAAAGGCAAAGAAGTCTCTGTTAGCTTTAAAGTGCTATTAGAAATATTTATTGGATGGATGGATGATTTTGATTGGCTAAAAGACAGACCAGAAATTTGGCTAAAGTCTTGTAATGTATTTTGAATTTCTTTTAGTGATTCTATAGGTCTGGTGAGATGTAAAATCGTATCATCTGCATGTAATCCAATTTTGTGTTCTTGTGGCCCGACTTAAATACCTTGTGTGTTTTTTGTTTAATCTTAAATATTCCGCTAAAGGTTCTAATGCTAAGATGAATAATAATGGGGATAATGGGCACCCTTGTTCATCCCCGGATGATTGATATCCGCTGTCCTCTTGCTTCCATCGACGGCCATTTAATTTTGCTCTTTTGATTGACAGATCATTGAGCAGCTAGAATTGTCTTTCCCCTTGCGGTAAGTACAAAGGAAAGCAACTTTTTCTACTTAGGAGGCAGGCCGGGCTTTGGGATAGACTGTGTGTGTGTGTGTGTGTGTGTTTGCACAAACGTGCGTGCTTCTTTAGAGCACAGGTCAGGAAGGGTGTTGACAAGTAGGGAGAGATTTCAAGGGCAGCTGCCAAGATAGTTATCGGTTCTGGCACAGAAATATTTTAAAGGCAGGCCGAAGGAACTGGCCATGTCTGAACTGACTGCAGATATGTAGCCTTGTTAGAGCCAAACTTGATGTTAACGGTGGCTGTGGGTCCGACCTTTGGCCGCCGATGCCATTTTAAACAAGAGCTTTAAAGAAAGGCCACATGGCCCCGGTCCTGATCAGGCCCGTGGGATGGGGGACTGGGAGATCTTTAATTTTAAATATCTCTATATATATTTACAAAAATTGTGTCCCACTTTCCTGTCCTTGCAAAGGGCCACCGTGGCAGCAAACGACTTAAAAAATACACGATAAAATCAGATTTTAAAACCATTAAGATCAACCCCCCCAAAACCAAAGATCAACCCATCATATTTTTTTTTTAAAAAACAGAGTTTAAAAAAGAGTTAAAATACATACAAAATACAGTTAAAATACATACAAAACAGAGTTAAAATCTTGTCGTCGTCCCCTACACCCTTCAAGTGCTGAAACAGGGCTTTTTCGGTACGTGAAAAGCCTCGGGGGGGGGGAGTCCACCAGCGGTCCCCTCCCCCCCGGTAAGCCTCGGGGGGGGGAGATCACCAGGTGTCCCCCTCCCCCGGTGGCATTTTTTAAATGCCCAAGGTTTTATCTAAAATGTCATGGACGGCCACAGGTTGGAAATATGGCTGCCATAATGTCTAGTTTGGTTTTGAGTCTTCCATAGCTAAATAAAATGGAAGTCTGGTAGGGCACCTTAAAGACTAATGACATTTATTTCAATGTGTGCTTTTTGTGAGACACGGCTCACTTCCTCAGGCATGTGAAGGGAAGTCAAACTTGGAATTATATTTAAAGGGAAGATTTCGGGGGAGGGGGGGGAATGAGGCAGAGAGATGGTTGCGAATTCCATCCTGAGTCTTCCAAGTGTACATTCTCTGTGTAAATGACTAGAACAGGATTAAAAGTTGCAAACAGACAAGGAAGAAGACAAAGTCAACTCGGGAAGAGGTGGTCAGAAGTTTAAGTGGAACTTAACGGATATTGGTAACGAGGTTATGGACTGATGATAAAACACGTTAAGAGCAGCCAATGAAAATTTCTTGAGACTTGGTCTTAGAGAGCTATTAGGAGACTGAAATTAGTAAGGAAACGCAAGTCTCTGTTTGAGCCAGGATGACACGTACAATTCAATTTCTAACAGCACTTTCATGTTTTATATTCCTTTTTTAAAAATTTCCTTCCCCCCCCCCCT
>NW_015163774.1:0-2843 GCF_001447785.1 Gekko japonicus | reverse complement strand
TCTGAGAGAGCTCTTGACAGAAACTGCTCTTTTTTCAAGAACACCTCTTATCAGACCTACAGCTTGCCTAAGGTCATCCAGCCAGGTGCAAGTGGAGGAGTGGGGAACCAAACCGGTTCCTCCCAGATTAGCGTCCGCGCACTTAACCGCTGCACCAAACTGGCTCTCAGAATGAAAGTGAAAAAAATCTGGGGGGGTCGTAGTGGATAGCTCCATGAAAGTGTCGACCCAGTGTGCTGCAGCGGTGAAAAGGGCAAACTCTGTGTTATGTATTATTAGGAAAGGGACTGAGAATAAAACAGCCAATATTGTAATGCCTCAGTGTAGATCTATGTTGTGGTCTCATTAGGAGTATTGTGTACAGTTCTGGTCCCCGTATCTCCAAAAGGACATGGCAGAGATGGGGAAAGTACGGGGGGGGGGGGGGGGGGCCGCAGTAACTTCCAAGATGATTAAAGGGTTGGAGCCCCTTCCCTAGGAGGAAAGGCCGAAGGGTCTCTAAGACTTTTCAGGTTAGAAAAGAGATGACGGGGGGACAATGTTCCCTCTGAGCTGTGGAGCCTTGTGAGCAAAAATTCTGCTTTATGAGCTACTGGCATTAAATTTGTGAGCGAGCGATTTGGCTACTGCATAGATTAGTTTGCTCTGGAGCCCCATCCTTCCTGAGCTGAGACAAAAATGTGTGAGCCGGAGGCTAAAAAACTGTGAGCTAGCTCACGCTCAGCTTAGAGGGCACACTCACTGCGGGGGGGGGGGACATGAGAGAGGTTTATAAAATCATGCCTGGGGTGGAGAGAGCGGACAAAGAGGAATTCTTCTCCCTCTCCCAAAAGACTAGAACTTGAGGGCAATCCAACGAAACTGACGGGGCAGTAGGTTCGGGATGGACAGAAGGAAACACTACTTTATACAGAGGGTGATTAAAACGTGGCGTTCGCTGCCAGAGGATGTAGTGACGGCCAAAGAAACAAATAGTTTGAAAAGGACATTTTATAGATTCATGTGTAAACTCTCCTTCAGTCAAGAACGTTGTGGGACGCGGGATGTACAAACAAGAATCATCAGAGTCCTTCGCCAGTGTGTTTAGAGTCTGTTATGAGGGTCTGGGAGACGTGGGTTTAAAGCCCCTCTCTGCCAGGAGGCGCTCAAGGTGGCCACCCGTACTCTCGCCGCTTAACCTACCTCACAGGGTTGCTGTGAGGATAAAGTGGGACAGGGAGAATCGTGTACACCTTGAAGGAAGGGCAAGATAAAAAATGGACAAGTGAGGCAGATGTCTAGGATTATCTTGAAGGGTTTGAGAGGATTCCTTGCAGATTTATAAGTTGGGTTACTGTACCCAAGCCAAAGTTCAGAGTTTTGCACAGGAGCATCCAGTGAGTTCCTGGGTGTGCCGAGATTCAAACTGGAGGTTTCCTCGCTCACACAGCTCAGGTTGCTGGTGGACCTCCTGGTGGCCCCTGGTGTTTTTGGCCACTGTGTGACCCAGAGTGTTGGAGGGGCCACTGGCCTGATCCAACATTGGCTTCTCTTACGTTCTTATGTCTGGGGCAGTGGTGCTCTGTATTCTTGGTGCTTGGGGGGCAACAGTGGGAGGGGCTTCTGGAGTTCTGGCCCCGCTGGTGGACCTCCTGATGACACCTGGTATTTTTGGCCACTGTGTAACACAGAGTGCTGGACTGAGTGGGCCATTGGCCTGATCCAACATTGGCTTCTCTTACGTTCTTATGTCTGGGGCAGTGGTGCTCTGTCTTCTTGGTGCTTGGGGGGCAACAGTGGGAGGGGCTTCTGGAGTTCTGGCCCCGCTGGTGGACCTCCTGATGGCATCTGGGTTTCGGCCACTGTATGACACAGTGTTCGACATTGACGTGATCCAACATAGCTTTTCTTTATGTTCTTACGTTTGGGACAGTGACGCTCAGTATTCTCGGTGCTTGGGGGGGACGACAGTGGGAGGGCTTCTTGGAGTTCTGGCCCTGCTGGTGGACCTCCTGATGGCCCCTGGGTCTGTGTGACACAGAGTGTTGGACTGGAGGGGCCACTGGCCTGATCCAACATGGCTTCTCTTATGTTCTTATATCTGGGGCAGGGATGCACTGTATTCTTGGTGCTTGGGTGGTAAGAGTGGGAGGGCTTCTGGAGTTCTGGCCCCGCTGGTGGACCTCCTGATGGCACCTGGGTTTTTGCCACCGTGTGGCACAGAGTGTTGGACTAGATGGGCCATTGACATGATCCAACATGGCTTCTCTTATGTCTGGGGCAGGGATGCTCTGTATTCTTGGTGTGTGCGGGGGCGACAGTGGGAGGGCTTCTGGAGTTCTAGCCCCACTGGTGGACCTCCTGATGGCACCTTGGTTTGGCTACTGTGTGATGCACAGGGTTGGACTGGGTGGGCCATTGGCCTGATCCAACATTGGCTTCTCTTATATCCCTATGACACTTGCTGCCTTCTTGCTTACCTGCGGTGCAGGCCGAGACTCAAGCCGAAGCCAGTGTGGAATGGATTCTTGGCGGGGAGGTGCCCACCCCAGAATCTGCCCCCCTCCCTGCTGTTGCCTTATAACCTCCTGCTCTTCCTCTAGGAACCCTGGGCAAGCGACATTGCCCGCGTCCGAGAATACATGTGCAGCTACCTGCAGGATCCCTTCAGCGACATGACCGAGCCTTTCTTCCAGCTGGATGAGGTGGGTGAGCCGGGGCAGGGACTGCTAGGTAGGCCTTGGGCCACTGCCTGGCAATCAGGGGACGACAGCCAGAGACTCTCTCTCGAGGCTCTTTAAAGACTAACCCCTATCAGAAGCTTTTGCCAACTACGGGTTGGGCAATCCCTGGAGATGTGGGGG
>NW_015163773.1:58687-62239 GCF_001447785.1 Gekko japonicus | reverse complement strand
TCCAATTTCCATGGTGGCTGTCAAAGTCATCAGATTGATAGGACATGTGCTGGCCATGAAATTGCAGGAGGTTTGTAAACATCGTACTTCCCCAACATTTACTACAATTGTGTGGATAAGACTCTGTAGAAGAGCAAGCTCGATGCAATCATATGGATAATTGCATCAAGATACTTCTGGTCACCCCTGGCCTAGATAGCACAGGGTAGCCTGATCTCATCAGATCTTGTAAGATAAGCAGGACTGGCTGTGACAGGTATTTGGATGGGAGACCTCCAAGGAATCCCAGGGTCATAATGCAGAGGCAGGCAATGGCAAACCACTTCCGAAGGTCTTTTGCCTCAAGAACTTCACAGGGTCACCATGGGTCAGCTGTAACTTGACAGCACTTTCCACCAGTACGTTTGGTCAGGTGCATGTGCCTTTCCATTGTTCTGACACATCAGGGGTCCCCAACAGGGTTGCTCTCCAGGTGGCACCTGGAGATCTCTGATATTACAACTGATCTCCAAGACCGATTTCACACAAGAGCTGCGCCGCGATCACGCCTCCCTTTGCCCCGCTTCTATTGGTCAATTCCCCACTCGAAGCCGCACGGTTTCGTGATCCTGTTTTTTGACATATTGCGCAGCTCCCGGCAGGGCGGCTGGGGAAGCCAATTACCATTGGCGAACAAATACTCATTGGACAAATAAAGATCATTATCAATATCTGCCTTTACCGCTTTTGTTATTATTTTTGGCAGTCTCATTTAATGTTAATAAAAAGCAAATCTGCATATTTCCCAGTAAAAATGCATAACATTTGTTCATGGTCTTGCGGCTCTCAAACATCTGACGTTTATTCCATGTGGCTCTTACATTAAGCAAGTTTGGCCACCTCTGCTCTAGGCTGATCCTGCACTGAGCCAGGGGGCTGGACTAGATGGCCTCTATGACCCCTTCCAACTCTGTGATTCTAGGATTCTTACGTGGTGCCTGTGGGTGCCATGGCACCCGCCAATATCTTTCCTGGGCCCCGCCAAGTTCTTTTTTAAGTGGGTGGGGCCAGCTAGCGCTTTTGCCCAGCAAGACTTCTGATTGACTATTGGAGATCTGACTGGCTGTGCAGATCGTTTTAAATGTTGCTTTGGCACCCCCACACAAGGATCTACATTGCACTACTGAAGTTAAGCTGTGGCGGCCATTTTGTGGCTGACTCCGCCTCCGTCCTGCGGCAGCCATTTTGTTGCTGCGCCCACCATACTGTGTCGGAATTCCAAATGTGCCCGCAGACTCGAAAAGGTTGAGGACCCTGTGATACATCTTCTTGGAAAGGGCCCAGGTTTTGGGGAGGCAAGAGGGTTGGCTACTCAGTCAGCTAATAGGGAGCAACCAGAAGTTCCCTGTATTTTTTTTCCTGTTCCAATCACAATCCTTTGAATTTTATCCCCAAGAAGCAAGTAGGCATCTGGAAGCGGGACCCACGAAGGCAAAAGTGCCTAGGGCCCACGAAAGTCATAATGTGGCCCTGCTCGTTAGTGTGAGTCTTGGCTGTCTTCAGCACCAGGGGTCATTTCGTAGAAAAAGAGGTGCAGGAGGTCATTAGCATAACTCATTGGCATAACTTATTTGCATATGCCACACCCCCTGACATCACCACCAGAAGTGTGTCAGAAGGCAACACCCACCGCTCAGGCTCCACTGGACCGTTTTGGATTGCTAGCTATTGGGGGGGGGGGGATGTGCAGATCTGTCCTCACAGAGGATGGGAGAGCTTGTACCTGAATAAAACTTGGTCTTAAAGGTGCCACTGGACTGTCTTGGACCAGGAGGCCTTTGCAGCTTACCCGGCTGCTTCTTGCTCTGACTGAGGGCTGCTGGGAGTGGGGGGTGGGGCTTGTTGCATGTGCCCGCCCCCTGAGCTCTTTACTGCCGGAGCTCCGCTTCTGTGCGCTCCCGCAGGAAATGACACCTGTTCAGCACCATGCTAGAGCACATTACAGGACATGGGCAACTGTTATGTGCCTCCATGAAGTTTTGCATCAGAACCAACCCTGCTTTGAGAATTGCCACACAGTGACCAGGTTCCAAAATCATTACAACCACAATATTTACAGTTGCTTTTTATCACTACGCACACCAAGGATGTGGAAACTGTGGGAAACAGCTCACATGCCATGATCTGAATAAAACCTAGAAATTAAAACAAACAAACAAAAAACTTTGGAGGATCCATCATGTACCAGTTTAGTTTCAAATATGAGACCTGGTATTTTGGAACATAAAAATGTGGGGAGAAACGCACAAGGGGAGAATTTGAGAAATACCCCTATTGCCTGGAGAGGTGAGGATTAAAATAGTTTTGATAACCCTACACCCTGATCAGACTTCCTCTTGACCTACCCAAGCCTGCCTATTTGCAACTAGCCTCCGTCACTGACCAGGGGCATTTAAAATCCTAAACCAGCAACCCAATGTTGAAATTTGACCTTGCAGGCTTCTCTGCTTTGGTTGGAATCTCCCACTCTCAAAATCTTTGAAATAGCCACTGTCGATAAAGAAGAAGAAGAAGAAGAGATTGGATTTATACCCAGCCCTTCACCACCCAAAGGAGTCTCAGAGAGGCTTAGAATCTCCTTTTCCTCACCCTCCCCACAACAGACACCCTGTGAGGTAGGTGGGGCTGAGAGAGCTCTTTCGAGAACTGCTCCTGAGAGAACAGCTCTGAAAGAACTTATGACTGACCCAAGGTCATACCAGCAACTGTATGTGGAGGAGTGGGGAATCAAACCCGGTTCTCCCAGACAGTGACTAAGCAGCCTGCTGCACTTTTGGGGCACAGAAATCTTATGCTGTTGCTGAGCTGTAACGCATTTTTCGAAAGGGCAAAGGAAAATAAATTGCCCCACTACACCAGTTGCTTCAAGAAGAGCCAAGATTTCAAAATAAAACGCAACTCATTCAGAGAACTCGTAGTGATAATAATGTCACAAAACCAGACGGGCAGGTTAGCTTCACCTGGGTTACTCCAAACGCACGGATCGGACTGGCAGCCAACCCCACTCAAAGGTGGCTTTTGTTTTCTTACTGGGGTCGTTTTACCTCCTGGTTCTAAGGGCTGAATCTAGGGACCCCTTCTCACATTACAGATTTAAATCATAAAGACCACACCATTCAAAGACAGGAGAGTTAAAGAAAAAGAAAAACATTACTAGGATATTTTTTTGATGCAGAGATGAGATTGTTGAATCAACAAGGCAGAGAGGAAATTTGACAGAGAGGCTATAGAGCAGGGGTGGCCAGACTTGCTTAACCTAAGAGCCACACAGAATAAACGTCAGAGCTGCATAACGTGAGCAAATATTACAGACATCTTTTTATGGGGGAATATGCAAATTTGCTTTTTATTAACATTAAATGAGACAGCCAAAAATAAAAACAAAAGGGATAAAATAGATACTGATAATGATATACACATTTGTCCAATGATATTTGTAGGCTTGGGGGGGGGGGTGCTTTGAGAATGCAGTTAAAGCTAAAGTTGCCAGTTTGGTGCAGTGGTTAAGTGCGC
>NW_015163773.1:23501-56494 GCF_001447785.1 Gekko japonicus | reverse complement strand
CAATTCCCTCCAGGGGGCGGATTTCCCCCCACTTTGGAGGCCCGATTTCCACCGCCGCGGAATCGGGCCCCGGGGGAAACCCCACCCCGGCGTGCACGACAGCCGGAGGTGACGTGCTGACGCCGGGCACACTGGGGGCGGGGCCATAACATAGAGTTTCCCCCTCAAATGGCTGTGGCCCCGCCCCAGCGTGCCCGGTGTCAGCACGTCACATCCGGCTGATGTGCATGCGGTGCACGCACGCGCGCAGAAGACGCCATTCAGGAGCCCCCAGCTGCGGAGCAAAAGGTATTTGGCAACCCTAGTGGGCACATGCAACAAGCCCCACCCCCTGCTCCCAGCAGACCTCAGTCAGAGCAAGAAGCAGCCAGGTAAGCTGCAGAGCGCCTCCCCTCCGGTCCCCCGGCCCAAAACAGTCCAGCGGCACCTTTAAGACCAAGTCTTATTCAGGTACAAGCCTCTTCTGTGAGGACAGATCTGCACGTCCCCCCCCCCCAATAGCCAGCAATCCAAAACAGCCTGAGCAGTGGGTGTTGCCTTCTGACAGACTTCCGGTGATGCCAATAAGTTATGCTAATGAGCTCCTGCAACTCTTTGTCTACAAAATGACCCCTGATTCCAAGGTATCCTCAGGTCCCACCAGGAGGCTGGCAACCCTAAATAGAGTGCCCCCCCCGGTCCAACGTATCCTCTCCTCCCAACACCTCTGTGACTTAGGTTAGGCCCAAGGCTATCCTGGCAAGCATTATGGCTGAACAGGAGTTTAAACCTTCCCAGGCAAGCCCAACACTCTAGTCCAAGGTTGCCAACTCCCACTTGGGAAATACCTGGAGAAACTGGGGGTGGAGCCTAGGAAAGAGCAGGGTTTGTGGAGAGGCGATACCTCAGAGAGGTATAATGTAGGGTTGCCAGGTTCCCCCTGGCCACCGGTGAGGGTTGGGGGGATGGATTTGCCAGCTCCAGGTTGGGCAACTCCTGGAGATTTGGGGGTGGAACCTAGAAGAGGACGGGGACCTCAGCTGGGATACAATGCCACAGAGTCCACCCTCCATGGGATCTATTTCCTCCAGGGGAACTGATCTCTATAGTCTGGAGATGAGCTGTAATTCCGGGGGATCCCCAGGCCCTACCTGGAGGCTGGCATCCCTAGCATAATGCAATAAAATCCACCTTCCAAAGCAGCCATTTTCTCCAGAGGAACTGATCTCTATTGTCCGGAGAACAGTTATGATCCTGGGACATTTCTAGCCCCCACCTGGAGGTTGGCAACACAGAGTTGCATTCACCTGTAACTTGTGTTCGTCGATTGGGTTGCCAGCCTCCAGGTGGGGCCTGGGGATCTCCCGCTTTTACAACTGATCTCCAGCTGACAGAAAATCAGCTCCCCTGGAGAAAATGGCTGCTTGGAAGGGTGGACTCTACGGCACTGTACCATGCTGAGGCTCCTCCCCTCCCCAAACCTCGCTCTCTCCTGGCTCCACCCCCAAAGTCTCCAGGTGTTTTCCAACCCAGATCTGGCAACCCTATTCATTGAGTGTTTCCTGTGCAGGTGCACATTGGGACTGTGCATAAGCAGGCCTGCTGCAGAGAAGTTTGTCTAGCAAAAAACCACAATCCCTAACTAGGGTCACATGAAATGGGGGCGGGGCTGCCTACCTGCACCCAGGTGGTGGGCAAAGTTCCCTCTAAGCTGTGGAGTCTTGTGAGCAAAAATCCTACTTTTTGAGCCACTAGCATTAAAGTTGTGAGCGAGCGATTTGGCTACCGCATCAGTTAGTTTGCTCTGGAGCCATCCTTCCTGAGCTAAGGCAAAAATGTGTGAGCTGGAGGCTAAAAAACTATGAGCTAGCTCACACTAACTCAGAGGGAACACTGGTGGTGGGCTTGTTGTTGCTTCTGGCTTGGCTTCTTTTCAGGCAGTCTCTGGCGTTTCAGGACGACTTTCGTTGGCGGGACCGTTCAGGCGCACGGCCCATGTCCGCTTTGGCCTCGGCTCTGTCCGTTAGGCTCCGCCGTGTCCCGCGTTGCACGTCATCGCACGCCTCCTGGTCTCCGCCTCCGCCGTCGTCAGCCGCACGATGTTCTGCTGACCACCAGGGATCGCTCCGCTGCATCGCCGTTCCACCTCCACCACCGCCGATGCTCTGCTGCCGCCGATGTTATGTCGCCGTCTGTGCCATCACCACACACCTCGTTGGAGGAGGGTGCCCCCTACCCATCTAAGGGTAGGTACCCATTTGTCTACTCGCTTAGTTGTTAATTGCTTTCGAGCCGCTGGGTGGGCGGGAGCTGGGACTAGGGCCGGGAGCTCACCCCGGCCGCGGTGGTTCTTGAGCAGCCACAATGGCTGTTCGTAGTTGTTAAAGCAGGTGTTTTACCGTCTGCACCACCGCTCCACTTGTCATTGGCATAAGGAGCGAAGAATTGCTTTGCCAACTCATGCCTCCTTTCTGGCATGTAAGTCTAATGCGTAGTGTCTTACAAACATGTCAGCCAAAGACCAATTTTCAACTCTGCACATTTCCAGCAGTGGGACTCCAGAAGCTTGCGCCCTCGTTGAGTGAGAGTGAACATCAAGTGGGCAAGGGAGACCAACTTGGACCTAACAAAACTTTATTGTAGAAACAATACTTCTGGATAGAGTTAGTGAAGAAGGACCTGCATAGCAAACAAATATAGCAGGCTCTTTTCTAAATGCACAAGACCTTTTCAATTAAAACAATAAAGGTCTTCTTAAATCTAGGCTATGTAGTGCTTTCTCATTCTCTGAGACTGGTGAGGGGAAAAGTTCTGAGAGTATCACATCCTGTGATAAGTGGAACTTTGACACTGCTTTGATTAGGACCTGCACACGAGGCAGGGATACCACTCTTCTCTTTGAAAATTTTAAGGAAGGGAGGGTCCTTTCCCAGAGCAACCAACTGGTTCCCTCTTCCCACTGAGGTTATGACTACGAAAAAGCAAACTTTCATTGACAGCAGTGCCCATAAACCAGTGGCTCAAAGGGCTTAAACATGCATTCGGACAGGACTACTGTCAAAGACCACTGTAAGTTTGCCATTCCTCCGCTGGGGGTGAGGGGTTGCCCGCTTTCAGGGCCCCTGATTCGCTGGCCTGGATCTGGCTAGTGGGGGGAACCCCACCCCAACGTGCCTGGCATGAGGACATCACCCGGAATTGACACCATCACGCAGAGCACATTGCAGGGGGATGCTCTATCATTCAAGGAAAAACTCTATGGTTTTAACTCGAATGATAGAGGCCCCGCCCATAATGTGCCCTGCACAATGACGTCACTTCTGGGTGATGTCATTGCAGTGCACTCGCAAAGCGCACACACCAAAGAGATCCCAGATAAGGAGAGAGACCTCCTGCCAGCCGCCAGGTAAGAGCTGGCAACCCTAGACCACTGTGGGACGTGGGGTGCTTTTGGAGGGTAGGTGTTGAAAAGGCCCTTAAGGAGCCAGGGCTATTTTTGGGCAGGAAGCACAGGAACGGAGTTCCAGCTGGCTCCTGAGTTGGCCACATTAGGGATTGGCTACATTAGGGGTGTGTGGCCTAACATGCAAAGGAGTTCCTGCTACAAAAAGAGCTCTGGGACAACAAGGTAAACAGAATAAGAAGCAAAAGGTGGGTGTGGCTGGATGACCACACTTCTGGTAACATGGGGGTGCGGCCTAATATGCTAATGTGCTGTGCTGTCAAGGGCGTGGCCTAATATGCTAATGAGTGTCTGCTGTTGGGTGTGGCCTATTATGCTAATGCGTTCCTGCTGGGCTTATTCTACAAAAAAAGCCCTGATATGTAGATATTTTAAGTGAGAACATCGATCTACCATCCACCTCTAGGTGATGGGAGGAGATAACTTTGAGGGAGGAATGAGCTAAACCTTTGGACCTCAGAAAAAGCAAAGTAAAAAATAGAGGAGACCATGGCTGTTAGGAAAAGTTCCTTTATTGCACCAGCACGAAAAACCGTTCCACCTGAGCAGGTATGATCACCTAGTATATGGTTTGCAGGACTGTAGAAGGACCTGCAACTCTAACTTAATACCTAGGGGGTTGCAGTTATAAAAAGGTCCAGCTTTATTTGTGGAAAAAGAAGAATGTCTGAATAAGTGGATGGCTACTTTGACTAAATGTTCCTATGATCTCATGCTTTTAATAATTGATCAAGCCTCCACTGAAATTGAAAAGTTGGATAATGAGATTAAACCCTTGGGTGAAAAATGTAAAGGTACTGTATCTACTGATGTTTTTGATAATCCCCTTAATGACATTGAAGAAGACCTTAAAAACATTTGGAAAAAATACTTTGGAAACCAAAACCCCAAAATTTGAAAGGGACAAAAAAGATTAGCAACAGAACAGGGTATATAAGTGATGTGCTCCTAGTGACAACGCCACTAAGAGAGTTTCATGGGCTGTTAGCCAAAAAAGGCAGGGAAAACACCGACCAAAGTGCGGCAAATTAGAGCCGCACCAAAATAGAGACGCCGCGGTGGGGTCCCACGGATCCCCTTAGCCGCGGCGCCGTTGCTCCCCGGCACGATCAGATGCAGGGGAGGAAGACACAGTTGGGAGGGGGAGGCTGCTGAACTGCGCATGCCTGAGCATGCGCATGTTTGGGCTGGAGCCGGGGATGCGCCGGCGAAAGGACGCGCCGGCAATCCCACGGCTGGCTTTGATGCGGCCGTCTGGGATGAACCACCACGGTAGGTGGTTCCTTTTTACAGCGGGGTTTTGGGTGGAAGGGGTGGATCGGAGACGCAAGCACAACGCTTCCCAGATGTTGCGGTGGGATCGCGCCCGTTTGCTGCGCCCCCGATCCGTCCCTCTACCGGCCCAAAACCTCTCGTGTGACTGGGGCCAAAGTATCTCCGATTTTGATAGCAGAAGATTCTGCAATTATTTCGGGCAACGAGGGACCTTCCTATAGACCAGTTCTTAGTAGAAGGACAAAAAGTTTGGCTAGAAGTAATTGTTTACAACTCCCACCACGATGGGGGAAGAAGAAAACCTAGAAAACTTGTCTACTCTTGAATTGTGCATCCTTAATTTGGGTTTGGGCTTTGTACCCACTCCTAAGTATAACCCTTTTCGTACCAGGGTCGATTTATTTTAAATGGATCAGATCTTTGAAATTAAAGTTTATGTTTGGAAATTCCTCAAACAACCCAGTGTCTCCTTTTAAACCAAAGTCTCAATTTGTCCCTAATGTCAATTTACTATCAGTGCAGGTATTTGAACGCTTAGTTTTAAAGAAGAAGAGAAGAGGAGATTGGATCTATACCCCGCCCTTCACTTGGAGTCTCAGAGCGGCTTACAAACTCCTTTCCCTTCCCCTCCCCACAACAGACACCCTGTGAGGTGGGTGGGGCTGAGAGAACTCTGACACAAACTGCTCTTTTTCAAGGACAGCTATGCCAGAGCTTGTGACTGACCCAAAGGACATTGAAACTCTTGAGACATCTAGACCACGCACTCATTTCAGTCTCACTCTTGAGGAGTCTTGTGCTTTGAAAAATTTGGCAGAGGACGATAGTATAGTTATAAAAGAAGCTGACAAAGGCGGAGGCATAGTGATTCTCAACAAATGTGAGTATTTATTTTATTTATTTATTTATTTACCTTCAACTTCTACCCCGCTCGAACCCCTCCCATGGGTCTCTGAGCGGCTTACATAGTTTGTATTATCCCTATCTATGGGCACATCTCTCCTTATATATAATTGAATAGTGGGTGCCAAAGTTCTAATTCTAAAATGCACTCCCTTAGTGTATGGCTGATGGCACTGCTCCTCAGCATATATCGCCACCAATCAGAAGGCAAAGCCTGGGTCCCGCCCACACCACAGTTTGTATTATCCCTATCTATGGGCACATATATATATATATTAGGGGTGGGACTACCTAACGGCACCCGGTGGGATTCAGTTGATGTGTCTTCGGCTCGGCTCGGCTTCTCGGCTTCGGGTCGGCATCTTCCCTCCGCTCTCTTCAGGCTCCTTGGGAGATCTTTTGGAGTCAGCGGGCCCATTTGTCATTCTGATCGCATCAGTGCGGCACTGGCTCCGTCCCTCAGGCTCTGCTGCGCCTGCGCCGAGTGTCCTCACGTCTTCCAGGCTCCGCCTTCGCCGCTGGTTCACCGCTAGATGTCGCGTCTCCTTTTTTCCCTTCCGCTCACTGCCTCAACTACCGCCGCCATCACACGCCACTCCGCTGCCGCCGCCGCTCGCCGAACCGTCGCTGCTGAGGTTCCCACCTCACCTCCCAATGGAGGAGGGTGCTCCCTGCCTTCTAAGGCAGGTACCCATTTATCTACTCATAAGTTGTTATGACTTTCGAACCGCTGGGTGGGCGGGAGCTGGGACTAGGGCCGGGTGCTCACCCCGGCCGCGGTGGGTATTGAACAGCCTACAAGCTGTTCTTTAGATGTTAAGGCAGGTGCTTTTGCTCCCTGCGCCACCGCTCCCATCGTAAATAATCTGTTGACAGACACTAATTTTTATAAGCATATTCCATCCGATCCCACGGATGACATATTAAAAATCATTAGAATAGTCATCAATGAGGCTTTAGCCTTGGATTACGTTGACCAATCGGTAGCGTCTTATTTAGTTAATGAATTCCCATGAGTACCTATTTTATTTATTTATTTATTTATTGCATTTATACCCCGCCCTCCCCGCGAACGGGCTCGGGGCAGCTTACAGTAATCGGTACAATGTACCTAGTCCACATAAAACATTTAATACAATTTAAAACAGATTAAAACAATCATACCTTTAAAGTGCTTGCAATACTGGTCATTCCTTCAATTAAACTAAGTTGCATGCTCTAAGATGTATCACCAGAGTTCCTGGCTCCGCGATCTTCCAGCCTCCTGCGAAGATATGGCTCTATCTCCACTCTAGGGCCAGCCCTGTACCATGTCATGCCCACCGTGCAGCTCGACCCTGTGGACCCCGACCCAGGGGATTCTGCACCCTCAACTTCTGCGGTTGAGTTCCCTGCACCCCTTGAATTGCTGGACCTAAGTCCTGAGTCAACAGGAGCGTTTGCACCTGGAGCCGCGCCGGCAGAGCCAAGCACAAATACCACGCCTCCTGATTCACCTCCACTGGTGGCTCGTTTGCGAGACGAGAGGCGACGGGACATGGAGGCACCCATGCGAGGTCGACGTACTCTAAGCCCAAAGTACTGACCGGAGCCAGGACCTTGTTAGCGGCCGGTAATTGGCTAACAAGCGGAAAAGGCTCTTTAGGCAGCTCTCTCAGATCCATAATTTGTTGTGGCAACTAGTCTCTTGGATGACTCGCTGCACCCCGGATCCTGAGTTCCTGTCTCCTGGCTTTCGTACTGACTTCCCGGCTCCTGACTCTGGTTTGTGTGACGTCGTTTCTCTCCGGCTCCCCGACTACGGACTGTGTACCCCAACTTCTGACGAATGGTTTTTGGCTTCAGAACTCTTGGATACAACCTCCGGTAACCCTAGGCTACGTTTTGACTTGGTGTTTTGCACTTTGCTCACTTTACTCTGTCTTCTCTGGTACCTGGACCTCGGACTTTGTTTCGGACTTCCGTGCCCTGCCTGGCCCGCCAGCGTAATTGTGACATACCACAGATGTTCAAATAGTGGTAGTTGGTGTAGTGGCGGACAGCTCCTAATTGAAAGCCTGGTGGAAGAGCTCTGTCTTGCAGGCCCTGAGGAACTGTAGAAGGTCCCGTCGGGTCCTGATCTCCTCCGGGAGCTCATTCCACCAGTAAGGAGCCACCACTGAAAAGGTCCTGGCCCTCATGATAGTGAGCTTGGAATCCTTAGGGCCTGGAATGATTAATCAATGTTGTGACCCTGACCGTAGTGCTCTCTGGGTGGTCCCTCAGGTATGCCGGACCCTAGCCATATAGGGCTTTAAAGATAAGTACCAGCACTTTGAAGTGAATTCAGTATGCTATTGGCAGCCAGTGCAGTGACTTTAGCACAGGCTGGATGTGCTCCCATCGAGGGAGACCCATCAACAGCCTGGCTGCGGCATTCTGCACTAGCAGCAGCTTCTGGATTTGCAACAAGGGCAGCCCCATGTAGAGAGCGTTACAGTAGTCTAATCTCGAGGTGACCATCACATGATCACTGTAGCCAGGTCGCCACAATCGAGGAAGGGAACCAACTGCCGAATCAGCCGAAGAAGGTAGAAGGCCGACTTAGCAGTGGCTGCTATCTGGGCCTCCATTGTTAAGAAGGGAACTCCTAACCTCCGGCGCTGGAACTAGCAGTGCCCTTCAAAGGTCGGGAGCGGGATCCCCATCCCCAAACTGCCCTGACTCAGGCACAGCGGGATCCCCATCCCCAAACCGCCCTGACTCAGGCAATGCCCGGTCCAGATCTTCTGGTCTGGAGTCCAACTGGCTGCCCAACATCAGATAGAGCTGGGTGTCATCAGCATACTGGTGTCAGCCCAGCTCATACCTCCGAGCAATGTGGGCAAGGGGGCGCATGTAGATGTTAAATAACATCAGGGAAAGCACCACCCCCTGAGGCATTCTGCACTCAAGCAGATGTCTCCCGGACTGCTGTTCCCCTAGCACCACCCTTTGTCCCCGACCCTGGAGAAAGACAACGAGCCATTGCAAGGCAAGCCCCTGTATCCCCACATTGGCTCTATCTATCTATCTATCTATCTATCTATCTATCTATCTATCTATCTATCTATCTATCTATCTATCTATCTATCTAAAATACACACACACACAGAGGGGTCATTTTGTAGAAAAAGAGGTGCAGGAGCTCACTAGCATAACTTATTTGCATATGCCACACCCCCTGACATCACCGGAAGTGTGTCAGAAGGCAACACCCACCGCTCAGGCTCCACTGGACTGTTTTGGATTGCTAGCTATTGGGGGGGGGGGAACGTGCAGATCTGCCCTCACAGAGGAGGGAGAGCTTGTACCTGAAGGCAGGCCGGGGGGGCTGTGCAACTTACCTGGCTGCTTCTTGCTCCTCGTGGCCCGACTGAGGGCTGCTGGGAGCAGAGGGTGGGGCTTGTTGCATGTGCCCGCCCCCTGGGCTCCTTACTGCCAGAGCTCCACTCCTGTGCGCTCCTGCAGGAAATGACCCTGTGTGTGTGTGTGTGTGTGTGTGTGTATTTCCAAAGATCCATAAACCAGGACGTCCACCCCCAGGTCGCCCAATTGTTTTGCGCTCCAACTCACTATTGGAAGGAATCAAATATATTGATTTGTTTTTACAACCTTTGTAATAGCAATACCTACTTATTTAAAAGACACAAGATACTTTATTTCCAAAGTAGAGGGCTTATCAGTGCCTGATAATACGATACTAGCCACGATGGATGTAACATAGCTTTATACTAATATCCCCCATGAAGAGGCAAGACAGTGTCTGGCAGATATTCTAGAATCAAAGGAAGTGTTATCCCCTCCTACTCATTTTCTTTTGGACTTGATTGACATTATTGTTGACAAAAGCTTTTTTAGGTTTCAGGATGATTTTTACTTTCAAATCCATGGAGTTGCTATGGGAAGTGCTTCTGCACCAAGCGTAGCCAACCTATTTATGGCTTCTTTTGAACAGAAATGGATTCTTAATGCAGAACATAATCCTGTTTTTGCCAATATTGTTTTGTTAGGAGATATACTGATTATTATCATTTTTTTGTTCTCTGATGCATCTAAATTCAAGTACTTTGTAAAATGGCTGAATGAGAGACACTCGTCCATTAAATTTACTGCACAGTTCAATCAGTCCATCATTAACTTTCTGGACACTTCAGTATTCAAAACAGAATCTAGGAAACTGGCTGTCAAATCTTTTATTAAACCTACAAATAAAAATTCATATTTACATTTTAAATAGTATCATGCCAGACACCTCAGGATTAATCTGCTTTATGCCCAGTACTTAAGAGTGAAAAGGAATTCTACCCTTCCTAAACATTACGAGAAGGCAGCTAATAATTTATCCAAACAATTTCTAGCAAGGGGCTATCCAGCTCACCTCGTGGCTAATGCCACTTTAAGAGCATGGGAAGTAGAATGTGGAGATCTCTTTAAGACCAGTGATCGCAGGGGCGCCTATGAAAATAATGTTCACTGTGCACTTGATTATACACCTCTGGCCCATTCTAAAATATTGGCATATTATTAGCCATGTGGCAGGGTGCCAAGAAAGTCCCTTTATAGGATTTTGAAAGATCAATAGAGGAAAGTAACTTTAATTTTAAATGTGTCTTCTAACCCCCTCGTGCCCCATGCCGGCTGGCTTGGTGAAGGGATTTAAAGAGACAAATGCCTTCTTCAAGCCGGGGTGTGTGTGTTTGCTTTGAGAACACATTTAAAGTTAAAGTTGCTTTCTTTCTCTGCTCCCTCCCTCATCTCAAGCCTATCCAGGGAGGGAAACACTGGCTGGGGAAGGGAAGACTGATCAGGGAGGCATGCCTCCCCTTTGCTTCCCCAGCCGCCTTGCCGGGAGCTGCAGAATGTGTGTGAAAGAGCCACATGTGACTTCTGAGCCACAGTTTGGCCACCCCTGCCCTATTCCCTCTAAATCCAGTTGGTTTGGAACCAAATGTACTACCCTCTGGCTAGAGACATCAAGGTGGGGAACCAAATTTGGTCGGGCCAAAAGAGGGCAATAAGGATGCAGTCTGTGTCCTCCTTCATGATCTTTCCCCAAACCCTGGTAAGCAGCAGGAAGGGGGGAAACACATAAAAGAAGGCTCCTTCCCCGATAGAATCTGCATTGCACCCTGCTAGAGAACCACCACCAAAAAATGGAGCTTTTGCATTGTCCCGGGTAGCGATCGACCTCCAGAATGCCCCATTGTGTAAAATCAGGATCTGTCCCTGAGTGACCATTTGTGATTGGATGAATGGATCCTGCTCAAAAGATCTGCTTCCATATTGTGTATTGTCTGAAATATGGATAGCTTGAAAGGTAGCACGATCTTTTGTTGACCATGGCCACACTGCTGTGGCTTCTTGACACAGGCATCTATACCCTTTTCCACCCTCTTTGTTTAGATAAAACATCGCTGTTGTGTCATTTGTTCGAATGAAGACGGACTGGCCATGGAGCTTCTCTGAAAAAGAGGTAAGGGCATTTAGGACAGCTCTGTGTCCTAGAACTTTCCAACTGGGACCATGTTTCTTGAATCGATAATCCCCCACAATGTGCACTCCATCTTGTGAGTGAAGCATCAGTCGTTAGAGTAACATCGTACTGTGCTATACCGAAGGGGATACCCTGAAGTAAATTAGACCTTTGAGACCACTAAAAAAGTGGCTTAATAACTGGTCTTGGGACAGAGAGGCTTGGGAATGTAGCTGTGGTCTAAACTTGTGATAGGAACCATAGCTGCAACGGGGGCATTAAAAAGTCTCATCAGAAGACATCAGCCCCAATAAACTCTGAATAGCCAAGGCTTTCTGGAAACGGTTACATGTAAATGCGCTGAGCACAGCCATGTGATAAAAGTGTTCAGTCGAGGAAGCTCTTGGGGGAGACGGAATCTAACGCCACCCCAATGAACAGTATTGTCCTGGAGGGTGTCCACCTGGATTTTTCCCAATTAATTACTAAGCCTATGTTATTACCTGTAGAGAATAACGAATAGGTGAGACAAGAGCTCTTCCTGAGAGGGAGCAACTAGTAACCAATAATTATATGGGTAAATGGTACACACCTTAAGCTGTAAATATTGAATGACTGGTGCTAGGCATTTAGTAGTAACCCTCAGAATGGTTGTCAAGCCACAGGGTAAGACTGCATATTGGTAAAGCTCCTTCCTGTGGTGAAAAAATAGGTACTTGCATGGGTCATTTCGTAGAAAAAGAGGTGCAGGAGCTCATTAGCATAACTCATTAGCATAACTTATTTGCATATGCCACACACCCTGACATCACCGGAAGTGTGTCAGAAGGCAACACTCACTGCTCAGGCTCCACTGGACTCTTTTGGATTGCTAGCTATTGGGGGGGGGGCATGAGATCTGTCCTCGCATTTTTTTTGGTCCCAGGCCAGCCCTCCCTAGTGCTCCCCCTCTGCCCTCTCCACTGCTTTCTTTTGTCTCTGGGAAACCGAGGCCAGATCCTGGAAACAGTATCTTCCGTGCAGGGGTCATTTCGTAGAAAAAGAGGTGCAGGAGCTCATTAGCATAACTCATTAGCATAACTTATTTGCATATGCCACACACCCTGACATCACCGGAAGTGTGTCAGAAGGCAACACTCACTGCTCAGGCTCCACTGGACTCTTTTGGATTGCTAGCTATTGGGGGGGGGGCATGCAGATCTGTCCTCGCAGAGGAGGGAGAGCTTGTACCTGAATAAAACTTGGTCTTAAAGGTGCCACTGGACTGTTTTGGGCGGGGGGGCCCCTCTGCAACTTACCTGGCTGCTTCTTGCTCTGACTGAGGGCTGCTGGGAGCAGGGGGTGGGGCTTGTTGCATGTGCCCACCCCCTGGGCTCTTTACTGCCGGCGCTCCGCTCCTGTGCGCTCCTGCAGGAAATGACCCCTGGGTACTTGCGATGGTGTTTGTGAACAGATATGTGAAAGCAGGCGTCTTTCAAATCAAGGACTACAAACCACACATCTTTTTTTAATAACTGCAAAATGGAAACTGGAGAAACCATAATAAGTAACTACCCAGGTTATGCACATGCAAAATTGGTCTAGTACCCCCATTCTCCTAGCTAACTAGGAAGAAACGGGAGTAAAACCCACAGGGAGAGTCAGACTTGGTCACCTGCTCAATGGCTTCATTCTCTAAAAGAGAGAAAGGAGCCCTAATTCAGGTAAAGATTTATTAGCAGCCCTATTTACGAACTGACAAGGTGGGTGAGCTAGAGCACTGATCTGTAGCCCTGCTCAACAATAGAGAGCACCCATCTATCAGATGCGATCAAGGCCCCTCTTGCATGGACAAGTGACAACTGGTCACCAGATTTTAGAAGTCCAGAGACGACCTCTAGTCAAAAGGTTGCTTTCTGCAGCAGTTGTTGACATTCTTCGGCTAACTGGGATTGATATCCTGGCCTGGGCCTCGAGGCGCTTCTCCTGTTACTATAAGGTTGTTGTGGCAGGAACAATCCAGAAACAGGATACTGTTGACAAGAAGGGCCAGCATAATGTGTTTGACCCCCTGGATGTGGCTGCCACTGTTGATGGAAAAATGGCCTCTGCTTGAATTGTGAAGAAACTGATGATGTAACACCCAGAGATTTGCCAGTTTGCCTGTTTGCCTTCATTTGTGACAGTGTCTGGTCAAGTTTTCTTAGAAAACAATGTGGAACCCTCAAAGGGGAGATCTTCCACTTTCTGTCTGGTTTCTAGCTGCAAAGCTGTAGATCTCAACAACGTGTATCGTCGGAGCATGACAGATGTTGCCATTGATCTGGCCGGATAATCCACTGTGTGGTGGCTGGCATTAATTTGTTGTTTAGAGAGTCACACTGCTTCAGTTTGAATACAGAAGCAGCTGGTAGCCAGCCATGATGGCCTGGTAGTCGGAGATTCACTGTCCGAGAGCTGCCAACGGGCTTGAATTGTGAAGAAACTGATGATGTAATACCCAGAGATTTGCCAGTTTGACTTCATTTGTGACAGTGTCTGGTCAAGTTTTCTTAGAAAACAATGTGGAACCTTCAAAGGGGAGATCTTCCACTTTGGTTTCTAGCTGCAAAGCTGTAGATCTCAACAACGTGTATCGTCGGAGCATGACAGATGTTGCCATTGATCTGGCCGGATAATCCACTGTGTGGTGGCTGGCATTAATTTGTTGTTTAGAGAGTCACACTGCTTCAGTTTGAATACAGAAGCAGCTGGTAGCCAGCCATGATGGCCTGGTAGTCGGAGATTCACTGTCCGAGAGCTGCCAACGGGTGTGCCCTTGGAAGAATAGCCACTTGCCAACTGCCTGCCTTCCCCGGTACTCCTTTTAAAATAGTGTGACCGAGACAGTGGAGGTCTACATGGTACAGAGAACACTACCAGCCTCAAAAGTTATAAAGTATTTACTAAAAAGAAAATGTTTACAAGCATACTTTTAGCACAGAATCAGATTGAGCAAGGGATCCAAAAGAAATTGGTGAAATGCAAATCTTCTGTCCCTTTCTCTATACATGCCATTTCACTCGTTAAGATATAGAACAGGCTCATAGCTTAGGAGTGACAAATCTCTACAGAGTTTCCACTACCTGGCAGCTCTCTCTCAGCTCTTCAGGAGAGCACATGGTCAATGGCTGCCTTCTCAGTTAAAAGTTCTGTCTGGTCTCATGGATTCAGCGCCCAAGGAAAAGAGACGTTTCTCCTTGCTTCCCTGAGTTTTATCACCTCTCTTTTCCCCACCCACTGACCAGGTCAGGCCAGGTCAGAGAAGTGTTTCCTGCAGCTTTTTCCTGGAGCCCCTCTAGTCTAAAGTCCTCCAAATTTCTGTTCCCTGCTTGGAGAAGGGGGAGAACCTGACCCACCCCCTTGTCTCTAGCTAGACCTATTAATATTTGTATGAAGGTGAGCTGGAAAGCAATTGGACTGACTTCCCCCCTCCTAGCCTCTTCTCCACCCAGTTGGGGAAAAAAACTTTAAAAGCTTCCTGAAGGTTTTGCTCATTTCAAACTTCCAAAGAAAAAACGCATTTCTGCACAGGGGCCATCATTGCTAATACGCCTACGCCACCTATCTGGAATAATTTCTAACCCCAGTGGGAACAGACCTCCCGGGAATTTTGCATTACACTTGTTGTTGTTCAGTCGCACAGTCGAGTCCGACTCTTCGCGACCCCATGGACAATCTCCCGCCAGGCTCTCCTGTCTTCCGCCGTCCTCCGAAGTTGGCTCAATTTCATGTTCGTTGCATCGATGACACTGTCTAACCATCTCATCCTTTGCCGTCCCCGTCTTCTTTGACCTTCTTTGACTTCCAAGCTACGGTTGCACTAAAATGCCCATCCTTCTCCTTCTCCTGTGATGATTAACTAGGTGCGATTTTAAGGATGTAGGGGTGGGGTGACCCAGAATGATTTGGGTGGAAACAAGATTGTGCACCTACTATTGGGGTCACCCAGAAACGCAAAACCAATTAAACACTGTGATTGTTAGGATTTATTAAGGCACTTGAAAGATCAGGGTGCAGATGAAGTCTCTGTCGTAGTAGCTGCTAGAGACACTGCCTCGTCCCTTCATTCTTTTTTTTTTACTTTTTATTTATAAATTTTAAGCATAATGGTGTGTTCATTAGATAGAGCAGTATAGATATATAAAACAACAAAGTTACCAATAACAAAGAGATATTTAACGCAAATAAAACATTAAAAGGGTAAAATCTATAAAAATGAAAATATCCAGTTAAGAACATAAGAACATAAGAGATGCCAATGTTGGATCAGGCCAAAGGCCCATCCAGTCCAACACTCTGTATCCCAATATGTTAATATGTTTTAATTTGATATTATCAATAAATACATGTACCTCTTTTTATAAATAGTTTTTATATTGGCCCTCCTTTCCACTAACCTTTGTTTGGTTTTGTAGTAGCTGCTAGAGACACTGCCTCGTCCCTTCATTCTTTTTTTTTTACTTTTTATTTATAAATTTTAGCATAATGGTGTGTTCATTAGATAGAGCAGTATAGATATATAAAACAACAAAGTTACCAATAACAAAGAGATATTTAACGCAAATAAAACATTAAAAGGGGAAGATCTATAAAAATGAAAATATCCAGTTACCATCTGTGAAGTCCCTTAATTCTTGAGGGAGCTTTTGGTTCCCCGGCTGACCTCCCTACTCCTGAATGAGAAGAAATCTAGCACACCGGTCACCATTTCCCCCATAGGAAGGGGCAGCTGCGAGGTCTAGCCCACTTGCTTTGTCACCCTGAACCATGGAGATAGAATCAAGATGGGTAGATGTGTTTTAGTCTGTTGTAGTAGAAATCGCCTTAAAGACTAACAAAACTTGTGATAGGGTAGGAGCTTCTGTGAGTCACTGCTCGCTTTTTCAGATAGTCCCTGGACCACGATGATCCCTTCCCCTCCTGGAACATTCCCCTCCCCTCCCCTTTTCCCATGCCACTCATCTCATTTGTCTTAAGGAAAGCTGGCTCCCGCCCTTGGAAACGCTCCTCCAGTCTCACCCACCCCTTCATTCTGAGTCAGCCCATGTCCCCTCTGCATTTGCCAATAATATCACATCTGCACACAGCAAGCTTGGTTGAATCAAACTGGACCTTCATCAGGGTAAAGAGGAAATTCGAGAGGGTAAATGGCTAGCTGTGATGACATCTGAGCTCAAATCTCTGCTTATCCATGATGCTCACTAGACGATCTTCAGTCAAGTCTCAGTTGCCCTTAACTGACTGTAAACTGGTAATGGAAATCTCCCTCACATGCTTGTTGTGAGAGTGAAGAAGACACGTTACATTCAATGCTCCCTCTAAGCTGTGGAGTCCTGTGAGCAAAAATTCTACTTTGTGAGCATCAATTAGTTTGCTCTGGAGCCCTCCTTCCTGGGCTAAGATAAAAATGTGTGAGCTGGAGACTAAAAAACTGTGAGCTAGCTCACACTAACTCAGCTTAGAGGGAACGCTGGTTACATTTAATAACATCAGCAAGCAGGAAGGTAGGTTTTGCCTAGGTCAAGTCTTCTCCCGTACTATCCAGCCTGCCAGTCAAGATCTGCCTCTCAAGCCTTGCTCTCTTGCCTTCAGAGATGAGGTGGGTGGCAACTACAGACAGGGCCCGTCTTGTGGTGGCGTCTCACCTCTGGAACATCCCTGAACCATCAGACTTGCCTTTAATTTGTTTTAGGTGCCAAGCCAAAACACACCTTTTCACCCAGGCTTCTAATTAAGGGTTTTATCATAGCAGCTCTTAAACGGTCTGTTTCGGTTTTGTAGATAGTTTTTATGCTGCTTATGTCCAGTGGCTTGTTTTTATATTGTGATATTTTTAATCATAAACCTTTTTAAAAAAAAATTTCAAAAATACAATATAGTAATCGGAAACTCAAAAGTACACGGTCCAAATACAAAAGCAGACCTATCCATACACCTTGAGAAATAGTCCAAGTCAAATTCCTCAAACAATGAAAAGTCCAAATATAGAGGTTTATAATTCCTCTTCACAACATCCTCGTCTCACCACTTGTGTATCCACTTCACAGCCCCACCGGCTTAAAGTTGCCATATCACCTTGCTTCCTCAAAAGTGGAACACCAAAACTGCCCAGATCCAGTATTGAATAACACACAGCATCTTTTTTCATTCTCCTTGCATTAAATTCTTCTTAAATCCCTATGTTCCATCTGTGGAATTCTGATTTGTGTAGCGGGGGTAGCCCTCCGAGTTGAATTGGGATACAATCTCTTGAAACTTGGGCGAAGGCCTTCCCCCTTAAAGTTAAAATTATACACTCTGACACCCAAGAGGGCTACGGCTTTGTCAGAGAGAACTCTTATATTTCCCACTGTTGTTGACCAATAACTACAGCTCCTCAATTTTTTCTTGGACTCCCTTTATTCAGTTACCAGACAGGGAGCCATAAGAGTGACTAAGAACCATCTATTAAATATGATTATAACACTACAATCTATAGAGCATGACATGATCGTTCTACTCAATTTGTTGGTATTCTTCCACCTGGAGAGCTTCCCGATTACTGCTACTATCTGACTGTTCCTCGCCATAGGTATGCCTTTATGTTGGCGCACCTTAATACCCTACCGCCTTGAGTTTTGCAAGGGAGGTATCCAGGGCTTTTTTTGTACAAAAAGCCCAGCAAGAACTCATTAGGATAATAGGCCACACCCAAAAGCAGAAACTAATTAGCCTATTAAGTCACACCCCTGACAGCACAGCTCATTAGCATATTAGGCCACACCCCCATGGATGAGAAGTGTGCTCATCCAGCCACACCCACCTTTTGCTTCTTATTCTGTTTACCTTGTTTGTTGTCAAAACCCAGGGCTTTTTTTGTAGCAGGAACTCCTTTGCATGTAAGGCCACACACCCCTAATGTAGCCAATCCTAATGAGTTTCTGCTGTTGGGTGTGGCCTATTATGCTAATGAGGTTCCTGCTGGGCGTGGCCAACTTGGGAGCCAGCCGGGACTCCGTTCCTGTGCGTTCCTGCCCAAAAATAGCCCTGGAGGTATCTTAAAATACCATCCTCTGATGGAGTATGTGACTGTGGTGCATATACTGTAGACACCCTGTGTCACATGACCTTTGAATGTAATTACTTTTCTGAGCCTAGAAATCATTTAATTCTTCCTTTGCTCCAAAATATAGATCATACAGAGACATTGCCTCTTTTATTAGAAGATAACAGCAAGACCTATCACTCCTTTAGCTCTGAAATTTTAGGCATCTGTCAGATTTTCGCAGCTGTTCAAATGGGGTCCAGCTTTTTCTATATTTCAGTAATTTGCTTAGAACTAATACATTAAGAAGTGGTATGAGGTAGACATCCTCTTATGGGGGGAATTCGGTCATTTTTTGAGCAGATCAGTACCACTTGATTTGTCTCTCAAACTGGATAGCCCATCGATGCTCCAGTGCATCGAAAGCAAGGAGTATTTAACATGTCAGGATTCAAACCACTGTCTTTCGGAGGGCCATCGTGTCCACTCGTTTTTCTTTTTCCTGGCATGGATTCACACCCCAGTCACGGGAGGCGGCAGGATCCCGATTTCGTTGCGGAGAGATTCCACTGTTTGCTCCCAGCGGTTCTCGTAATAGAAATTTAGGATGCAGCTGGCATTACTTCCGCTCTGAACAGCCCATGGGATAAGATCAGTGGCTAGGATGGAAAGTTTCCTATTAGGAAAGCAGAGGAGGGGAAAAAATACAAAAGGAAGATCAAGAAGAGATACAAGAAGTACTTAAGAACTCTCAGTGGTGGCTTGGCCCAGCGATGCATAAATTTTGAGATAACTGGAGCTGCCAACTCCAGCTTGGGAAATTCCCGGAGATTTGAAGGCAGAACCTGAAGAGGGTAGAATTTGGGGAAGGGACGGAGCTCAGGCAAGGATGTGGTACCCACTCTCCAAAAGCTGACATTTTCTCCAGGCCATCTCTATAGTCTGGGGGACAGCTGTAATTCTGTGAGAACTCCAGGCCCCACCTGGAGGTTGGAAACCTGATACAATACTCAAAGAACTAAGCCTAAACACAAACGAGTACAAATCCAGGGGGAAAGAAATCTGGCCTGGCTGTCATTAGTATTTTCTCTACAGGGAGAAAATATATTCTTCATGATTTCATTGCATTCATGGAGACTGCTGCAGAACAGAGAGTTTCACTTGGCAGGAAAAGACCAGCTGCACAGGGAAATTGTAGAATAGTCTGATCAAACCTGAGATTGTTTTCATGCCACATTCTGCTTTCTCGCACTGTTTCCTGGTTGATGTATGCCATTTCCCCCCATGTCATTTGTGGGTTAGTAATTCAAAACAGGGCTCTTTTTGTAGAAAAAGCCCAGCAGGAACTCATTAGCATAATAGGCCACACCCAACAGCAGGAACTCATTAGCATATTAGGCCACACCGTGACAGCACCGCTCATTAGCACATTAGGCCACACCCCCATGTTACCAGAAGTGTGGTCATCCAGCCACACCCACCTTTCCCTTCTTATTCTGTTTACCTTGTTTGTTGTCAAAACCCAGGGCTTTTTTTGTAGCAGGAACTCCTTTGCATGGTAGGCCACACTAATGTAGCCAATCCTAATGAGTTTCTGCTGTTGGGTGTGGCCTATTATGCTAATGAGTTCCTGCTGGGTGTGGCCAACTCAGGAGCCAGCCAGAACTCCATTCCTGTGCGTTCCTGCCCAAAAATAGCCCTGTACAGAGTTATGGTATAAAAGAGCAAGAGTCCAGTAGCACCTTAAAGGCTAACAAAATGTGTGGCAGGGGATGAGTTTTCGTGAGTCACTCCTCACTTCCATCTGAAGAAGTGAGCAGTGACTCACAAGTGACTCCTCAAGAAGCGCCCCAAGTCAGCTTCCCGTGAGACAGACCTTGGAGTACCCTTCTCTGCCAGCCTAGTCTAGATAGGGCACCATATATCTGTCTGTGTTGCCATAGTAATGCCGGGGGTAGATACGACATGGATGGATGTGGAATTTTATGCTTTTACCTATATCTTGTAGTTTCCTGTGCATTTCCTCAGTCCTAACAAAAGCTCTTGAACCCACAGTATCATATCTCTAATAAAGCATTACACTGCCAATAGTGTGTGTGGAGAGTGAATTAGCTGGGGACCTGACAGTCTTATTGTAAAAGTCAGAGAGCATACTTGTTAATTTATTGGTACTTAGGACCAGGGGTCATTTCCTGCGGAGCGCACAGGAGCGGAGCTCCGGCAGTAAGGAGCCCAGGGGGTGGGCACATGCAACAATCCCCACCCCCTGCTCCCAGCAGTCCTCAGACAGAGCAAGAAGCAGCCAGGGGCACCTTTAAGACCAAGTTTTATTCAGGTACAAGCTCTCCCTCCTCTGTGAGGATAGATCTGCATGCCCCCCCCAATAGCTAGCAATCCAAAACAGTCCAGTGGAGCCTGAGCAGTGGGTGTTGCCTTCTGACACACTCCCGGTGATGTCAGGGGGTGTGGCATATGCAAACAAGTTATGCAAATGAGCTCCTGCACCTCTTTTTCTACGAAATGACCCCCGTCTAGGACCATAAGATTCCATATTGTTTCCCCTCCCCTTTTTTTGCACTATAACAAACCCAACAGCAATCAGTAAATTCTTAATTACTTTCTATGATAATATGTAAAGGTAAAGGTAAAGGTTCCCTTGCTCAAAAGCCAGTCGAGTCCAACTCTAGAGTTGCGGTGCTCATCTCCGTTTCAAAGCCGAAGAGCCAGCGCTGTCCGAAGACGTTTCCGTGGTCATGTGGTCGCCATGACTAAACACCAAGGTGCACGGAACGCTGTTACCTTCCCACCGAAGTGGTACCTATTTATCTACTTGCAATTTCTTGCTTTCGAACTGCTAGGTTGGCAGGAGCTGGAACTAGAGACGGGAGCTCACTCCGTCATGCGGCACACTCGGGTCTCGATCTGCTGAACTACCGACCTTCCACAGCCTGCAGTTCAGCGTCTTAACCACTTGAGCCACCGCAGCTCCAATGATAATATGTGGCACCCTTTTAATGATCAAAGTTCAAGCGGCACTGCAGTGATTTTGTTCACTTAAGGACATGCTATTTTCCAAAAGAGGTTGCATTTTGTCCCTCTCCCACTGGTCCTTTCCTGTGTATCCAAACATTAGGAGTTTGGTAAACTGAGGAAAATCTTCAAAGCGAACACACGAACTAGTAGTAATTCCCGTCTCCAGGTAGGGCCTGGAGATCTCCTGGAATTGCAACGGATGTGCAGTCTACAGATATCAATTCTCCTGGAGAAAATAGCTGCTTTGGAGGGCGGACTCTATGGCATTACACCCTACTGAGGTTCCTTCCCTCCACAAACCCTGCCCTCCCCCGGCTCCACCCCTAAATCTCCAGGAATTTCCCAACCTGAAGTCAGCAACCTTACAGTCTAGGCCTGTCATGTTTAAGAGCCACACTATCAGGTTCAGATGGAAAATCTTAGTTCAGGTGTAAGTAGAGATGTAAAATTTCCAGAAATTTTGAAGCTTGGGGGGGAAACAGAAATTTTCGGAAAAATTGAAAAAAATGCTACATTAGCATTTCTTTTGTCTTTTCTAGATTGAAAGTCATTCTGTTACTTTAGGAACATAAAATATGACTATGGACATTTTTACTTGGCATGAAATTATCACAACTAGCATATTAAAAATATAGTGTATCCAAACAATTATTACAAACAGAATACCCTCCCACATGCAAAAACAAAACTGAAACTTTTTTATTTTCTTCTGACAATCGCACCTCCTAAAGGAAGAAATGCATCTTGTGCTTGCATTGGAGAGTTCTGTTTGTAGCCTAGGACTTGCTTGTCCTCAGTGCACAGAAATTAGATCAATCTGAGATACCATATATATATATTTTAGAAATTATTTGGAAAATATTTGAACACTTTGTCTTAAAATATTTTATTCATCATGTTAAAATAAAACATTCCATAGTCTATTCTTTTTCTTTTTCCAATTTTTCAAAAAACAACAACACAAAAAGGCTTCAGGAAAAAAACAGAAAAAAACAGGTTTTTCCCCGAATTTTCCCGGGCCTTCACATCTCTAGGTTTAAGTCACACTTACAGGCTCTTCAACCTACCGGGTATTAAGACGAACAGGGCCAACAACTGCTCCCAGAATGCACATGGGCAGGCCAGTCTGGACAGCCTCAAACCATTTTACTGCGACCTCCCCTGAGGAGAAGCAACAGATGATAAAAACAAGTCAGAGCTTTGTCAAAAACAGAGGGAGATCCTCCATCACCTAGTGTTGAAAAGTTAGGACAGTGGAACAGACGGAATGTAAGGGGGGGGGTTAGCAAGACACCGCCAGGAGGAACCATCACATTTGGCCAGCCCAAGGTCTATCTTCTAGACAGCCTCTGGATTTCTGAACCAGCCATAGAGAAGACACATGATTCTCAAACATCAAAAAAAGGGCCAGGGTGTTA
Source organism: Gekko japonicus (assembly GCF_001447785.1). Taxonomy (NCBI): domain Eukaryota; kingdom Metazoa; phylum Chordata; class Lepidosauria; order Squamata; family Gekkonidae; genus Gekko; species Gekko japonicus. The sequence goes on along the minus strand of NW_015163773.1, from coordinate 33,884 downwards.
CGAACTGTTTCTTGTACGAAGGTTAACATTGTTGTTTTGACTCTATTTTGTAAGCTGTTTTGACAAGTGAAAATTATTTTTTGTACTAAAATCAATTAGATCAATCAATTTAACAGGTGCCCTTGAAGTAAGTGGAAAGTAGATTTTTTTTAAAAAAATCTACCTTTTGCTCTATTTACCCAGTCTCTGTAGTTGCAACCAAGACTTCCGAACCTTAGCAAAAACTAACCTAGTAGCAGTCAATGAACAAAGGGCAAAGAAACTGGTATTGTTTTGGCATTGGAATTATATTGTTAAAAAGGACAAGCTTGGCTGAACCTATATAGTAGCAAAAGCCACAGAAAGCGATTATCATAAGGAAAAGGATTTAGGTCTTATATAAAACCACCACATATGTAAAAACAAAATCCATATTTGGTTGGTCACAAAGCCAACAATGGCTGGTACGGCTTCTATAAATCCCAGCAAGTCTTAGCACCTGTTAAAAGCCATTGGTATAACATTTTACAAACGTTTTCTCTAAAAAGAGTACATACACAAAAAGGAGAACTATCTGAAAAAAGATGGGCCCAGACCCCTGGGTTTGCACTGTAACCCAATGATTTTCCCTATCTCTTAACTTGGAAGTCTCCTTGCAATCTTTCTCCAGCAACATAAAAAGCATTGAAAAGGAACATCGCACCCAGATTCCCCTGTAAAAGACAAGATTAACATTTGTTCTACTCACTCCCCAACTTTCTGTCTAATTTGCAAATCCTGAAATGGACGTAGGGTTGCCGTCCCCCCTGGTTGGGGTGGGGTCTCCCCTGGTTTCGGGGGTTACAATTGCTGACATCATGGGGGTGACACTCTAGTTTTTGGGCAAACTCTGTTTTTGAGGGCAAAAAAACCATAGAGTTTTCCCTAAAAACTAGAGCGTAACCCCCGATGTCAGCAATGTGACGATGTTACTACTGGGTGACACCACTGCAGTGTGCATGTGGCAGAAGATTCTAACAAGGACCCGAGAGCCCCCCGCCAGATCAGAGGTAGGACCCGGCAACCCTAAATGTTGTTCTTGTTCAGTCGCACAGTCGAGTCCGACTCTTCGCGACCCCATGGACAAGATCTCGCCAGGTCCTAAATTAGGGCTGCCAAGCCACGGCGGGGGATTTGCACGTCTTCACAGGATCCCTGCCGCGGGACGTTGCCAGAGCGACACGTAGCGTCACATCCTGGCGACGGCGGTGCAACGCATATCGCTGTCCCCCGCAGCAGGGATCCTGTGAAGACGTGCGGATCCTCTGCCGCGGCTTGGCAGCCCTACGTAGAAAAATTAATGGTTGCGAGAGGTCTTGGCCCATAATAAGATGTAAATAGTGACCAGCAGTTGTTAATGGGTGACAAGAACCTCAGGGTACATTGGACGTCCGCTGTCTCAGCCAAAGGCCTGGCGGAAGAGCTCCGTCTTACGGGCCCTGGGGAATTGAAGAAGATCGGGAGGAAGCAACTTACCCTCCCTCTTCTCCTGCCTCCTCCTGGCTGAATGAGGGCTGGAAGCGGGGCGGCCGGAAGCAGGGGGCGGGGCTTTGTCATGTGCCCCGCCCCCATACCTCACCCGGGGGGAACTGTGATCCCCCGCGATCCCCCCCGAAATGACCTTTGAGCATAGACAACACCTGAGCGGTCGCCTTTCACTTCTGAATTTAAGGCTCGTGCCATCTAACACCAGTTCCAAAAAGTGTTCGGCAGTTAATCCAGCTTTCTTGTTTTCTTGCTGCATGATTTTAGAGTAATGTGTTGGCAGTAGAATAAATTTTCATATTTTATTTATTTATTTATTTATTTATCCATCCTTCGGCTTCTATCCCGCTCACCCCCTAGGGGCTCTAAGCGGCTTACAATTCTAATTCCAACAATCCTAATCTAGGGCCAAATTAAACAAGGGTCTGGTTACTTGTGTACAACTGCCCTGGGGACCAGTGTTCCCTCTAAGCTGAGTTAGTGTGAGCTAGCTCACAATTTTTGAGCCTCTGGCTCACACATTTTTGTTTTGGCTCAGGCAGGAGGGCTCCAGAGCAAACTAGTTTATCCAGCAGCCAAATCTCTTGCTCACAACTTTAATGCCAGAAGCTCACAAAATAGAATTTTTGCTCACAAGACTCCACAGCTTAGAGGGAACATTGCCGGGGACCAATGCTCCCTCTAAGCCATGGAAGTCTTGTGAGCAGAAATTCTGCTTTGTGAGCTACTGGCATTAAAGTTGTGAGCAAGAGATTTGGCTGCTGGATAAACTAGTTTGCTCTGGAGCCCTCCTGCCTGAGCCAAAACAAAAATGTGTGAGCCAGAGGCTAAAAAACTGAGAGCTAGCTCACACTAACTCAGCTTAGAGGGAACACTCTCTGGGGACCCACGGGGTTTAGCCTGGAACTCCTTGACAGTAAGGTACGGGTCTTGTATGAAACACCATGACTTAGCAGCATGAAGATTCCCCCCCCCCTTTTACGCCTAGGAAGAATGGATACTGTTTACTATTTCCAGTGGGGAATTTACTTTTTTTTCTAGCCTTTCGAGTTTTACCTTGTAGAAATGGGTTTACAAAGAGGGTCGGCATCAGAGTAACTCTCCTGCCTTTGCTCTCCTTTATTCACAGTGTGATTGTTTCACTGATTAATGCTTAGAAGTGTCGACTTGATATAGCTATCTCATTTATATTCCACCCGATGCGCCGCAAACGTAAATATTTTTTTAGAAAACGAACATTTTAAAAGGACCAAAAATTGTGAATACTGGACAACTATGGTACGTAGAAATTCACAGGTAGCAGAAGTCCTCTTAGAAGCAGCGTTTCTCTTTCTCATGCACAGGGGAGAATGTTTTGAAGAGGCATCCTTTGGTCTTAGCAGGAGCATTCCTCCTCCTCTCTTATGCAGCAGGGAATACTTCTTCCCAGATGCCACTTGCTACGACTTGTGCACATCATGTTCAAACTAAACTGCTCAGAAGAAGCATCCTCCCTCCTCTCTTACACGGGAGGAATGCCTCTACTAGGACATGGGCACACTCACAAAATTTAAGAAAGTTTCTTTCTTTATAACTTTCCCATATTACATATGGGTGTGTGTGGACACACACGGCACATGTGCAAATGGACACAGATTTAATCAATTAAAACATGCAATTAGTTGCCTAAGATTCCTTTAACAGAGTGACAGTGTTCACAAAGCCACAAGAGGGGTAACAACGACACCTCAGGCTACTACAAGAGATACCCAGCATCAACTCTTCAGCAGAAAAACTTGTCATCGTTTCGAGGAAGAGGAAGAGTTGGATTTATACCCTGCTCTTCACTCAGAGTCTCAGAGTGGCTTACAATCTCCTTCAGGTACAAGCTCTCCCTCCTCTGTGAGGACAGATCTGCACGTCCTCCCCCCAATAGCTAGCAATCCAAAACAGTCCAGTGGAGCCTGAGGGGTGGGCGTTGCCTTCTGACACACTTCCGGTGATGTCAGGGTGTGTGGCATATGCAAATAAGCTATGCTAATGAGTTATGCTAATGAGCTCCTGCACCTCTTTTTCTACGAAATGACCCCTGGACAGAATGCACAGCCTCTGTCATCTGGCAATAAAGGTAATGACCAGGTGCTCATGGGCCAGATAAGAGCCCTAGAAGGGCTGCTTCTGGCCCACAGGCCGTATGTTTGACACCCCTGGAAAAAAGAAGGAAATAAACGTATGCAAAGGGTCTGGTGTCTTTTAGCCTGCAAGAATGGAATGCTAAAAATAGCCAGAGTGCCTGGGGTCCAGGCAGGAGAATGCAGTCTGCTGCAATTTCAGCCAGGATTTTAAACTATACAGATGAAGAGATAAAGGACAAAGACGGGAGTGACGGGCTCCTTCCTCTGCCTCCAACACAGATTGCTTAAAGTGGCTAATTACACAACAGCCGCCCTGCCCTCTCTACCCCACGTTTCCCAGCCCTGCTTCAAAGGCAATGCAGGCACCTCCTCTACTTCCAACCACCTAGTGACTCAGGGCATGGCTTGGCTCCCTCGTGAAAATAGGTGAAAGGGGACTGCCAGCCAAGACAGCCCTGCTGTCCCCGTTGCAAGCACCCCGTTCATGCACGTTAAAGGCAATGAAGGGCAGTAACCTTGTCTTCTGAAGCAGGCCGACGGAGAACCCAGTGACTAGAGCTGCATACCAGGCCCACGGGGAATTTGCGACCAAGGACAACGTTGCAGCCAATTCAGAGTGACCCTGTAGGGTTTTCAAGGCAAGAGACATTTAGAGGTGGTTCATCAACGCCTGCCTCTGTGTAGCGACCCTGGACTTCCTCGGTGGTCTCCCATCCATGAACTAACCAGGGCCGACCCTGCTTAGTTTCTGCGAACTGACAAGACTGACCTAGCCTAGGCTAGGTCAGGGCATGGAACTGGCTACTGAGTGCAAAACACCAGAATTTCGGGGAGGCGGGTCTTCTCCAGCTAGGTTTCTAGCCCATGTGATTGAGAATCTTGAAAATGCATGACTGTTGGAGTGCTTCAAATGAAACTCACTTTTGACCGGGTCCGGTCCATGTGCTCTTTCATGCGCGGAGCCCCACACTGCCATGTGCCAAACCTGACACCTGGTTCACTCGCTTTCCCAGACAGTGCTCTCATTTAGGTGGGTAGGATGCAGGCAGGAGCCCACCACTGGTTACGCAAAGCAACACGGACATCCCACAAAGAAGCACGAACGTGCGATGTCATAGAAGAGCCCAAGTGGTGTGGTCATTAAAAGTTTCAGCTTCGTATTTGGGAGACCCAGGCTCGAATTCCTACTCAGCTGAGCCATGGAAACTTGCTGGGTGATCTTGGGCCAGTCACAGCCTCTCAGCCTCACCTACCTCAGGGGGCTGTTGGGAGGATAAAATGGAGGAGAGGAGAACGATGTGAGCCCCTTCAATCAGACCCCCGTTGGGGAGAATGGTGGGGTCAAAATGAATAAAATAAAACGAATAAATATAACCTAGAATCGAGTCCACCTTATGTCACATGCACAACTGGTAGGCATGTCTAATCCCCCATCAAACTGGACTGCTGTTCTGGACAGTATCTGAGGCTGGTATCGCACAGGGTTCTTTCCCCCCCCCAATAGAGAGCAGCATCCCCCCCCATTTAAAGGAAGGGTGTCATGATCTGTGTAGGTCTGGGAGACAAGGCCTAGAGGCCTAGGCCCCAGGAGACCCGTGGGGGAGGGGAAAGACAGCCTACAATCCCCACACAATGCTTAGTGACGGTTGTAACCAATCGGTGTCCAGGGATTGTATGAGGAAATTGTGACTTAAACTTTGTGGGCTGTGGAACTGTGTTCTTTTCTCTACTGCGTTCTTCCCTCTTACAGTGTAAAACTGAGGGGACAGTCTGGTCTAAGAGAAAGATCCCTCACTTGGGACAGAGTGAGTACAGACAATGGCCTGGTATAAAAGGCTGTGGGCCTTGAATAGTAACCAGTTAAGAGAAATAGGTAGCCGTGTTAAGATTTCTTTTGCCTTTTAGACACTGTTATATATTTTAAGCACCTTGTCTTGTTTTCCTTGCCCCATTACTGTATTAATAAACCATTCGTTTAATTTTCTCTGCCTAGTCATCACGCCTATAGTTCTCGGCTTAAAAGGGGCATTTTGGTCGGGCTTGGGAGGGCCTTTCCAAGGGACCCTCAGTCTAAAGTGATGGCAGAGGAAGGTGGCAACTCACAAGGGGTCATGACAGACAGTGTACACTCTATTGTGCTTATTCTGGGCATGACTAGTGGAGCTCTCAGGGCTTGCTCCTTTCATCTGACTCAATGGAGGAACTGCGGGGAGTGGCTGCAGGCAGAGCATCCGTGTGGATACCCCACCCAAAGCAGACGAGGGAGGGGAGAGCTAAGCACTGCACAACCCCCCTCAAGCCTTTTGAAGGCCATTTGTCTTTTCCTAGCTGAGCTGTGCTCTATGGGAATGGGGAGCTGCCAGGCCGCAAGGGGGGCCCCCCAACATGACTTCCACTGCATCAGCGGCTCCAGGACAGGCAAGTGGATACTCTGGGAGAAGGCCCGCAGCCACGGAGGGCATTTGGGGGCAATGCCCCGCCCAAATGAGTGCCGCCCCCGCAGATAAAAATTCAAAAGAATATTTTAAAAATGTAAGATGCACGTGGGGTTTCCAAAATGACCCCGGGCACAGTCAGGGAAGTTTCAGCCTCATTTTCTTTTTTCCAGGCCGACAAATAGACATGTTTTAAAAAAATACAAATAAAATAAAATAAAATAGCAAAAAATAAAATATAAAATTGCACAATGCAAAAGAGAGAGTCGGGAGATTCCCCCCCCCCCCCCGTTTTACACAGAAAAGCACCCCGGAATCGAGTGCTCCAATCGAGAGGACTAGAGGAGGATTAGAGGTCACAGTGGAGCCGGAGCCGCTTCTTCCGTTGCCGCAAGAGGAGCAGTTGGTGCGGCTGGCGCGCCCCCCTCCCCGGATTTCCCCATGCCCCAACAACCAAAATGTTTTGGCTACGCCCCTGTCTGCAAGGTGCCTGTTTCAAGATCTGTCACCTTCTGTCTACAGAAAATCTTTTCGCTTTCTTGTTAAGCACTAACCTGATTGTTCCTCAAACTGAGACAGTGGTTGTACCCAAGGGAACTGCCCGTCCCTTTGAGGTTATGGGGCATTTCAGAGAATCTTCTTAGTAGCAAGAGACACATCACCTCACAAAGCCCTCTGATGGATCCACACGTCTGAAGTTTGACAAAGAGCCTGTGTTGGAATACAGGGCAGAACAGCGTGTACCAACGATGCGGCTGCTTTGTGTAAATTCAGTTGCGAGCCCTCCAGACTCACCTAACATGTTGGTAGGCATGCCAAGGAGCGTGTGCATCAGATCATGGACTTCTCGGTAGCGCTGGACCAAATAGGCCAGCTCCTCGTCGTCTACAAACTTGGTCGGCATCCTCGTGTCTGGAGAAACCCTCTGCCGATCAGAACAAAGGCAGGTTTCGCATGTTTATTCACTTCCTTTATACCCCATCTTTCTCCCTAATGTTTGTTTATTCTACTTGTTTTATTGGACTTTTAGCCCACCCTCCCCTGCACAGCAAGGCTCAGGGCAGGTAACAAGAAGTTAAAAAAAAAAAAACATTTCACAAATTGTTAAAAATGGATTAACACCAATGTTCCCTCTAAGCCGTGGAGTCTTGTGAGCTAAAATTCTACTCTGTGAGCCACTGGCATTAAAGTTGTGAGCGAGTGATTTGGCTACTGCATAAATTAGTTTGCTCTGGAGCCCTCCTTCCTGAGCGAAGACAAAAATGTGTGAGCCAGAGGCTAAAAAACTGTGAGCTAGCTCACGCTAACTCAGCTTAGAGGGAACACTGATTAACACAATAACAAATCAAATTTTAAAAACTGATGGTGACTTTGGTGTAGTGGTTAGGAACACGGACTCTAATCTGGAAGAACCAGGTTTGGTTCCCCACTCCTCCACATGCAGCTGCTGGTGTGACCTTGGGTCAGTCACAAATTCTCTCAGATCTGTTCTCTCAAGAACAGTTCTTGAACAAGCTCTTTCAGCCCCACCGGCCTCACAGGGTGTCTGTTGTGGGGAGGGGAAGGGAAAGGAGATTGTAAGACGCTCTGAGACTCCTTCGGGCAGTGAAGGGCGGTGTATAAATCCAATCTCCTCTTCTCTCTTCTTCTAAGGCACTAATAACAAAACTATTCAAAGTAAGGTAGTGCCGCCTGTCTGTCAGTGGAGACTGGTGAAGTGGATGGCGGGGAGGTGATTGGTGACTGGGGGAGACCAGTTCAAATGGAAACTTCGCTGCCTCAGCTGTATGCCTGGCAAAACATTTCTGTTTTACAGGCCCTGTGGAACTGAGTCAGATTCTGCAGGGCCCGGATCTCATCTGGAAGGGTGCTCCACCAGTCCAGGGCAAGAGCCGAAAAGGCTCTGGCCCGGGTTGAGGCTAGACGAGGGCTCTTTTTGTAGCAGGTACTCATTTGCATATTAAGCGACACACCCCTAATGTAGCCAATCCTCCAAGAGTTTACAGTAGCTCTTGTAAGAAGAGCTCTGTAAGCTCTTGGAGGATTGGCTACATTAGGGGGTGTGGCCTAATATGCAAAGGGATTCCTGCTACAAAAAGAGCCCTAAAAAGTGGAATGTTCTCTGGGGGATGTACCAGGACCCAATAATAGGGACCCAAAGCAGCTTACATTCTCTGCTCTTTGAGAGCCAGTTTGGTGTAGTGGTTAAGCGAGTGGACTCTAATCTGGGAGAACCGGGTTTGATTCCCCACTACTCCACTCGTAGCTGCTGGATGACCTTGGGCAAGCCGTAGTTCTGATAAGAGCTGTCCTTGAAAAAGAGCAGTTTCTGTCAGAGCTCTCTCAGCCCCACTGACATCACAGGGCGTCTGTTGTGGGGAGGGGAAGAGAGAGGAGTTTGTAACCTGCTCTGAGACTCCGAGTGAAGGGTGGGGTATAAATCCAATCTCTTCTTCCTCTGTGAGGTAGGTTAGGCTGAGCGAACGACACTGGCCCAGGGTCACTGAGCAAGCTTCCATGGCAGAGCGAGCAGTCCAATCTGGGTCTCCCAGATCCTAGTCTAACACACTAACCACTACACTACGCTGGCTCACACTCACACTCACACTCACACACTACGCTGGCTCACACTCACACACACACACACAAGCTTTGTATCATTTTTTGCCATTTGTTGCTAGAGTCTGCCATTAAACAAAGGTTGCAAATATTTCAAAAGCCACCAAGGCACTGGAAAACCCTGAGCAAAACTAAACGCATGGCACCTTCCAGAAGTTAGAGGCTGCAGGAAGGCACTGGAGGAGGAGGAGGAGGAGATTGGATTTATACCCCGCCCTTCTCTACCCGAAGGAGGCTTACAAACTCCTTTCCCTTCCCCTCCCCACAACAGACACCCTTGTGAGGTAGGCGGGGCTGAGAGCGCTCTGACAGAAACTGCTCTTATTAAGAACAGCTGTGCCAGAACTATGGCTTGCCCAAGGTCATCCAGCAGGTGCAAGTGGAGGAGTGGGGAATCAAACCCGGTTCTCCCAGATTAGAGTCCGCACACTTAACCACTACACCAAACTGGCTCTCACTGGGAGCTTTGTAGGCAAAGATTCTTCCATATGACCACTAAAGACCACACTACCTCATCCTGGCGCCTCCCTCTCCCCTCATTTCCAAGCTTCTAGCATTTTCAAAGTTCTTCAGTCCCATGAAGACCAGAAGCTTTTTTAAAAAGTGGAGAGTCCTAGTATCGCACAGGGAAAAAAAACATTCCCGGAAACCCTGCTCTACGTCTTCAGCTTACGTTGTCATCCAAAAAGCGAACATATTCCCGGCCAAGTGTCCCTTCCGGAAGTGCCCGGAGCCCAGTGATATCCAGTGTGGAAAGACGTATCCGAGGTCGCTCTCTGTGAAGGAAGGAGAACTCGGTTGGCTCATGCTGGGCAATCAAAGAGGCAAAGACACTAGAAACCAAAGGCTGAAACATACCCGGATTCTAAGGAAGAGTGCAACCTTTCAGAAGTTTGAAGATACTTGGCACAATCCAGCAAAAATAAGCCTCCTATTGATTTCAGTGAGAATTAACAACCTGCTTAAATCCCTCTCCTCGAAATGAACAAGGCGGAAAAGTGTGTAACTGTGGTGAGACTACACTCAGTTCAGTTCCCTGCAACCAGGGGTCATTTCCTGCAGTAAAGAGCCCAGGGGGTGGGCACATGCAACAAGCCCCGCCCCCTGCTCCCAGCAGCCCTCAGTCAGAACAAGAAGCAGCCAGGTAAGTTGCAGACCCTAACCCCCCCAGCCCCCCAGTCCAAAACAGTCCAGTGGCACCTTTAAGACCAAGTTTTATTCAGGTACAAGCTCTCCCTCCTCTGAGAGGACAGATCTGCACATTCCCCCCCCTCTAATAGCTAGCAACCCAAAACAGTCCCGTGGAGCCTGAGCGGTGGGTGTTGCCTTCTGACACACTTCCGGTGATGTCAGGGGGTGTGGCATATGCAAATGAGTTATGCTAATGAGCTCCTGCACCTCTTTTTCTACGAAATGACCCCTGCCTGCAATATATCTGCTTCTACGATAGGTGACTCACACCCCTTATTTAAACTTTCCCCAACATGTTTTGGCAAAATTATCTGATATAAAGCATTTATTTAATTTCTGTAATGAAGCTCTCACTCTTTCAGAGCTGTCCTGTATTTTGTACTTCAGCAACACCCACCCAGGTTCAAAGACTAGAGAGCCATGCTGGACATCCCTTCCCTAACCAAATCCTTAGACCAGTAATGCCCGCCCGACTAGAGATGTAAAATTTCGGGAAATTTTGAAGCTCGGAAAAAAACCCA
>NW_015163773.1:16622-23383 GCF_001447785.1 Gekko japonicus | reverse complement strand
CAATGATTACAAACAAAATACCCACCCACATGCAAAAACAAAACTGAAACCTTTTTATTTTCTACTGACAATCGCACCTCCTAAAGGAAGAAATGCATCTTGTTCTTGCATTGGAGAGTTCAGTTTGTAACCTAGGACTTGCTTGTCCTCAGTGCACAGAAATTAGATCAATCTGATACCATATATATATATATATTTTAGAAATGATTTGGAAAATATTTGAACACCTTGTCTTAAAATATTTTATTCATCATGTTAAAATAAAACGTTCCATAATCAATTTTTTTTTCTTTTCTTTTTTCAATTTTTCCAATTTTTCGGGAAAAAACAAAAAGGCTTCAGGAAAAAAATGGAGGGGAAACGGTTTCTGCCCCGAATTTTTCCTGTTTTTTTCTGGGCCTTCGCATCTCTACGCCCGACTACAGAACTGATAAGGGCTGTGAGAATTTAAAGCAATCAAATAAAGAGATCCTAAGAGCACAAAGCAACCACTCACAGAAGAGTCTACTCAGTGTGTCTCTGTGTGATTTGATGCCCTGGCCATGACTTCTTGGAGGACAGCTTAATCTGGCCCCATCTCTGCACTGGGCAAGATTGGCTCACTCAGTCCTTCAGCATGCAGAGACACAGAGGACATATCTGCTTTCGGAGCAGGCTGCCCATTGTGTCTCTGCATGAGTTACTGCTTCCCCATTCAGAACACTGAGGGGGAGGAGGTTCCTCTGACTGCAGTTAATTCTTTCATGCTTCAAAAGATAGATCTTTTGGGCTGGACGAGGGATATACAACAGCAAAGGAGCTCGCAACGTTTCTTCTCTAGTGTAGTCCTAATCTGAAGGTTAGGCCTGTAGTTCAGCAGTTCGAGACCCGAGTGCAGCATGACGGAGTGAGCTCCCATCTCTGGCCCCAGCTTCTGCCAGCCTAGCAGTTTGAAAGCAAGAAATTGCAAGTAGATAAATAGGTACCACTTCAGTGGGAAGGTAACAGTGTTTCGTGTGCCTCAGCGTCTAGTCATGCTGGCCACATGACCACGGAGACGTCTTCGGACAGCACTGGCTCTTCGGCTTGGAAACGGAGATGAGCACCGCAACACTAGAGTCGGATTCGACTGGCTTTCAAGCAAGGGAAACCTTTACCATTACCTAATCTGAAGGAGGGAAATCCCAAAGAAAAAATACGTGCGTACATGGAACAGGCTTATCCTATGAAAAATGGCTGGCAACTACTCTCTCATCTTTCATGCACCAAAAGATTTAATAGCAAGAAAACAGCACAGCAGAGGTACAAAGGACTTCATTTACATCGCCCTGATACTATATTTGCAAATAACCACATAAAGTGGGTCAGAATAATTAAATCCATATTTTAGATGGGGGGAGGGGCGATTTGCTAAGCCCAAGAATGCTTATGGTAGAGGTAACATCTGAACTGGGAACGTCCCAGTTCATAATTTGGACCATCTACTAAGTTAGAATCTGTGTTCAAAGGATGCCAATCCCCTCTCTTCAAAAGAATTATTACTGAACATGGTATTAAATATTTTATTATTAGATCTTACTCAGTGCCTCAAGGTTTTCTTGGAAATGCAGAATGCAAGTTCTACCAGGGAAGAAGCTCAAGGGCAAAGCATGCACTTGGCACGTGGGAAGTTCCAAAGCCAACCATGGATACCTCCAGGTAAAGTATCTCTGGCAACAGGTTTGGGAAAGCCTTTGCTTTGTCTAAGACCCGGAACAGCCAAATAATTAAACTAATAAATATCGGAAATGAACTTAACTATACCCAAAGGGATAGGGTTTGCTGGGGCCCACTTCCTTTGTCCCAGAAGCAAAGACCCAGTCCTGCCGTCGTCTTTAGGTCTCCTGAGAGTATCCCATAGGAGGATGCTTGGCTTGGGATTTTGCAAGATTACCTATTTATTTAAAACACCAGTACGCTGCCTTTCCATCCACATAAGGTCCCCAAGGCGTCAAACATCAAAATATTAAAAATGTAAGAAGTTAAAACAGCAATTGGACAGCTAAAGTAGTGATTGCACAATCCTGGAAAGCCCAAACTCCCCCCACACTACAGCAGTAGTTACATAAAACTTGGGATTTCTACTTATTAGAAAAAATTTCAATGATTGCTAACAGGGAGGTTGATGATAGCGAACTTTGAAACCCATTAGACAAAAGGTACCCGATATTAGATAAGCTAGACGTTGACAATCTTGATTGGGGAAAACTTGAAAGAAGTTAAATTTAAGTTTTTAACATATGGTTAAGACAAGTCAGTCAACAACAGTTAGGAAAATAGTATGCCTATTAAGATTATATAGTTGAAATTGTAAGTCAGGCGCTTTATGGTTACATCTGCTTGATGTCAATTAAGGACAGTTAGTATATCAGAGGTCAAAAATGTATATGATGAGATTTTATTGTTGTAGGGCAGGGTGAAACAATCTATACTGCAAGATGACGTTCTTTATTTTTGAATTTGCCTACTGCATTTGAGCAGGTATTTTAATAATTTATTTTTGTAAAAAAACCCAGCAATTGGAATACAGTATATCTAAAATATTTAAATAATTAATTTAAGTAGATAAATAGGTACCACTTCGGTGGGAAGGGAACAGCGTTCCGTGCGCCTTGGTGTTTAGTCATGCCGGCCACATGACTACGGAAACGTCTTCGGACAGCGCTGGCTCTTCGGCTTCGAAACGGAGATGAGCACCGCAACCCTAGAGTCGGATTCGACTGGCATTCGAGCAAGGGAGACCTTTACCTATATCTAGAATATTTAAATAATTAATTTTAAAAATATATAACACCACCCACACACATCACAAACAGGGAGGGGGCCAATAAGAATTCGTGAGGGAATGTCAAAGAAAACAAAACAAAAAAAATCTTCCCCTACCGGCAGAAGACAATGGTAGAGGGAGACAGACGAATCTCCCTCTGGAGGGAGTTCCAAAATGTTGGCGCCACAATCAAGAAGACCCTTTTTCGGGTTGGCCCCCGTCTAGCCTCAGATGGCAGGGGCACCGAAAGAAGGGCCAGCCTGTGAAGACGACCAGAGTGGACAAGTAGGTTCGTATGGGAGGTCTTAATGCCATCTGGAAGCCAGTCGGATCCATCAGGTTACAGGGGCAGATCATCTTAGTCGATCCCCCACCCTTGTGGAGTCTTGATATCCCTATAAGTCTAAACCCCAGCAAACAGTGTTCAGTGACTGGACGGAACCCCGGGGCAGCCATTTTGTTGTGTGCACCCGTTGCCTGTTCTCAACATAGCAAAAACGCCCACAAGTTCAATATGTTTGGGGGACTCCTGACCACAGGGATATAGTCAGCCCAGATTATTAGCATTCAGTTCCTTACTCAACCATGATGCCCCCAAGATGACTTTGGACCGGTTGGTCTCTTTCTACCTACCCCGCAGAGAGGGTGTGAGGAAAAAAACTGAACAGGGGAGGATCCGTGTATACTTCCCCGAGCTTCTTGGAGGAAGGGTGAGATAAGAGTGTGATATAAAGAAAATAACTGAAATGGTAGAGTTTGGCCATGAGTAAATTAACAAGACATGTATGAAAAAATACATAATTTTTAAAAAGTGACGATCTTGTCAGCCTTCAATTTCCTCCAGTATGAAAAGGCTAATTCAAGTAAGCCCACAGGGAACTTGTTCATACGTGTGACCTTGGTGTGAACGGATGTTCTGCCCCCAAAATAGCACCAACTGCTGTAACAGTATCTCTCCCTGGCTACAGGCTAAGAAAAACACGGTAAACGCACTGTAGGATCTGTTGTCCCTCAGGGTCGTTCCGCATCCTCTCCCGGAGTGTCTGCAGAGCGAGGTAGCCTGTCGTCTCCCCAAGAACAGCCACCATATCTAAAAAAAAGAGGGGAACCGAAGAGAGAAGAGAGTGAAGAAGAAAGCCCACGATAAGCAGCAACCAACCGGCACATGTTCTAATTTCAAATGCAACAGGGGAAATACTTCATTTGCTTTGGGGTCTCGGAACCTGATCTGCCATGTAATTAAATCAAAAACTGGGGGAAAGGGGGGGGGAGGGAGAAGGGAAAAACTCAACCCAAGATAACACTGCGAACCAGAAGGGTTAAGCTGACCATATATATTATAAAAATACAAAATGTATTAAGGTGTACACATATTAAAATATATTCGGGTTAAATTTTTTTTCAAGTATCAGACTAATAAAAGCATATCAATTATTAATACACATGATGGGTTAACACTTTCCAACTGAAGACCAAACGCGTTTCGGCCTCAAAGGGCCTTCCTCAGTGGTCACTATACAACATAGTATAGACACACATTCAAACATACGTATACTTATTTAACGACTAGATGTTGTATCCTGAAATTATAAAAATAGAGGGGGGAGAAAAGAGGGGAAAGGAAACTCAAATTATTACTACAAATGTATGCCAAATCCTTATTAATTTAAACAATTGATTTTTTTTCAAACTAGAGTTACCTTATATGTTTGCAATTGGGTTGCTGGTATTAATGATGGGCCCTAGGTATGGCCATATTCATTCCAATTATTCTAAATAAAAACCATGAAATGAAATAGTAAAATTATTATATTATTAGTAGTTGGGGGCTTTCGCTCTTTCCTTTCCAAGCCACATCTTTCTCTCTGCTCTACTTGAGTCTTTCCCGAGGAAGGATGCGGCAGAACTCCAAGGCCTTTTCACTGCTTTGCCATTCTATCAGGTAATGCGAAATTAACATAGCGGGGACCATGCCACACAACGTGACGGTGGCCACTTGCTGAGATGAGTTTTAAAAGCGATTAGAGACATTTACAGCTGACTCATCACTGGCTGCCCTAGCAATAGTTGTTAGATGTAGTGACCCCAGAACATGGAACCTCCATGTTCTGAAACACTGTATCTGCAAATACTGGCTGCTGGAAGGCAAACCAAGGAAGAGGGACTACTGCCTTTCTGCCATAAGTAGAACCCTACTAAATCAGATCAGTGGTTCCTCTAGTCCAGCATCCTGTCTCACACAGAGGCCAACCAGTTCCCCCGGAGGGCCAACAACAGGGCACAGAGGCCGAGGCCTTTCCCTGATAAGAACATGAGAAGAGCCCTGCTGGATCAGACCAGTGGTCCATCTAGCCCAGCATCCCATGTCACACAGGGGCCAATCCGTTCCTCTGAAGGACCAAGAATAGGGCATAGAGGCCGAGGCCTTCATTAGAACATAAGAAGAGCCCTGCTGGATCAGACCAATGGTCCCTCTGGTCCAGCATCCTGTCTCACACAGAGGCCAACCAGTTCCTCTGGAGGGCCAACAACAGGGCACAGATGCCAAGGCCATTAGAACATCAGAAGAGCCCTGCTGGATCAGACCAGCGGTCCATCTGGTCCGGCATCCTGTCTCACACTGGGGCCAACAATATGGCCCTGATGTTGCCTCCTGGCACCGGCATTCAGAGGTTGACTGCCTCTCAACGCGGAGGTTCCCCTCCGTCACCATGGCTAGTAGCTTCTATTCAGCTTCCACGATGCTGAGGCTCACCATGCCGGTAAGGATCGTAGAGTGCCATAAACGCTGAGCCAACCATCAGCAGGGCTTTCTGCAGAGGGCTGGTCGGGATGTGGCCCGGGTACAGCGGGTAAGATGCTTCCTCTCTCACAGGGCTGTCGGTAGCTGAAGCCTGGCCAGTGTGGCACAGCTGGCATCTCCTGCCTGAGGAAGAAACCACCCCAGAGGGCAAAGGGTTAGCAGCACCAAGCAAGGGAGTGCTCCAGCAGTTTTGTGCTCTTCACCAATGTCGGTGATGACAACGCTAGTGCGGACTACTCTGTTTGAGAACAATAATTTCTAACGATAGCCGTGCGGTATGCACGGAGAAAAACTAACTTCCCGATTTCTTTAGCGTTGCCCATGTTTGACAATTCATGGAAAGAGGTTATCCATTCCCAAGTAGCTTGGGGACTTTTGACATGGGCTCTACTGCGAAGTATCTGTCAAGTTTAACAGCCCCACATCATCGCAGAGCATACATGCTTGCACGCTTTCATGTTCTGCCATCAGAAGTGCTTTTAGGGAGGCACCGCCAGATACCATATGCAGACAGACTTTGTCCTTGCTCTCTAAAAGATGTAGAATCCACTACACAACATACTTCATTGCCCGCTCTATAGAGATATCCAATCTCGTTTTATTACTCCACTTCTAGAAGGTAATGGAGCTGCGGTGGCTCAGGTGGTTAAGACACTGAACTGCAGGCTGTGGAAGGTCAGTAGTTCAGCAGTTCGAGACCTGGGAGCCGCATGATGGAGTGAGCTCCCGTCTCTAGCTCCAGCTCCTGCCAACCTAGCAGTTCGAAAGCAAGAAATTGCAAGTAGATAAATAGGTACCACTTCAGTGGGAAGGCAACAGCGTTTCGTGTGCCTCAGCGTCTAGTCATGCCGGCCACATGACCACGGAGACGTCTTCGGACAGCGCTGGCTCTTCAGCTTTGAAACGGAGATGAGCACCGCAACCCTAGAGTCGGATTCGACTGGCTTTCGAGCAAGGGAACCTTTACCTTAGAAGGTAAGAGCTGGCATTCTGATGACTCAATTGTTCACTTTCTTCTGTTCCATTCTAATTGTGAAATAATGGAGGCTGTTGCAAAAATTTTATATTATGCAATCAGAAGACGAGGCTTGAATAGCCAAGTGTGACTGATGCATCTTAGTATTTTCCCGTAGTTCCATGATGTTTTGTGCTTAAATGCCAATAAAGGCTTTG
>NW_015163773.1:14140-15806 GCF_001447785.1 Gekko japonicus | reverse complement strand
CAGATTAGAGTCCGCGCACTTAACCACTACACCAAACTGGCCCTAAACAGGTCCAAGTACTACCAAGGAAGCTTTATTGTGGAGACCCATTATCAACCCATCAATGGAAACCTACATGAGGTCTTAGTTGGCAACCACCCCTGCTATTTGGGACACTATTATATCGCAAATCATCTTGAGTATTCATTTTTAAATAGATTGTTTTGATTGCATAACATCCTCCATACTATTTTCCCACATTGCAATTAGTCTTTATTAGTCTTTATCTTGTTTTTATATGTTGAAGATGTCCTTAGATTCCTTGTTCTTGACAGAATTTTCTTTGCCAGTCATTCAGAATTACGTTTAAGGATTAGTAATAATGTCTCAGAGGGCTTACATTGGACAAGTATCTGAATTTATCCAACTTATCCATTTGGATCAGCAGAAAACAAGGATTGCACTCCTAGCAATATCTGCACATAAAACCAGATAATACCAGCCACTGTTCAGGATGTAGATGGTCACATCAGTGCTCTGTCTGCAGATTCAAGAATGCTGAGTGCAGATGCTGCAGGAGAAAAGGTCACATTGAGCTAGTTTGCTGTTTAAAGGCCCTGGTCACACGGGCCGGATATCGCGGGGAGGCATGGCTAATTGCCCCGGAGGAAACTAACGTGCGGCCGCCCGATCACACGTCCCGATCAAGGTCCCGTGGTTAGGGGGGAGATGCCGACCAGACGGGTATCCTGCAGCGCGGCACAGAAGCCGCGCCGCATGATCGCATTAGCAATTGCTCTTTGTGCACATGCGCTGTTGGGTGCTGTAGTACAACCTGCGGAGACGGGCGCCAGATGCCATGTAAGTCACCGGAAACGCGATCTGACACCCGCCCTTGGCCCACGGTTTCCGGAAACTAGTACCTCGTAAGTACTAGTTTTTTAATCCGCACCTTCGGCGGGGAGCCACAGGTTCACCACGGGAGCACTGCTCTTCCCAGATGTTGGGGTGTGATCGTGCCCGGAAAATCTGAGGGACTCCCGTGCCTCTCCCGCGGCAACTTTGCCGTGTGACCGGGGCCAAAGTCCACCATTATAAAACTAAGGAACTGCAATAGGGACATACCTCACTAGCAACCAGTATTCCCTCTAAGCTGAGCTAGTGTGAGCTAGCTCAGTTTTTTAGCCCCAGCTCATATATTTTTGTCTTAGCTCAGGAAGGATGGCTCCAGAGCAAACTAATTTATGCAGTAGCCAAATTGCTTGCTCACAACTTTAATGCCAGTAGCTCACAAAGTAGAATTTTGCTCACAAGACTCTACAGCTTAGAGGGAGCATTGCTCACAACCCACCAGGGGAGTCTGGGGGAGAAGGAACAATGTGTGACCATAGACTTTTAAATAAACCCTAGAGCATCACCCTGGTGCAATGACATTACTTCTGGTTTTTCCCCATAAGTGATGACACATGTCAGCACAATGCTGACAAGTTCCCTCCACCCCCCCCCACTGGCCTGTTAAGTTGCAGCAGTAAGCAAAGGGGCTGGCCAGGATCCCCTCCCACAATCACCTGGTGTGTTGTAATTTGATTATTCACATGACAGTGAAGTAGTTGTACTACATTTTATGTTGTAAGCCACCCTGAACCCACTTGTGGGATAGGGTGGGGTATAAATTACATTTTATTAT
>NW_015163773.1:0-14103 GCF_001447785.1 Gekko japonicus | reverse complement strand
TCATCATCATCATCATCATCATCATCATCATCATCATCATCATCATCAGAGTTTTCATGCTCGGCGCTCGCGAGTCTGCCCTGCCGCCTCGTCCCCCCTCCCTGTCCCCCCGCCAGCATGAACCCCAGCGCCCCCAGCTACCCGATGGCCTCGCTCTACGTGGGGGACCTGCACCCCGATGTAACCAAAGCCATGCTCTACGAGAAGTTCAGCCCCGCCGGGCCCATCCTCTCCATCCGCGTCTGCAGGGACATGATCACCCGGCGCTCCCTCGGCTACGCCTATGTCAACTTCCAGCAGCCCGCCGATGCTGAACGAGCTTTAGATACAATGAATTTTGCAAAGGGTTAGCAGCACCAAGCAAGGGAATGTTGTGTGCTCTTCACCAATGTCGGTGATGACGACGCTAGTGCGGACTACTCTGTTTGAGAACAAGAATTTCTAGCGATAGCCATGCGGTATGCACGGAGAAAAACTAGCTTCCCGATTTCTTTAGCATTGCCCATGTTTGACAATTCATGGAAAGAGGTTATCCATTCCCAAGTAGGTTGGGGACTTTTGACATGGGCTCTACTGCGAAGTATCTGTCAAGTTTAACAGCCCCACATCATCGCAGAGCATACATGCTTGCACGCTTTCATGTTCTGCCATCAGAAGTGCTTTTAGGGAGGCACCGCCAGATACCATATGCAGACAGACTTTGTCCTTGCTCTCTAAAAGATGTAGAATCCACTACACAACATACTTCATTGCCCGCTCTATAGGGATATCCAATCTCGTTTTATTACTCCACTTCTAGAAGGTAATGGAGCTGCGGTGGCTCAAGTGGTTAAGACACTGAACTGCAGGCTGTGGAAGGTCAGTAGTTCAGCAGTTCGAGACCCGGGTGCCGCATGATGGAGTGAGCTCCCGTCTCTAGCTCCAGCTCCTGCCAACCTAGCAGTTCGAAAGCAAGAAATCGCAAGTAGATAAATAGGTACCACTTCAGTGGGAAGGCAACAGCTTTTCGTGTGCCTCAGCGTCTAGTCATGCCAGCCACATGACCACGGAGACGTCTTCGGACAGCGCTGGCTCTTCAGCTTTGAAACGGAGATGAGCACCGCAACCCTAGAGTCGGATTTGACTGGCTTTCGAGCAAGGGAACCTTTACCTTAGAAGGTAAGAGCTGGCATTCTGATGACTCAATTGTTCACTTTCTTCTGTTCCATTCTAATTGTGAAATAATGGAGGCTGTTGCAAAAATTTTATATTATGCAATCAGAAGACGAGGCTTGAATAGCCAAGTGTGACTGATGCATCTTAGTATTTTCCCGTAGTTCCATGATGTTTTGTGCTTTCATGCCAATAAAGGCTTTGTGTGTGTGTGTGTGTGTAGGTTATCAATTCAGGACACTCGAACAAGCTAGAGCCCAGGCAGAGCATGTAGCCAGGGAGGAGTTATTGAAATATAAAAATAGAAAATCTACAGGAAGAATTACATGTGGCTTTCGACATTCTAGCATTTCTAACCAAATTAGAAGATCAATCTTTAGACACTGGCATACAGTTTCTCATATACCAGGCTGTCAGTTGCCATCATATACAGTTTTACGCAGAGGAAAAAACCTGAGAAATGCTTTAGTTTGATCTGATTTCTTTAAGGGCAGCACAGCTGCAACTAATCCAAAAGGGTTTCTAAAGTGTAGACACTGCAAGGCTTGTCAGCATATGGTAGAAGGCACTAGCTATACTGATAAAGACACAGGGATTATGTTTAAATTTAATTTTACTGCAACCTGTTCTACAAAAAATGCAGTTTATCTTTCTGTTTGTCAATGTGGGCTAAAACATGTTGGGATGACGACTAGGGCAATTAGGACTCGGGTGCTGGAGCATCGGTCAAGAGTGAATAATGCTGTTGAAAATTCACCAGTGGTTGGGCATTACATACAGGCAGGCCACAATATGAAAGAGATGACGTTTATAATTCTATACTGCCATCCAAATAAGCCTTTTCAAATGCTGAACAGATATATTACAAAAGGAAACTAGATTCATTTATGAATTAAAAACATATCATCCTTTTCGTATGAATCAAAGCATGGATTTTACATCCTATATTAATTCGCAATAAGTTTTCAAATTACTGGAGCTGTGCAATTGCAACCTGATATTCTTCTCTAAATATATTTACTTTAGCAGCTAGGTTCTAATTGCGTTCAGTCCGCCTTGGTGTTTAGTCATGCTGGCCACATGACCACGGAAATGTCTTCGGACAGCGCTGGCTCTTCGGCTTTGAAACAGAGATGAGTCAGATTCGACTGGCTTTCGAGCAAGGGAACCTTTACCTTTTCTAATTGCTAGACCTGTACGATGGCAGCCTGTCTTCCTTTTTCCTGATTTAATTAGAGTAGTAAGACCTTTAACTACTTGACCTGTGTTGCTGCAGCCTGACAATAGATATAAATTATGGTGCAACACATGGTAGGATAAGGACCCATGATCCTTTATGACTGAATATACTCGCTTTTGTATGTGCTTCTACTGAGATTGGGGTGAGTCTTCCTGCTGTTTTATATTATGTTTCTATGCAATTTATACATATTGTATGATTGTTTATCCTCATTTGTGTATGTCTTGAATTTGTATTTAGTCCCACTATAGCCTATTGGTTTTGAAAAAGAATTATTCGAAACGCGGCAGCTTGCATCTGGACTACACGTCTCTATGGCTTATGGAATTCAAGAATGTTTGGATTTTCCAGGAACTATATGAGCCCACTCCATGATGAATGCATGTCAAGTTGGAATATGATATTACAATACAACTGGAGTGAGACACACTGAAATTTTTGGGACTTTCTCTTTCTACCTTTCTGTATATTTGTTGTTTCTTGCAAGAATTCTTGGCTGAAGCAGTCAAAGACAAACACAAACTTTTTGTATGATCAGCCTTATTTTGTTGTCTCTGTAATGCCTTCTTGCTCATAATTCATCACATCGTGTATTTTACTGATATGCCATTTAAGGTATTTGGTTTTATTCGAACCATATGAACTAAATTTGTTATTCCTGTTTGGTCCTTTAATCTGATAAACATCTTCATTGTGCTGTATGCTAATTTAGTGCTCTCAACTTCTGCCAAAATGTTTGAACTGGTCATTCCCATTTCATTGTATCTGAAGAAGTGTGCATGCACACGACAGCTTATACCTTGAAAAAACCCTGTTGGCCTTAAGGTGCCACTGGACAAACTTTGTTCTGTGTAAAGTAGTATTTCCTTTTGTCCGTCTTGAACCTACTGCCTATCAGCTTCACTGGATGCCCTCGTGTTCTAGTACCTGTGTCATCTCTCTCCACCCCTTGCATAATTTTATAAACCTCTCTCACGGTCTCCTCCCCCCTCCAGTAGCCATCTATTCTGTAAACTGAAAAGTCCCCTGACACCTTCCTCAGAGGGGGCTCCAACCCCCTCATCATCTTGGTTGCACTCCTCTGCACTTTTCCTTTACTTTTTTCAGCTCTGCAAGCTGGATAAACACAAGGGCGGGGACGGGGGAAGACAGGGGAAGAAACTTTTCGGGGAGGGGGTAGGGTGAGGGAGAGAAACAAAGTCACTTGCCTGCGACCAAGCAGGAACCAAGAACCTTTCTGAAGTTTATTACACAAGGCAGGACTTTCCGAGTCCTTCTCAGCAAGAACACCATCTTCTTCCTAAAGGCAAGAAAGGGAATCAGAGGGATTGAGACATGAATTTTAAACTTGCATTCAATTCCTACTGGTTTCAAATGCAGAGTATTGTAACCAGGGAATTCTGGGCAAACTCCTCCTTACTATTCCAAGCCGCATCTCCTACACCACCCGCAAAGCTCGCAGCACGACGGGAACTGAACAGAGCCGCCCCAGCCAGAGGGTGGGCGAGCGCCATCTAGTGCCAGCTCAAGATCGGTACATGATAGCGTGTCAATTCAGCCATTTAGTAGGTTACTCTATGATCTGCCTCAAGTGTGCAAATGATGACTGTAGTGTTCCCTCTAAACTGCAGGGGTAATTTAATAGAAAAAGAGGTGCAGGAACTAATTAGCATAACTCATTAGCATAACTTATTTGCATATGCCACACCCCCTGACATTACTGGAAGTGTGTCAGAAGGCAACACCCACCGCTCAGGCTCCACTGGACTGTTTTGGATTGCTAGCTATTGGGTAGGGGGGAACGTGCAGATCTGTCCTCGCAGAGGAGGGAGAGCTTGTACCTGAATAAAAATTGGTCTTACAGGTGCCACTGGACGGTTTTGGACCGGGGGTCTGGGGGAGCTCTGCAACTTACCTGGCTGCTTCTTGCTCTGACTGAGGGCTGCTGGGAGCAGGGGGTGGGGCTTGTTGCATGTGCCCGCCCCCTGGGCTCTTTACTGCCGGAGCTCCGCTCCTGTGCGCTCCTGCAGGAAATGACCCCTGCTAAGCTGAGTTAGTGTGAGCTAGCTCACAGTTTCTTAGCCTCTGGCTCACACATTGTTGTCTTCGCTCAGGAAGGATGGCTCCAGAGCAAGCTAATTTATGCAGTAGCCCAATTGCTCGCTCACAAATTTAATGCCAGTGGCTCACAGAGTAGGATTTTTGCTCACGAGACTCCAGTTTAGAGGGAACATTGGCTTACAATCCTATACACAACAAAGCCTCATTAAATGCAATAAGATGCAAGCCTAGAGTCAGATCGAGGCGGAGGAGTTGTGTCCGGGTTGGATTACGCTCGAAACTCTTTTGAGAGTTCGCCCCATATAATGCAATCGCCCTCCCCATTAACATTATTTAAGATTGTCAGGTGCTAGCGATGCAAATATTTATTCAGAAGACCCAGCAAATCTGTGGAATTTCCTTCCAAAGTGTAAAACGTGCACAGGGGCAGGTTTCAAACGCGCAACCCGGTTCCAGGCACAGTGAAGCTGCAAAGCTTATGATGGGCATCCACCCCCTTGTATTTTTATCCGTCATTCCTTCCAAATGAGTCAATTGGCTCAAAGTCAACCAGTCAGCTTGTCGGCTGAGGGGGGGGGCACACCCACTTGAACAGATTAGTACTGATTTCCGCGCATACATAAACAGGATTAGGTTCCTAAATTAACATAACATTCATTCAATAAAAAACAACCACCACCCAAAACAAAAAACAACAACCCTTGATCTTCCTGGAATTGAATGCAGGCAGATGGGGCTTTGGGGAACATGTTAGCAAGGCTTCACTTCTAAAAACATAAGCAGTTTAATTAGATGGTCCCTTCCCCCTCCCGCGCTACCATTCATGAATAACCTTGTTGAGTAAGTCTAACGGGAAAATCCAGGAATTCTTCAATGGATCATTCCTGTTCAGGTCTCTTATGAAATATTCCCTATGCAAAGGAAATAATAACATTTGTATAGGACTTTCAGTGTTTGAAATGCTTCACATACATCACTTCAGCACAACAGCCCTGCAAGGGAGGCCAGTACTATTACCTACATAGTGCAGATGGGAGGTTGAGAGAAGTGGCTTCACCAAGGCCACTGAGTGAATTCATGGCAGAAGTGACATTTGAATTGGAGACTTCCAGGATCATGGCTTTTAGTCTCTCATCCACTACACTATGGCCTCTAAAAAAATTAATAATTTTAGAATACTATGTTCCTTTATGATTAAGCCACATGCAAAATTATTTCCCCTAATTTTTGTTTTGCTTAAATAGCAAAGGGCTTTCTGCACCTCAGCTGTAAAATTAATAAAATATACTCTTTGAAGTCTTTTGGATTTTAATAGGTGAGAAACGTAAACTCATATCTCCCCATGATACCAATGCGGATAAAACACTTCACACTCACTTGAAATCGAGTAAGCCTATTTTGTGGCATTTACTTCCAAGTAAACAGGTTCACAGTAAACAGATACCAATAAAGCTATTCCAAGCCACGGAGTTAATCAAAATCTTAACAAGATTGTGCCAAGAAATATGGAAAATAAAACAATGGCCCACAGACTGGAAATGTTCAATTTACATTCCAGTTCTGAAAAAATGAGACGTCAAAGACTGCAGCAACTATCGGACCATTGCATCAATATTTCACACAACTAAAGTGATGCTCAAAAATGTTACAACAAAGACTGCTACCATATATGGAATGAGAAATGCCAGATGTCCAAGCTGGATTCAGAAAAGGAACAGGTGCTAGAGATCACATTACAAATTTACATTGGTTACTGAAGCATACAGAGAATTTCAGAAGAAAATCAGCTTGTGTTTCATAGATTACAGCAAAGCTTTTGACTGTGTGGAACACGTAAAGCTGAGGTTAGTTGTACAAGAAATGGGGGCGCCACAGCATCTGATTGCTTTGATACGCAACCTGTAGTCTGGACAAGAGGACACTGTTAGGACAGAATATGGAAAAACAGGATGGTTTCCAACTGGCAAAACTGTCAGACAAGGATGTATTTTATCTCCTTGTCTCTTCACGCAGAACACATAGTCAAGAAAGATGGATTAGATTTAGATGAAGGTGGAGTGAAAATTGGTGGAAGGAACACTAACAATTTGAGATATAGAAGAGACAGAATGGATTTATGCAGTAGCCCAATTGCTCGCTCACAACTTTAATGCCAGCAGCTCACAAAGTAGCATTTTTGCTCACAAGACTCCACATCTTAGAGGGAGTGTTGGTAGGG
Source organism: Gekko japonicus (assembly GCF_001447785.1). Taxonomy (NCBI): domain Eukaryota; kingdom Metazoa; phylum Chordata; class Lepidosauria; order Squamata; family Gekkonidae; genus Gekko; species Gekko japonicus. The sequence continues at coordinate 7,432 of NW_015163773.1, read as the reverse complement.
ATGTGTTGTTGGTGACCAAGAGCCAGTTTGGTGTAGTGGTTAAGTGTGCGGACTCTAATCTGGGAGAACCGGGTTTGATTCCCCACTCCTCCACTTGCACCTGCTGATGTGACCTTGGGTCAGTCACAAGCTCTGGCACAGCTGTTCCTGAAAGAGTTTGTCTCAGAGTTCTCTCAGCCCCACCTACCTCACAAGGTGTCTGTTGTGGGGAGGGGAAGGGAAGGGAAAGGAGATTGTAAGACGCTCTGAGACTCCAAGTGAAGGGCGGGGTATAAATCCAATCTCTTCTTCTTCTTCTTAATTCCTGCTTCCTATTACTATGTATGGGTGTAAAAGCTGGAGAATCAAGAAAACTGGAAGGAAGAAAGTTGATTAATTTGAAACTTCGAAGAAGAGTTTTACAGATACTGAGGACTGCCAAAAAGACAACTAAGTGGGCTCTAGATCAAATCAAACCTGAACTCTCCCTAGAAGCTAAATTGACTATCATACTTTGGTCATATTATGAGAAGGCGAAGACTCACGGGAAAAGGCAATAATGCTACGAAACAGCGAGAGCAGCAAGAAAAGAGGAAGCTCCAAACATGCGACGGCCTGACTCTGTCAAGGAAATCCACGGCCCTCAGTTTGCAAGACCTGAGCAAGTAGGGTTGTCAGCCTCCTGGTGGGGCCTGGGGATCTCCCGCTTTTACAACTGATCTCCAGCTGACAGAGTTCAGCTCCCCTGGAGAAAATGGCTGCTTTGAAAGGTGGACTGTATGGCATTGTACTATGCTGAGGCCCCTCCCCTCCCCAAACCCCGCCCTCTCCTGGCTCCACCCCCAAAGTCTCCGGGTATTTTCCAACCCAGACCTGGCAACCCTATGAGCAAGGCTGTTAAGGACAGGACATTCTGGAGGCCATTCATTCACAGGGTCGTCATACATTGCATCTGACGAAGAGAGCTGTGTTTCTCCAAAGCTTATGCTACAATAAAGTTTGTTAGTCTTAAAGGTGCTACTGGTAGGGTTGCCAGGTCTGGGTTGGAAAACACCTGGAGACTTCGGGGGTGGATCCGAGAGAGGGCGGGATTTGGGGAGGGGCCTGAGCATGGTACAGTGCCATAGATTCCACCCTCCAAAGCAGCCATTTTCTCCAGGGGACCTGATCTCTTTAGTCTAGAGATGAGCTGTAATTCCAGGGGGTCCTCAGGTCCCGCCTGGAGGCTGGCATCCCTACTAGGGTTGCCAGGTGTGGGTGGGAAAATACCTGGAGACTTTGGGGGTGGAGCCAGGAGAGGGCGGGGTTTGGGGAGGGGAGGGGCCTCCGCATGGTGCAATGCCACAGAGTCCACCCTCCAAAGGGATCTACTAAAAGGAAGGACAGGATAGAGACCCTAATGGAAAATCCGTTCCGCATTTTTATTGCAACTCTAATTGTGCTGTAATGTATTTCAATGGGGCCCATGCAAGTCAATTGGCATTCTTGGCTCCCATTATATCCAGTGGGCATTCCAGCATCTCCCAGTTGTCCTCAGTGAACAACATCATTTGTTTTTCTACATCTCTCCTTATTATATCAGTTTGGCTGGGATTCTCTACTTTGACACTGGCTGTTAGGCTTGGCACGGTGCCCCGTGGCTCTGCATTGGTTCTTAATTTGCTTTGAAAGGCTTTTAGCTATGGGTTGCCTTGCTTGCTCTTGTGTTTCTGGCTATCCTTTGCTCTGGAGAAAGCATGGAAACACCCCCCCAAAAACATAACAAGCAATGGAAGGCTGGGGACACCTTGTTCAGGGGCCCATAGAACTGAACCTTTTGGTCCAATTCACTTGAAATTTGGGGGTTAAAGGACAGGCATCAGCAGCTCCGTTGCAATTTCGGTGCAATTTGGTCAAAAACAGCCCCTCTGTCCGTCCAGAAGGATTCCCCATAAGGAATATTAGAATCTCAATAAGAAAAAACAGATCCGAATATCAAACCACTATTTAACCCCCTGAATGGGGGGGGTTTGGCTCCCGAAAGGCCTCCTGGGTGCTGCCCGGCCCCCCCCCCGGCCACGGGCGGGGGATGTAGTGGGGGGGGGGTTAGGGTTGCCAGATCCAGGTCGGGAAATTCCTGGAGATTAGGGGGCGGAGCCTGGGGAGGACAGGGACCCCAGTGGGGCACCGTGCCAGAGAGTCCGCTGATCTCTGTAGTCGGGAGATGAGCTGTAATTCCAGTAGGGTTGCCAGCTCAGGGGTGGGAAATACCTGAGGATGGGGTGGTGGTGTTGAGGAGGGGGTAGGATTTCAGCAGGGTATAATGGCATAGAGCAGGGGTGTCGAACTCATTTGTTATGAAAGCCGGATCTGATGTAAATGAGACCTTGCTGGGCCGGGCCATCTGCGTTATAAAATGTAATGCCAGGTAGCGGAGATAGAAACTTTATAAAGGACACAAACACAAAGGTGTTGGGTTTTTTTTTACTTAACATAAAAACGTGCTTACAACATTAGCACTCTTGCAATATTTTGTTTATTTAACAGTGTCTGATAACTGACACCTCTTGCTCTGAATTATTGCATCAAAATGTCTGTGCTGTTGCAATCCTGAGTATGCTGTTCGGGTGTGTATCTGTAAGCTGCAAACCTACGATGACACAGCAGCAGCAGAACTGGAATAAGAAGCAGAAGACAGCCAGTTCCACTGGGGGCCTGATAGAAGTCCTCCAGGGGCCTCATCCGGCCCATGGGACGCATATTTGACACCCTTGCCATAGAGCCTCCCCTCCAAAGCAGCCCCCCTGATTTCTGTCACCTGGAGTTCAGGTCTAATTCCCGGAGAGCTCCAGACCCCACGTGGAGGCTGGCAACCCTAAATTCCAGGGGATCCCCAGGTCCCACCTGGAAGCTGGCCTCGGTGTCTTGATAGAGCTTCAGTTTATTTCATCTCAGTTGTCACTCACTGCCGAAGGATTCACGCACGCTCTTTCTCCTTTAGTCCATTGTACCCGCAGGAACTTACCCTGTTTTCCAGCCTTTGCCCTGATCAAGCAGGTCTCCCGTTTAGCTTCTTGAGGGGCATGCATTGCTGATATTTTGTTAGGGTCTGCTGCGAACAGATTTCATTTTTTGCCTCCCGCCCCACTCCCCGTAGTCTGTAGCAGTTAGAGCTCGAGGATGTGTTCTCTGGAGGACACACGTGTCAAATTGCACAGTGTTCATCCTTGCGCACACGAATAGCAAGTCGCCTTGCAAAAACAGCCTGCCGTCCCAGACATCTGTTGAAGTTGGTTTTGCAGTCTGGATAACGATGATTAGGAAATTGTACCCCCCCATCTCTTAAAGCAGTGTTGCCAACTCCGGGTTGGGAAATACCTGGAGATTTTGGTGGTGGAGGGACTTCAGTGGGGTATAATACCATAGAGTCCACCTTCCACAGTGGCCATTTTCTCCAGGTGAACTGATCTCTGTTGCCTGGAGCTGTTATAATCCCGGGAAATCTCCAGCCACCACCTGGGAGGCAGGCAACCCTATGTATACAGCAGATCACATAAGTAGAGCCTTTGAAGCAATTTGTAATGGGTAGGGTCCAGCGCTCAGGCATTGCTGCAGACTATCTGCTGAATTAATTTACATGGGCTTCTGCCATCCTGATTTTTCTATTTACTTATCCCTGGTAAATATCATTGACCCTATTTCTACCTTTCTGTAGCTGCCTTATTATAAGATTGCTATAATGAGTTGGTAGCATTGTCCTTTTGTAAGTTTTGCAGTCACAGGGCCTTAAAGACGTATAGTTGTTTTTTTTTTTAAATGATACTGAGCTCTCATGGATCAGAACTCACTTCCGATTAATGATTCTCAAGTGGCAATAGAGAGACAGCCACTGAGAACAACCAATAGTAAACCGTGAGGGAATTAAACCAACGGCAGTGAAATGGAAGAGGTTCGGCCCGTGAGGTAGCTGTGCAAAGCTCAGCTACATACACTGTATGTGACTGTTTGCAATAGCAGTAGAGAACTCAGCAGTAGAGAACCAGTGTGGTCTAGTGGTTAAAGTGTTGGACTAGGATTTGGGAGAGCCAAGTTTGAATCCCCACTGCCATGAAAGCTTGCTGGATGACCTTGGGCCAGTCACACAGTCTCAACCTAAACTACCACATAGGATGGCTGTGAGGATAAAATGGAGGAGAGGAGAATTATATAAGCTGCGTTGGGTTCCCCATTGGGGAAAAAGGCAGGATATAAATACAGTCAATAAATAAAATAAAAAGTAGGGATGTAAAGGACAATTTACTTTGCTTTGAGAATTATTGAAAATTAAAAGATAGTAGAAAATAGATAAAGGCATAAGAATAACAGTTGAAGGATAAGTTACCTGTGGATGTAAAAAAGGAGAAAGGGAAATATGAAGAACATTTAAGAATTTGGGGTGGAGGTTGGAGGACTGTGGGAAGCCGAGAAAGGGGGGGGGGAGAGGGAAGGATATATAATTGTATAAGTTTTGATATATGTTTGAACTTTTTCTTATTATATCCTAATAAATTGTTTTTGGAAAAATAAATAAAATAAAAAGTTGTATTTCATTAGTGGACTGTAGTCTGTGAACATTCACGCCACTGTCACACTGTAACCTCAAGATGGGGGGCAGAGCTGAGCATGGAACCTTGCGGGTCCCAAGAAGAATCCCCCCCACACACATATATATATAATTTTTAAATTAATTTTTCAGACAAAAGAACAAAAAGGAACAACCACTGCTCAAGACAGGAAGGAAGGAACCTTCTAAATTATAGAACATAGAAACATAGAAAAAAGATTACAGGGAACAAGCTACACAAAATGCAAAAGGAAAACAATGTTGAATTAAGTTATTGACAGTGGGCTTAATATTTAACGTATTTATCAATTTATCTTACAACTAAGAGAGGAAGTTAATAATGACGCAGGGGATTTTTTAAAAAGACAATTCTTTGTATACTTTATACTTAATTCCTTTTCCATAATTTGAGGAAGGGCTTGGATAGATGTTGAATACCTTTTCGATTCGTATATGAAATAAAATCGTGCTGCGTTTCATGAAAATCTGAAGAATTTCCCACTTGAATGAAAGAAAAGCTGCTTCAGAATCAGAGTTTGAATGATAAATGCAAAGAAACAAACCAGATATTTTTTTTCTTTGTTCTGTATCTTTAGAGTTGAACTCGTTAGAGCGACCTGCACCACGACAGCAAATACGCTTCCTTCCGGTCATGGTAGAAGGGAAGGATGGGAAAGAACTGACGCTGTCGGTGACGCAGCAACCTTTGTTGGCTGACCACCCGCTGGGTAAGATGGGGAGAAAGCGGCGGCCTTCTGGATTGATTTAGCTGATGTGATACTGCACAGGTTGGATCTGACTGGCATTTCTGCTGGTGAAAAGGGAAGGAGGGGATCCCCTTTTACCACTCAAAAAGCCGCAAGGGACGGGGGCTGTAACAAGGAAAGGGGACTGGATGAGATTGCGTGAAAAAGCTGGCTGGATCCAACCCTGTGTTAAGACCGTCCTTGGAGGCCATCTTGCATGTGTCTTTGCTTGTCAAAAGTCTGATGGGAGCGTACGCTGGAGGAAGTGTGGAGCAGAGATGGCTCCAAATTTTGGGAGGCTTGGGGTGAGATGCCCTCCGCTGCCCCCTCCCCCCACCAAGCCGGTTGGCCGCTTCTGCGTGCACGCAGATACAAGCGCGTGCACACATAAGAATTGGAAATTTCTGGAATAGGAAAAGAAATACAGCTGTTCTGTACCCTATTAAGCCCCAATCAGCAAGGCTAAAAGGGATGCAAATGCACTCATGCTTTCCAGCAGTCTTTATAACAGGAAATCAAAGAAAGTCCCCTGATGTCAGTTTCTCATTTCCTGTTGGACAGTTACCCGGAGAGGCGGCAGGCTGTGGCTTTTGCACCTGAAGCAGCAGAGGTCCTTGAAGGGCTTAAATAAACATTTAAGAACCACGCTGTGTTGCGTATGCCTTCAGGAAATGGGAAACCATACTAGAGGTTCCTGAGACAGTGCAGAGGCCCCTGGGATAACTGCGCCTTCCTAGCGGGAGTGGATGAGCTGCCCGTCTCAGGCTGGTGGTCGGCTTGTGCCAGTCTGTGGGCCTTAGCAGATGCCCTTGATATCAGGACCGCCGTTGAGGCTCCCAAGAGAAATTTGCCTTACTTCTTTACGGCTGGCATTTAGGAGCCAGGTAAAGAGATCTTAGTGGTTAAGGTGCTGAACTGCAGGCTGTGGAAGGTCGGTAATTCAGCAGTTCGAGACCCGAGTGTGCCGCATGACAGAGTGAGCTTCCATCTCTAGTTCCAGCTCCTGTCAACCTAGCAGTTCAAAAGCAAGAAATTGCAAGTAGATAAATAGGTACCACTTTGGTGGGAAGGTAACAGCGTTCCGTGCGCCTTGGTGTTTAGTCATGCCGGCCACATGACCACGGAAATGTCTTCGGACAGCACTGGCTCTTCGGCTTTGAAACGGAGATGAGCACCGCAACCCTAGAGTCGGACTCGACTGGCTTTCGAGCGAGGGAACCTTTACCTTTTTAAAGAGATCTTACAGGACGACCAGTTAAATCGCAGCGAATGGACGGTCACCAGGGAAGCCAATGAAGCTTGACAGGAGAACAATGTAAGATGCAGGCTTTGCGACAGGCAAGGGTTTCTTATTGCCAAATATGCAAACAAGTCAAGTCACTGAAGTGCTTTTTCTTTCACAAAGCAATCCAATATTTAAGAAGTTGACAACATTCCGAATGGCTAAGAATAGCTCCCAAATTAACAAATAGCTCCTTTTATAAGGAGCTATTTGTTAACTTGGGAGCTATTCTTAGCCATTCGGAATGTGTCAACTCCTTAAATATTGGATTGCTTTGTGAAAGAATTACAACAAAACAGAATTTTGATAAAGATATGCCTCGAAACGAACATTGAAACTCGAGGAAGTTCGTAAAACACTTCAGTGACTTGATGTCCTGACCTGTTGAAAAAAGAAACTTTGGATTAAAACAACATGGAAATGCTAACATATAATTGTCTTTATTCTGTGAATGTTTGAACTACTGCGGCAATTTTTTGTCACTTGAAGGGTTTCTTATTGGCCGGGCTGGGGATACCTTTGTTTAAAAGGTAGCTCCTGTTTTGTAAGAAAAGAAGCCGGACTCAGTGATGGATCCATATTAAGCAAGTGTACATGATGTCCCTTGTTTTTCATAACGTATTCTTTTGTGTCAGGAGGGACAAGAAGCCAGGTGGGGTGCTGAAGTCGCTCCCTGCCACCTCCAGATGTGTTATTGAGCATCGGCGGGTGCCGTGCCAGCCAGTGCCCCTAGGCTTTAAAGCTTCGTTTTTGCGGCCACAAGGACTGGAGCCTGACCTTGGTTGCTCAGGCTAGCTGGATCGCGTCAGCTCTGGGAAGCTAAGCGGGGTCAGCCCTTGCTAG
>NW_015163772.1:59595-62109 GCF_001447785.1 Gekko japonicus | reverse complement strand
GAGCATGGATTCTGAACTGCTTTGCCAAGACTAGCACAACGGGTCTGTAATAGCAGAAGAACTGCCAGGACTTCTGGCCTTGCCTTGGCTAATCTCTAAGTGGTGGCAGCTACAAGCATGGACGGCTTCAAAAGGGAATTAGATAGGCATATGGAGCAGAGGTCCATCAGTGGCTCTTAGCCACAAGGTATAGATAGGGACTCTGGGGCAAGTGATGCTCTGTCTTCTTGGTGCTTGGGGGGGGGTCAACAGTGGGAGGGCTTCTAATGTCCTGGCCCCACTGGTGGACCTCCTGATGGCACCTGGTATTTCTGGCCACTGTGTGATACAGAGTGTTGGGCTGGATGGGCCTTTGGCCTGATCCAACATTGGCGTCTCTTATGTTCTTATGTTCTGTACTCAGATTTCTGATTGGACATTTTGGATAGCAGAGACTAGGGATGGAGGGTTTCTACTCATTCCAGCGGGTCAGTGTATTCTCTGAGAGTGGTGTGGTGGTTGAGAGAGGCAGACTCTAATCTGGAGAACTGGGTTTAATCCCCCACTCCTCCACATGAAGCCTGCTGGGCAGCCTTGGGCCAGGCACCGTTCTCTCAGAACTCTCTCAGCCCCACTGACCTCACAAGATGGCTGCTGTGGGGAAAGGAAGTGGCAGCCATCACGGTGTGGTGGTTAAGAGTGGCAGAGTCTAATGTGGAGAACCTGGGTTTGATTCCCTACTCCACCGCCTGAAACCTGTGGGATGACCTTGGGTCAGTCCCAGTTCTCCGAGAACTCTCTCGGCCCCACCTCCCTCACAAGGGGACTGTTGTGGGAGAGGAAGGGAAAGGCAATTGTAAGTTGCTCTGAGACTCCAAGTGAAGGGTGGGATATAAATCCATTCTCCTCCTCCTCCTCCAAAAAAAAAAAATATTTGATTTTCACTAATTATGTAAGACATTTAGGGAGGGAAAGACATGGGGAAGGGGATAAGACATCAAGGGAATTTCCACTGAGCTTACATAATAGCTGTTACAATACAATTTCCATCTTAAACCTTTGTTTCTGTAATGTATTCAATAGCTGCCATACATGAATCATCTAATTGAAGCATAATGTTAAGCTTCGTCCTGGCTAGGATCCGAATCCATCCAATCGCATTGATAGCCCAGGAAGAACCAACCAATCACTTGTCAGCAAGCTCCCTGAGCGGGAACGTCCATGATTGGTCCTTATGCATACAACCTTATTGGTTGGTAAATGTACAGTAGGCGTGGCTACATTAGTCGGGAGAGTTTAAAAACAGAACAGCTGCAGTCTAAAAGCTGTCCTGGCTATCAGATGTTGATCCGTGTTGGATCCGTTGTGTTCGAGTTGTTGAATAAAGCTGAATCTTTGCTGAATCACTCTCCGATTACTTTGTTAAGCGAGCGACTTAACAGTTTCCATACTTCTTTTGATTTATATACTTTCTAATTCTGTAAGTGCTTAAACCGGTCTCTAAAATCTTCTATTATGGTTCTTGCAAAATTACATATTCTTTACAGTTCTATTTACATTTTATCCCAGGTTATCATAATTATAATCTGTTATTCATGATCTTCCTTTCCACAATTTCTTTTCACCCTTTCATAAAATGGTGTCCAGTTTTCTCTCACATTTTGTTTACTTTGATCTTTCAGTGAGTCTGTCAATAATTCTATTCCCGCTATTTCAAAGATTTTTGTCAAGAGTTCAACTTTCGTTTGTATCTCTGGTTTCTTCACGTACCTAGCATAGATGATTCTTGCTGCTATAACTATATCTATAATTAAGTGCTTAACTTTCTTGTCTTTTACATCAGGCATAATATTAAACAAAAACATTTCTGGTTTAAATGGTATCGGTGTCAGACACATTTCTGCAACATTTCATGAACCCTTTTCCTCCTCCTTTTTCTTCCAGTTTTCTGCAGGCCAGAAGATCACACAAACAAGGGAAATGAGAATGCCAAATAGCCCCTCCTCCTCTCCTAAAAATCATGAAGCATTTTCCCCCTGATACATCACTTGACTTATTTATTTAGAAGTATCAACATGGTACACAAAATGGGCAGCCTTCCAGGGGTCGTTTCGTAGAAAAAGAGCTAGGGGAACTCATTAGCATAACTCATTAGCATATGCCACACCCCCTGACATCACCGGAAGTGTGTCATAAGGCCACACACCCCGCCCCCAACGTAACATGGTACACAAAATGGGCAGCCTTCCAGGGGTCGTTTCGTAGAAAAAGAGCTAGGGGAACTCATTAGCATAACTCATTAGCATATGCCACACCCCCTGACATCACCGGAAGTGTGTCATAAGGCCACACACCCCGCCCCCAATGGTCCCGGCCGCCACCACCGGCCTTGCAGCTCCACTACCAAGCCCCATCAGGGGCCCGGCAGTGGACCTGCAAGGCCGGCGGGAGTTCAAGGAAGCCCAGCAAGGCCCTCCCTGGCACCAGGCAGGCAGGGGTGGGGAGAAGCGGGGAGGAAGCAACTTACCCTCCCTC
>NW_015163772.1:52295-56509 GCF_001447785.1 Gekko japonicus | reverse complement strand
CAGAAGTAGAAGAAGAAGAAGAAGAAGAAGAAGAAGAAGAAGAAGAAGAAGAAGAAGAAGAAGAAGAAGAAGAAGAAGAAGAAGAAGAAAAAGAAGAAGAAGAAGAGATTGGATTTATACCCCACCCTTCACTTTGAGTCTCAGAGCGGCTTACAAACTCCTTTCCCTTCCCCTCCCCACAACAGGCACCCTGTGAGGTGGGTGGGGCTGTAAGAAGAAGAGAAGAAGAGATTGGATTTATACCCCGCCCTTCACTACCCAGAGGTGTCTCAGAGCGGCTTACAAACTCCTTTCCCTTCCCCTCCCCACAACAGACACCCTGTGAGGTGGGTGGGGCTGAGAGAACTCTGACACAAACTGCTCTTTTTCAAGGACAGCTGTGCCAGAGCTTGTGACTGACCCAAGGTCACATCAGCAGGTGCAAGTGGAGGAGTGGGGAATCAAACCCGGTTCTCCCAGATTAGAGTCCACACCCTTAACCACTACACCAAACTGTCGCAAACTCATTGATGCAGTAGCCAAATTGCTCACTCACAACTTTAATGCCAGTCGCTAACAAGGTAGAATTTTTGCTCACAAGACTCCACAGCTTAGAGTGAGCATTTTGGTGTGGCCTAATATGCAAAGGAGTTCCTGCTACAGAAAGAGCCCTGAATTTTAAATAAATAAAGATAGCCCTTACTGTAGCCACCAGAAACGATTTCAGGTTACTAGATGGTCTGGAATCTATGGATGGAGGCAATAAAACTGTAAAAAGAGCATCTGCTCACAAGACCATGACATTTTCCCTAGATCTGGGCCATGGCTTGTAGATTTCACCAGAACCTGTCTGGACTTTGGCACAGGAAGGAGAACTGACAACTGTCAGACTTTTCTTTTTACAACAGTAACCAGAGACTGACATGAAACTGGGGGGTGGGGGTGGGGGATAAGTTGCATTCTACTTAGAATGCTAATTGTGATTCGAGAGCAGAAAACCCCATACGCACCAGCTAGAAACGTGTGCGGGATGGGATGAAAAGGTAAGACGAAGCAGATGCTAGGCCTACCTGGGGGTCATGAAACTGACACAAACGATAAAATGTCTATGGCGAAAGGGGGTTGGAAAGAGCAAAAGAAGAAGGGGTTTTTTAAAAAGAAAAAATCTCAATGGGTTTCTGTGAAATTTGCTCACTGAAGTTAACGGTATTGATTGCCTGAAATGATAGCTTTATCTACACCGGCTGTCTCTGCTCTTTTTAATTACCGTCCGAGAAAGGGTAATAACGTGAGTTCTCATCTCTCAACTCCCACAAGTTTAATCCCTCAACTTTCTGCCCCGGTATGCCACCTGCGTGCCTCATCCGAGGAAGGCGGTTGGCGAGGCTGGGAGAATATCGGTTTAGAAGACGGTTAATTTAAAACCGCTACCCAGCCATCAGCCTCACCATGGGCATTTTATGCAGAAACTCATTAGCATATCAGGCCACATGCCTGACAGCACAGCTCATTAGCATATTAGGCCACACCCCCATGCCTTCCCTTGGGTTGCCTGGGTGCCCCACAGCTGCGGGGATCCTGGGCAAGCCCCCCCCCCCCGAAGGGAAGGCACTGCTTTCCCTTGGCTTGCCCCGGTGCCTTGCAGATGCAGGGCGCCTGGGCAAGCTGGCCCTTCGACAAGCCAGGGAAGGCACGGAGAGGCATTTAAATCCCTCCCCAATCCTTCCAGTCCCCCCGGCCCGCCCACCTCGGAGTCGCCGGGGGGTGTGTGACACTCTCCAGGCCTTCCCTCTGTAGCCACGCATGCAGAGGTTTCGGCTGTAGTGGGCATGGCCAACTCTGAAGCCAGCCGGAACTCCGTTCCTGTGCGTTCCTGCCCAAAAATAGCCCTGGGTTTAGAAGATGGTTAATTTAAAACCGCTACCCAGCCATCAGCCTCACCATGGGCATTTTATACCGGGCCTGTACAACTTATGGCTGTCCAAACAAAACACAACCAGCTACCTAAATATTGTGGCCTGCCACATGGCGATACTCTGACCTGGACAGCCCAATCTCAAAAGGTCTCAGAAGTTAAGCAGGGCCAGCCCTGCTTAGTACTTGGATGGGAGACCCACAAGGAAGACCAGGGTTGCTACGCAGAGGCAGGCCATGGCAAACCACCTCTGCATGTCTCTTGCCTTGAAAATTCAACGGGGTTGGCATAAGTCTGCTGGGACTAGAAGGCAACCCCCACCCCCCGGTTGTGATATTTCCCCATTTTTACTGTCCTACTATCTGAAAGATCCAGCCCCTGTGGAGCAGAGAAGAGAGCAAAGGCAACCTGTAGCCACCTAAATGCTCATGCCCAGAAGTTTCTACAAGGATCGACGGACATCTGATCAGCCCAGGGGAGCCAGTGGGAAGAGGCAAAGTCAAAACCTAGAGTCTGATAAGGTCCCAAGGGCCAGAACCAGGGGTCATTTCCTGCAGGAGCGCACAGGAGCAGAGCTCCGGCAGTAAGGAGCCCAGGGGGTGGGCACATGCAACAAGCCCCACCCCCTGCTCCCAGCAGCCCCTGGTCACGAGGAGCAAGAAGCAGCCGCATAATAGGCCACACCCAACAGCAGAAACTCATTAGGATTGGCTACATTAGGGGTGTGTGGCCTAACATGCAAAGAAGTTCCTGCTACAAAAAAAGCCCTGGGTTTTGACAATAAACAAAGTAAACAGAATAAGAAGCAAAAGGTGGGTGTGGTTGGATGACCACATTTCTGGCAACATGGGGGCGCAGCCTAATATGCTAATGAATGATGCAGTCAGGGGTGTGGCCTAATATGCTAACGAGTTTCTGCTGTTGGGTGTGGCCTATTATGACCACACTTCTGGTAACATGGGGTGTGCCTAATATGCTAATGAACTATGCTGTTAGAGTGTGGTCTAATATGCTAATGGGTTTATGCTACTGGGTGTGGCCTATTATGCTAATGAGTTCCTGCTGGCTTTTTCTACAAAAAAAGCCCTGGTTATGCTAATGGGATCTCTGTAGGATAGAGATCAGTTCTAATTCTGGGCGATCTCCAGGACCCACCAGAAGCTTGGCATCCCTACGCAGTCACCCAACATCTCTGCTCAGACACAACCCTTTTAAAGAGAGTCAGTTCCCATATTCAGGTGGAAGATGTGAAAGGCAGAATATTTGGGCAATGGGGGAACGGAATTTTGTGTGTACCACCGTTTGCGAAGAAACACAAATATATCTTTCCCCCCTCCATTTGATATCTTCATGTTTTAAATCCAACAATCCTGAGGATGTCAGACTTGTCGATTTCCGACCCAACTAAGACCAGCATTTTTGTGCCGTGCTGTTTGGAAGAAGGGCGGGGCAAAAAGAAGTAAATATCTGACCCAAATTCCCAGGCTTCTGAAAGCGCAGCGCAACAGGTTTCTGCTAGGCCACCGAGACTGTTACTTTCCGCTTTTAAAAACGGGGGAGGAGGGATTTAGGTTTAAGGGCAACGTGAATTGCCTGCGTTTCTTTTCTTTCTTTCTTTTTTTTAACAAAAGTCGTTCCCCCCCCCCGAATCCCCCAAAACTAAATTTTCCCCCAATGTTGAAAGCTCCCTTGCTGGGTTAGATGAGCAGAGAAGCACAGCTTGAAGTTGAAAAGCTGGTTGGTACAACCACGGTACTTTGAAGCAAGCAGTTAGGCAAAAAATACCCTGCAGTTTAGAAGTTTTAGAAAAGTAACTTGAGTTCCATATCTCACTTTTTCTTTGTGAGATCATAGGACTTGAATGAAAACGAGGGAAAGATTGGGAGGCGACAGTCGAGTTCAGTCATACCTGTTTGTAAAAATGCAAGCCACCTACTTCTCCCCCACCCCCCCAATTCACCACAGACAATCAGAAATATAGGGATGTAGGGTTTCCAGGTCCCTCCTGGACCCTGGTGAGGGATGGAGCATAGGGTTGCCAGATCCAGGTTGGGAAACTCCAGGAAGAAGAAGAAGAAAAAAAAAAAGAAGAAGAAGAAGAAGAAGAAGAAGAAGAAGAAGAAGAAGAAGAAGAAGAAGAAGAAGACTTCTTCACCCTAAGAGTGATTAACACTTGGAATTCACTGCCACAGGCGGTGGTGGCAGCTACAAGCATGGATGGCTTCAAAAGGGAATTAGATAAGCATATGGAGCAGAGGTCCATCAGTGGCTATTAGCCACAAGGTATAGATAGGGACTCTGGGGCAAGGGATGCTCTGTC
>NW_015163772.1:42680-51633 GCF_001447785.1 Gekko japonicus | reverse complement strand
TATGTTTAGATCAATATTAAGTCAAATGATGTTATCTTGAGGTTGGATGATAACAAATGATGTGTTAATGATATAATGAAATTTGTAAGAAGGGGGAGAAGCATTGCGGGAAGCCACTGGAGGGAGGGGAGGAAGGGAATGAGGTAAACAATGGACTGAATGATTTAATCTTATATGTTATGTTCCTAAGAAAATAAAAAATTTGTTTACCAAAAAAAAAGAGTCCGCGCACTTAACCACTACACCAGACTGGAGATTTGGGGACAGAGCCCGGAGAGGGTAGGGACCTCAGTGGGGTACAGTGCCATAGAGTCCACTCACTATTCCCCAGGGGAACTGACCTCTGTAGTCCGGAGATTCCACGGGACCCCCAGGTCCCACCTGGAGCCTGGCATCCCTAGCAGCAGGAAAAGCGCCCAGCCAAATCAGATCCAGGCCAAAAACAGATGTGCGTAGCGTGGTGTTTGTGACAACTCTGTCCCTTGAATCCAGGCCGGTATTTTTGACTTCCCTCATCCATGGTGCTGGAGAAGACTCTTGACAGTCCCTTGGACTGCAAGAAGATCAAATCAGTCAATCCTAAAAGAAATCAACCCTGACTGTTCCCTGGAAGGCCAGATAATGAAACTGAAGCTCAAATACTTTGGCCACCCAATGAGAAGGGAGCACTCCCTGGAGAAGACCCTGATGCTGGGAAAGATTGAAGGTCAAAGAAGACGGGGAAGGCAAAGGATGAGATGGTTAGACAGTGTCATCGATGCAACGAACATGAAATGGAGCCAACTTCAGAGGACGGCAGAAGACAGGAAGGCCTGGCAGGATCTGGTCCATGGGGTCGCGAAGAGTCGGACTCGACTGTGCGACTGAACAACAACAACATCCATGGCATGCACAGGAACAGGGAGAAAGGAAGTTGTCCTCACTGCAGCTGAAAGAAACGAAGTTATTAAGCTGGGCTCCTGTTGAAAACTATGCTACCTCTTTATCCTGATGCCTAGCACGAAGGACACAAGCCGCCGTAAAACACAGGAAGACGGAAATGTGACTGACAAATCCACCTCTCTGCATGGCCATCAATTGATTCGGAAACCTCACATTCACACATTTAGAAGCCCTTCTCAGTTTTTCACACATAACAGAATGAACAGCAGAGAGGCAGGAAAGCACTTCAGAGAACTCTTGTGGATTTGTTCCTTGCGTCCACTGAGCGTTTCCAGCAATCCCCAGCTGGCTACATTATCCCAAGAAGGCCATGAAA
The DNA here is from genome assembly GCF_001447785.1 of Gekko japonicus. Lineage (NCBI taxonomy): Eukaryota > Metazoa > Chordata > Lepidosauria > Squamata > Gekkonidae > Gekko > Gekko japonicus. The sequence goes on along the minus strand of NW_015163772.1, from coordinate 50,375 downwards.
CTTGCATGAAGAAGACGGCAGACCCATTATCCGTCCCCTAGAATCTACACAGCCAGAAGCCCTAAAGAGCTGCATCCAGGCAGGAAAGCGAAAGAAAGCTAGGCGTACCAATAGATTGACTTGAAGGCGTCTTCAGCACCTAAGAGACTAACAACATTTCTTCTAGCATCCATTTTAATGAGTGAGAGCTCACTTCATCAGATGCTCCCATTAATAGCTATGTTACGACATTCATCAGATTCTAATAAACAGGGGTCATTTCCTGCAGGAGCTCACAGGAGCGGAGCTCCGGCAGTAAAGAGCCCAGGGGGCGGGCACATGCACAGAGGTCGATTCGGGGGGGATCACAGTTCCCCCGGGTGAGGTGAGGGGGGAGGGGCACATGACGAAGCCCCGCCCCCTGCTTCCGGCTGCCCCGCTTCCAGCCCTCATTCAGCCAGGAGGAGGCAGGAGAAGAGGGAGGGTAAGTTAATTCTCTCCGCCTCTCCCCACCCCTGCCTGCCTGGGGTCCACCGCCGGGTCCCTGATGTCAGGGGGTGTGGCATATGCTAATGAGTTATGCTAATGAGTTCCCCTAGCTCTTTTTCTATGAAATGACCCCTGCACATGCAACAAGCCCCACCCCCTGCTCCCAGCAGCCCACAGTCAGAGCAAGAAGCAGCCAGGTAAGTTGCAGAGGCCCCCCGGTCCAAAACAGTCCAGTGGCTCCTTTAAGATCAAGTTTTATTCAGGTACAAGCTCTCCCTCCTCTGCGAGGACAGATCTGCACGTGTTTCCCCCCCCCCCCACACCGGGCAGTCCAGTAGAGCCTGAGCGGTGGGTGTTGCCTTCTGACACCCTTCCGGTGATGTCAGGGGGTGTGGCATATGCAAATGAGTCATGCTAATGAATCATGCTAATGAGCTCCTGCACCTCTTTTTCTACTAAATGACCCCTGATAATAAAGATCTTATTTTACTGATCCTGTGACTTTGGACTGCCCCGACCTGGATGGCCCGGGCTAGCCCAATCTTATCACCACTTGGGAGCTGAGCAGGGCCAGCCCTGCTTAGGACTTGGATGGGAGATCACCAAGGAAGTCCAAGGTTGCTCCGCAGGGGCAGGAAATGGCGAACCACCTCTGAAGGTCTCTTGCCTTGAAAACTCTACAGGGTCGCCACAAGTCAACTGCAACTTGACGGGGTTTCCCACCACCACCATGACTTTTGACGACTACTCCGAGAAGAGCCTTTCACTCATGCAGAACCATGTCCTTGACTATTCTAATGGCGACTGTTGTCCAAGAGAAGCCATCCTTTGTCAGGGACAAAGAGTTGCTGATCTGAGCACTGGGGAAATGTGATGTCCACCGTCACAGAAGGGGGACCTTGAGCGGGGGCATCTGGATGACGGCCCGCTGCATATGAAAAACAGATGTACAGCGATCGCTCTATAATTGCAACCTTTTTAACCACAAGCCGTAGTCATGATTTCTTACGCATTAATACTTTTACGGTAACAGAAACATCCCAATCAACGTGTGATCTGCAATTATGGGGAACCCCACCACCCGCATCACTACCAATGCTAGGGTAATAAATTCATTAGCTCCTGGGTCAGCAGCTTGTTAAGTTCTTTCGAGAGGAGGATTTATCCCTCCTGTTTTGCTTTGAAGTCACCCAGCAGATGGAGAGCAGAGAAATCTTGGAAGCCAGCCAGCGCCTGTCCGGCTTTTTAAAAAGAAGAAGGGAATCGGCCCTAACAAGTTTGTTTAAGCAGGTTAATTTTCGTTGGCATTAAAAAATGAATTGTGTGATGTTAAAAAAGGGGGGGAGCTTCTCAAATCAGGGCCCATTGTGGTTTTTACCGGCATCGTCTTGCCGTTCATCACACTGAAATATGGGGTGGGGGTGGGGAATAAAAGCATGAAAGAGAAATCAAAGGAAGATGGGTTTATAATTAATAATCCCCGGGGGGCATTTTTTTTTCCTGTTCCCCGTAGCTTTTCTTGCAGCGCATCCGACTTTCAGTACGGTCCAGTCTTTTTAGTCAGATATTTCAGATTCCATTCGGCCAATTAGGAGAGGCAGTGTGTGTAACCTGTCTTCTCCCTGCCACAGAAGTGCAATTTCTCACTCCCCCATTCCCCCCTCTACACACCAAGAGGTCCCACATCTCCCAAACCTGATTAGCCATTGATAACATCTCGGGCTAACTCATTAATGTCATTCATTCGTATTCTGGCAGCTCCCTCAAATGTCTATCAAATCTCCAAGCCCTTCAAGAAACTCTGTTTGAGCAGAGAGGGGAAATGTTAAGCATTACAAATTGCCTCCACTGTGTTGATTTTTTTAAAAAAACAACAACAGCAAAGAGAAACCAAGCAAAAAAAAAAAAAGACTTCAGTCAGTGTGGAGCAGAATAGAATCCAGGTATTGGACACTACAGTTTTGACACCTGGAAAATAATATTTTGGACCACCGTTTTTGACCACTGTGATTTGTTAGCTGCCTTACATGGTTCGGTTCATCCCACTATTCCTAGTTCACTAGTCCCAAAATCTCCTCTGGGGCCAATGAGCGCTTTGTCTGGCAGTGTGATATAGCAGATGTAGTATTGGGTTTGGACTGGGAGTAACCTCAGCCTAATATATCACACCACTAATTCTTCCACTCTCCCAGCAAGAACTATGGATTTAAGAATGCCTCCCGGAAACTCGGCAAGCGCTAGCTGTCCAAAGGAGCTAGGGTGGTTGTGGTGTAGGGTTTTGTGGTAGACAACGGATTCGGTGAATCTGGATGACAGCTGGAAGCATGTAGCTCTGTGGGGAAGTCAGTTGGTTTTGAATATAAGGTGGTTTTTAAGAACATAAGAGCCGTGTTGGATCAGACCAGTGGTCCATCTAGTCCAGCATCCTGTCTCTCACAGTCACCAACCAGTTCCTCTGGATGGCCAACAACAGGGCATAGAGGCCCAGGCCTTCTTAAGAACCTAAGAAGAGCCCTGCTGGATCAGACCAACAGTCCATCTAGTCCAGCACCCCGTCTCACACAGTGGCCAATCAGTTCCTCTGGACGGCCAACAACAGTGCATAAAGGCCCAGGCCTTCCTAAGAACACAAGAAGAGCCCTACTGGATCTGACCAATAGTCCATCTACTTCAGCATCCTGTCTCACACAGTGGCCAACCAGTGCCTCTGGAGGGCCATCAACAGGGCATAGAAGCCAAGCCCCACCCCCCATGTTGCCTCCTTGCTCTGGGATTCAGAGGATTAGTGCCTCTGAATATGGCGGTTCCCCTCAGTCACCCTGGCTAGTAGCTATTGATATCCTTATTAGGGTTGCCAGCCTCCACTCACGCTGGCCTACTGGGCTGTCGAGGCCTGATGGACCCAGCCATGCCTTCCAACCAGACCTCCAGTCCGCTGAGTCATGGGAAAGGCACCAACCACTGTGGGGGGGGGCTCACCATCGTAAGTGTGGGCATTGACTGGACAAGACAAGGTGCCCTGCCTGCTCCCGGACAATTATGACATCCCTGAAGTCTTCCCCAACAGGTCAAACATTGTACTCTCAGGACTACTGCATGTCAAGAAGTTGGCTGAAGCCCTTCCTCCTAGGGTCGCAAGGTCCCTCCTGGAAACTGGTGAGGGGGGGGACTTACTGGGAGCAGGAGGGAGGCCCAGCCAACATGCAGTGATGTGCCTACACCACTGCCCACATGACCCAGAACTGACGTTATAATGTCGGGGACACTGAGGCGGTGCTCTGCTATTTGGGCAAAAACTCTATGGTATATTCGGCTTCTGCCATAGAGTTTTTGCCCAAACACCAGAACATCGCCCTGACATCCCCAGTTTGATGACGTCACTTCCGGGTCACATAGGCACATCAGCTGGCTCTCCCTCTTTTGGGGGGTAAGTTCCTCCCACCAGCCAGCTGATCGGTGGCAGGGAGGCTATCAGTGGGGGAACGAACCCCACCTCCACTGGGGAGTCTGGCGACCCTACCTTCTCCATGCATGCCACGTCCCACAATCTAAATTGGGCACCACACACAGAAGAATGGAGGAGAACCCACAACTCAAGGGTCCTTCCACAAATTACAAAGTCCTTGTATTGGTATCACTTGAGTGGAAGGAATTTTATGCTGCCCAGTTCGGTGAAGTGGCTAGGAGTGTGGACTCTAATCTGGGAGAACCGGGTTCGATTCCCCACTCCTCCACATGCAGCTGCTGGGTGACGTCGGGCAAGCCACCGTTCTCTCAGAGCTGTTTTCCCAAGAGCAGTTCTCCCAGAGCTCTCTCAGTCCCACCTACCTCACAGGGTGTCTGTCATGGGGAAGAGAAGGGAAAGGAGATTGCAAGCCAAAGAAATAAATCAAGGATAAGTGAATCGCCAAATGAATCGAGGATAAAGATTTGTCTTTCTAAATGAAAGCGGAAGATCCAGTGGAAAGCCTGGTGTATCTGGTGAAGGGTGGGAGGGAAGGCCCCTCTGGTTCCTGAGTGTCTACGGACCGGCAGTCTAATTCCTATTACGGTAATAATTCAGATACGAAAGCAGTACCTTGACCACACAGAGCTCTCTTCAATCCCCTTCGATCAAAGGCAAGACTCCTGAGAATCGGAAGCCAAGCATGACTAAAATCCTTGTCTCCACATCATCTGAAGCCTGGTTAAAAATTAGACATCCTTTAGAAACTTGTGAGGGGGCGGGAGATCTTGTCTCAGCAGGGTAGAGTTGGTGTTTCTGTTGGCAGCCAGGGATTCCTCCCTCACATTCGGTTTCTCCCTTTGCGTATCCCAGCATGTTATTTGTCTGAGGGCTTTTGAGAGCATTAATTAAAAGATCTGCCTTAGGGGCTGGTGGGAATTTCGCTTGAGTAATACTTTCAAGACAGTCTTCTTAAAGCTACCTTTGATATCGTGTCTTGGAAATGAGAAGACATTATGTTAGACAAGCAAAGGACGCACACCCAACCTTTTCCCCCTGTGATTGTGTCAGGTTGAGCTCGGGGGAAATCCAGCCCAAAGCCACCTACTAAACGTAAAGACAGGGAACCGTTTTCAGCAGGGCTTTTTTTGTAGAAAAAGCCCAGCAGGAACTCATTAGCATAATAGGCCACTTCCCACCGCAGAAACTCATTAGCATATTAGGCCACACCCCTGCCAGCACAGCTCATTGGCACATTAGACCACACCCCCATGTTACCAGAAGTGTTGTCATCCAGCCACACCCACCTTTTGCTTCTTATTCTGTTTACCTTGTTTGTTGTCCAAACCCAGGGCTTTTTTGTAGCAGGAACGTCTTTGCATGTTAGGCCACACACCCCTATTGTAGCCAATCCGAATGAGTTTCTGCTGTTGGGTGTGGCCTATTATGCTAATGCGTTCCTACTGGGCGTGGCCAACTTGGGAGCCAGCCGGAACTCCGTTCCTGTGCGTTCCTGCCCAAAAATAGCCCTGGTTCTCAGCTTCTCAACCCTGGTGTTTTGAATCAACAGGGCCCACTCTGATATGGTGTCTACCCTATAGGAATTGTTCAGGGTTGCCAGCTCCAGGCTGGAAAATACCTGGAGATTTGGGGGGAGGTGGAGCCAGAGGAGGGTTGGGTTTGGGGAGGTGAAGGACGTCAGTGGGGTATATGGCCAAAGAGTCCACCTCCTAAAGTAGCCATTTTCTTCAGGCGAACTTGTCTCTGTCGCTTGGAAATCAGTTGTAATAGCGGGAGATCTCTAGGCCACCCTAGAATTGTTCCTCTGATTCTTTATTCTGATACTGGTTTCCTTCCCCCCCCCTTTCCTTTTGCCATCAAGTCACAGCTGACTTATGGTAACCCCTCATGGGGTTTCCAAGGCAAGAGACATTCAGAGGAGGCTTGCCACGGCCTGCCTCGGCCTCCCATCCAAGTATTGACCAGAGCCAGCCCTGCTAAGCGTCTGAGATAAGACATGATTGGACTCATGACACTGTTTTCAACACCGAGGCACACGGAACGCTGTTCCCTTCCCACCAAAGTGGTACCTGTTTATCTACTTGCAATTTCTTGCTTTCGAACTGCTAGGTTGGCAGGAGCTGGAACTAGAGACGGGAGCTCACTCCGTCATGCGGCACCCGGGTCTCGAACTGCTGAACTACCGACATTCCACAGCCTGCAGTTCAGCGTCTTAACCACTTGAGCTCCTCCATTATCTCACACTAAAATGTTCATTTAAAATATACAGATTTTTTCACGGTCACCTGTGCATCAGTAAATCAGATGTATGTACATGCTAAACAATTGCATATATAATCGATATAACATGCATACAAACACATCTACAAAATCCAACTTAAAAAGAGGGAACCGCCCTGATCTGGATAGCCCAGGCAAGCCCGATCTCATCAGGTCTCGGAAGCTAAGCAGGGTCAACTCTGGCAAGTACTTGGATGGGAGACCTCCCTGGGAAACCAGCAGTCGAAAGGCGAGGGCAGGCTTTACTCAGCCACCTCTCTGAATATCCTCCAGGCCCCCAGGCGGGGTCAATCACCAGAGGTCGCCATGACTTCCAGTGCCCACACATGCATATGTATATGTACACACACACACATATGAAAGAAAAAAAAAACACCATACAAAGGCCTCCCGGCTCTGATTCCCTGGTTCTGGTGTGGCATTTTGGTCGGGCAGAGGTATTTTCCAGGCAGTTGGGAAATAGGAGGAGCAGCATGTGGAGAGGGTGATTCAGTAGAGATGTCCGTAATGGGGATGACATCATGCAGAGACACTGCAGACAGCCTCCTCTCATGGTGGCTAATTCTGTCGTATCTCTGTGTGTGCCGTCACAGGATGTGGGTGTGGAAAGTGCCGTCAAGTCAGAGCTGTCTTAGGGTGACCCCGTGGGGCCTTCGAGGCAAGAGACGTTCAGAGGTGGTCCGCCGTCGCCCGCCTGTGCATCACAACCTGGATATTCCTTGGAGGTCTCCCATCCAAGTACCATCCGGAGCAGACCCTGCTTCGCTTCCGAGATCTGACGAGACCGGACTAGCCTGGGCTATCCAGGGACGGTTGCAGTGATGGAATGCGGCAGTCGTATTTGATGGAGACGCGGGGCAGAATGACCTACTCCCGGTAGAGGCTGAAAAATGCAAACCAGATCAGTAAGTCCGCAGGGATACAGCAGGTAGCCCCCTTCTAGGAGGCAGGGGGGAATATTGATTCATTGCTGTCGGATCTGAACATCAAAGATGCAAATCTGAACACAATTATTTCTGACATTTAGGAGCACTCCGTGGCCTGCTGAGCTGACGGCTGTTCTAACACCTCCTTTTCTGGTTTCATTTGCCAGGCAGTGCAAGTAATGAGGGAAGGCAGTGAGTCAGACCACACATGCAGGAACGACAGGGATGTCATCCAACCAGAAGAGTTGCCAGTCTTCCCATCACACAGGCTCGTCCCAAGTGTAATTTCTTTCTGCTTTTTTGCCAGTCATTCAGTTCTCTCACAAAACCGGAAGAGGCTTTTCTGATAAGCACAGGACTTCGTTGCCTAAGCACGTATGCCCGGCAGGCAGGGGAAAGAAGAAGAAGAAGAAGAAGAAGAAGAAGAAGAAGAAGAAGAAGAAGAAGAAGAAGAAGAAGAAGAGGAAGAGGAAGAGGAAGAGGAAGAGGAAGAGGAAGAGGAAGAGGAAGAAGAAGAAGAGGAAGGAGGAGGAGGAGGAGGAGGAGGAGGAGGAG
>NW_015163772.1:33815-42200 GCF_001447785.1 Gekko japonicus | reverse complement strand
CAAAGTATTTGAGCTTCAGTTTCATTATCTGGCCTTCCAGGGAACAGTCAGGGTTGATTTCTTTTAGGATTGACTGATTTGATCTCCTTGCAGTCCAAGGGACTCTCAAGAGTCTTCTCCAGCACCATAGTTCAAAAGAATCTATTCTTTTTTGGTCAGTACTGTCTACTCAGACTGGCAACAGCTCTCCAGGATCTCAAACAGAGGTCTTTCACATCACCCACTGCCTGGTCCTGTCAACTGGAGATGCTGGTGATTGAACCTGGGGCTTTCAGCATGCCGAGGAAATGCTCTGCCACTAAGCCATGGCCCCTCCCCATAGCCAGAAATGCTTTACTTATTCCAATCAGTGGTCAAGGTGATCAGGGAGGAGAGACAGAGATACCGTTTCCCCCCCCCCTTGCCTATTACAGGAAGCAAGCATCAACCATATTGTGTTTTCTAGAATTTGCCATCTGGCCGGCAAGTAGAGCTACCAAAAACAGTCAGACCTCACCAGCAAGAGGCAGACCCCTATCTTAGCTTTTCACTTACCAAGAGACACGGGGCGGAAGCTGTAAGTTTTGCCCCATCAGTAAACATCCCTACACTCAAAGCCAGATGAGAGATAAATGACAGGGAAAGGTTGGACCATCTTTCTTTCTCTTTTGCTCAATTAGGACGTCACCTGAAAAAATATTAGATTTATTTGTTGAACCAGAATGCAGCTGGTGGTCACTGAAATTCTGCTTGGCCTCAACAAAAGTTGGTTTCACTGGGGCACAATCCAAGATCGAGCCAGGACATCTCCATTCTTGTATGACACAAAACCACAATTAGATGTAAATTCAGATCCTAGTTTGTTGAACTATTTAGTGAAGTGGGCCTCCATTCAGACAATCACACAAACCATTGCTAGTTGAATTAAACCACTGTTTTGTGAGGTGGCTGAACTGAGTCTGTCTGTCTGTCTGTCTCTCTCTCTCTTTTTGCTGGCTCAAGGTCTAAAGTTTCACAACATATACAATCCCATGTAAAAGTACTAAGCTTGTCTACCAACCAGGGGTCGTTTCGTAGAAAAAGAGCTAGGGGAACTCATTAGCATAACTCATTAGCATATGCCACACCCCCTGACATCACCGGAAGTGTGTCATAAGACCACACCCACTGACATCACCGAAAGTGTGTCATAAGGCCACACACCCCGCCCCCAACGGTCTCAGCCACCGCCGCCGGCCTTGCAGCTCCACTGCTGAGCCCCATGAGGGGCCCAGCGGTGGACCTACAAGGCCGGCGGGAGTGAAAGGAAGCCCCGCAAAGGCCCTCCCTGGCCCCAGGCAGGCAGGGGTGGGGAGAGGCAGGAAGGAAGCAACTTACCCTCCCTCTTCTCCTGCCTCCTCCTGGCTGAATGAGGGCCGGAAACGGGGTGGCTGGAAGCTGGGGGCGGGGCTTCGTCATGTGCCCTGCCCCCCGTACCTCACCCCCCCCAGAAATGACCTCTGGCACCAACACATACCTCCACCAGTGTTCCCACTAAGCTGGGTTAGTGTAAGCTAGCTCACAGTTTTTTAGTCTCCGGCTCACACATTTTTGTCTTCACTCAGGAAGGAGGGCTCCAGAGCAATGTTCCCTCTAAGCTGTGGAGTCTCATGAGCAGAAATTCTACTTTGTGAGCTCCTGTCCTTAATGTTGTGAGTGAGCAATTTGGCTGCTGCAAAAATCAGTTTGCTCTGGAGTCATCTTTCCTGAGCTAAGGCAAAAATACGTGAGCCGGAGGCTAAAAAACCGTGAGCTAGCTCACACCAAATCAGCTTAGAGGGAACACTGCTCCAGAGCAAACTAATTTATGCAGCAGCCGAATCGCTCACTCACAACTTTAATGCCAGTAGCTCACAAAGTAGAATGTTGGCTCACAAGACTCCACAGCTTAGAGGGAACATTGACCTCCACCCCACTCCACATGTGAGAGAATCCCTGGAAACCTCAATGCACATACCAATTCATGCCTCCAGGGTGAGTGGAGAATTTTAATTGCTTACAGAATGGGAACCATTTATCTTGCTTATCAGAAATTTGGGGTGGAAGCTCGCTTGATCAGGCGGTCCAACCCCGGAGACGTTCATCCCAGTCTACTGTCTTCCTGACATGACTCTCTTTAATCACAGTACTAAATGATTGGATTCACATTTTAAAATGACAACAGAATAGAATCCAGATCTGACCGTTTCACACTCTTTGTGTCCTCTGAGGACAGCTCCTTTGGTCTTTAGTCATTTAATTGGTGTGTTTGTTTGTCATCGACAAAGTGGCAGATACTTAGGATACACACACAAAATGAAACATGGGCCCCGGTCAAATGAGAGGTTTTGGGCCGGGAGAGGGACGGATCGGGGGCGGAGCAAACGGGTGCGATCCCACCGCAACATCTGGGAAGCATGGCGCACCCGTTCCCGATCCAGCCCTTCCGCCCAAAACACGGAGCAAAAATGAACCACCTACCGAGGTGGTTCTTCTGGGACAGCCACATCAAGGCCGGCCATGGGATTGCTGGTGCGTCCTTTCGCCGGCTCATCCCCGGCTCCCGGCCGAACTGTGCATGCTCAGACATGCGCAGTTCGGCAGCCTCCCCCTCCTGACTGTCTTCCTCCCCGGCATCTGATCGTGCCGGGGAGCAACGGCGCCGCGGCTCAGGGGATCCGTGGGATCCCACCGCGGCGTCTCTATTTTGGTGCGGCTCTAATTAGCTGCACTTTGGCCGGTGTTTTTCCTGCCGTGTGGCAGGAACCATGGGATCCCACTCTAGATTCGTTCGCAAGTGGTTCCCGCTGTTAGCATATTTTGCAGGAAATGACATACTACCAACACGTCCCAGCTGTACAGAATGGCTACATATCTGAGGATTTATTCTTAGGTCTGAGCAGGGGTCGTTTCGTAGAAAAAGAGCTAGGGGAACTCATTAGCAAAACTCATTAGCATATGCCACACCCCCTGACATCAGGGGCCCAGCAGTGGACCTGCAAGGCCGGCGGGAGTACGAGGAAGCCCCGCCAAGGCCCTCCCTGGCCCCAGGCAGGCAGGGGTGGGAGGCGGGGAGGAAGCAACTTACCCTCCCTCTTCTCCTGCCTCCTCCTGGCTGAATGAGGGCTGGAAGCGGGGCGGCTGGAAGCAGGGGGCGCGGCTTCGTCATGTGCCCCACCCCCCGCACCTCACCCGGGGGAACTGCGTTCCCCCGCGATCCCCCCCGAAATGACCTCTGGGTCTGAGTAATCTTTTCTTCTCTCTTCTTCTGTTCAATTTTGTGATGCCATAAATTAATGATATAAGGTGATGGTTCTGATACGGATTTCCGATTGTTCCAGTTGTACTCACTATCGTTGTTTTAGTTGCATACACTATTGTAATTGTATCTGAACTCATGGCCCTATGTTGCTTAATAGGTTTAACTGTTCGTGTGGATTGGTATAGATGTAAGCTGAAATTTTGTTTTTCAATAAACATTATAATTTTTTTTTAATGGTGTGTTTGTTGTGGCGGTCTAGCTGTTCTTGTGCAGCGCACCGTTTGGACGTTGCCGGCATAGTAGCTCAGCGCCTCAGTTCTTAAGTAGGATCAGATGGATTACTTTTTTGGGGGAGGGGGGAATCCTCCCTCAGATTATTATTTAGCGTCTGATGTACACCGCCAATAACAGAGACTGCATTCATCTTCAGAAAGGGCTTTAATGGTCTGCCATCTTTCTCTGATGCCAGCAGAATTTGGCAATGTACAGATGCAAAGATCTAACAAAAAAACCCCGGACACCTGGGGATTACTCAGCATGGAGTCAGCATCCCTGCATATGGAAGAAAAGGGGGATATGGAGAGTATTTCTTCAGGGATCGAATGCTCCCAGCAGAGAATTAAAGACCTCCCCCAAAAAAAGTGGTGACAGGGGAAAAACAACAACCCATACCTATAATATTTAATGACAGCATGTCAGTTCCTGACCCCCCCCATACTTCTGGTTTCAATATAGTGTTTTTTTCCTTAATCCCTTATTTAACAGTGGTAGTTCTATTGGATTAGAGCAGGCACCAGACTGCGACTGCTTGCATTAAAATTTCGGGGGACTTATGTCTCCCTTGGCGGCAGGGAAATGGCTTGGCTTCCGGTTATTAGACGTCTCCTATCATTTTGGGCCCTCGTTCTTCTGTCCCTTTCTGTACCTTTTAAGACGACCAGGAAAAGAAGCTCACTTTTACTTAAAACCCAGCTGCCGGGGATGTCAATCCATTATCTGCAACAGCAAGAGCCGTCTGCTGAAAAGTGTGCTGCTGAGAGAGGAATGCTTGGCTCCGAGGAAGCTAGGGGCTAGAACTCCCACTGGCTTCAATAGGGCCAGGATTTCAGCCAAGCCTAAAATAGCCCTCCATTCATCTTTCTCCTCCTCCTACACTAGAGAGAGAGAGAGATTGAGACTGAAATAAATTGTGGAACAGGCAAGCCTCATACCTCCGTCTTTCTTTCCTAATATCACTACGAAGAGGTAGTATTGCTTTCGCCTTCTGTCTATTAAGGCGATATTACAGGGGTCATTTAGTAGAAAAGGAGGTGCAGGAGCTCATTATCATAACTCATTAGCATAACTTATTTGCATATGCCACACACCCTGGCCTCACCGGAAGTGTGTCAGAAGGCAACACCCACCACTCAGGCTCCACTGGACTGTTTTGGATTGCTAGCTATTGGGGGGGGGAACGTGCAGATCTGCCTTCACAGAGGAGGGAGAGCTTGTACCCGAAGGCGGGCCGGGGGGGGGGGCTCTGCAGCTTACCTGGCTGCTTCTTGCTCCTCATGGCCCGACTGAGGGCTGCTGGGAGCAGGGGGCGGGGCTTGTTGTATTTGCCCGCCCCCTGGGCTCCTTACTGCCGGAGCTCCGCTCCTGTGCACTCCCGCAGGAAATGACCCCTGGCGATATACCAAGATGCTGAGCGTGATCCAGCCAAAGTGAAGTGCTCCGTCATCCCATTGAGAGCCAAGCATCCATTGGCTACAGCCCCTTCATCATCATCCGGGCTTGAGACGTAGGTCAAAATGACTGGGAGAGCTGGTTAATAGAGCAGAGTTTCGCCCAGTCGTTGCCAAAAAAAGGCAAACTCGCTTTTATTCAAGTAGGCCCAGTTCACGTTGCCGTCGAACGAAGAGAGAGACGCCTAATCTAAAGAGTGCTTTCCCCTTCGCAAGTGACCAGCTTGCCCAGCATCATGTGTGTGGGAGTAGGAGGGCATTGTCTCTACAGGAGAGACCTGAAGAGACATGTGCGTCCACGGAAGGCCATGTGATGAAGTGAGAGGACAAAGTCAAAGAGAGTACAGCTCCCAGGTTGAGACAAACTGTTCAAATGTAGAAAGAGCCTATAAAGATTGAACGAGTCAACCAAGCAACCACTCGGTCAAAAAGTGAGGTATAAATGAGATGATGATGATATGTTTCTTCCATCTTCAATCAGTAGCTAGGGCAGAAAATATCTTCCTTACACTATAAATAGTGATCACTTAGAATCTGAATTCAAGGAACTGCCAGACATTGAGTCTTTTCTGTTTCTTTGTGTGCAGATTCATACCACAGCTTCCAGTCTCTAGTTCTAGCTATTTCCAAAAGGCACCCCTGGCTTAACTCAACCATACTGTCTCATATAGTTGCAGCAATGAAGAAGAAGAAGAGAAGAGATTGGATTTATACCCCGCCCTTCACTTGGAGTCTCAGAGCGGCTTACAAACTCCTTTCCCTCCCCCTCCCCACAACAGACACCCTGTGAGGTGGGTGGGGCTGAGAGAACTCTAACAGAAACTGCTCTTTTTCAAGGACAGCTGTGCCAGAGCTTTTGACTGACCCAAGGTCACATCAGCAGGTGCGAGTGGAGGAGTGGGGAATCAAACCCGGTTCTCCAAGATTAGAGTCCGCACACTTCACCACTTCACCAAACTGGCTCTCTAGAGTCTCAGAGCTGCTTACAATCTCCTTTCCCTTCCCTTCCTCACAACAGACACCCTGTGAGGTGGATGGGGCTGAGAGAACTCTAACAGAAACTGCTCTTTTTCATGGACAGCTGTGCCAGAGCTTGTGACTGGCCCAAGGTCACATCAGCAGGTGCGAGTGGAGGAGTAGGGAATCAAACCCAGTTCTCCAAGATTAGAGTCCACGCACTTAACCACTACACCAAACTGGCTCTCCAAAATGGCTAAACTGAGTTAGTGTGAGCTAGCTCACAGTTTTTTAGCCTCCAGCTCACACATTTTTGTCTTCGCTCAGGAAGAATGGCTCCAGAAGAGCAAACTGATTTATGCAGTAGCCATATCGCCCGCTCACAACTTTAATGCCAGTCACTCACCAAGTAGAATTTTTGCTCACAAGATTCCGTAGCTTAGAGGGAGACAGATTAGGCTGAGAGAGGATTGCCACGTCCATCAGACCCGAGGGCAGGGGGGTGGAGGGAGCATTCTGGGAGCAGAAAGTAACATACCTGGAAATAGACACAACATGCCTATGTCGCCAGGAAGTGACATAGGCACATCGGTGACATCAGGGGTGATGCTCTGGTTTTGGGGCAGAACTCCATGGTAAAATTGGCTTCAAACCATAGAGTTTTGCCCAAAAGCCAGAGCGTTGCCCCCTGACATCACCCATGTGCCTACGTCACTTCCGGGTGATGTGGACATGTCATGCTCAATGCTCCCTCTAAGCTGTGGAGTCTTGTGAGCAGAAATTCTATTTTGTGAGCTACTGGCCTTAAAGCTGTGAGCAAGTGATTTGGCTGCCGCATACATTAGTTTGCTCTGGAGCCATCCTTCCCGAGCTAAGACAAAAATTGGAGGCTAAAACCCTGTGAGCTAGCTCACACTAACTCAGCTTAGAGGGAATACTGGTTACATTTACTTCCTGCTGCTTCCCTCCCTGCTTCCAGTAAGTCGCATTTATTTCCAGCTGGGGGGGGTCTGGCATCCCTCCCCCCCCGCTTTCTGATAACCCTGAAGCTGGGGAGGGGGGCTCCAAACCAGAGGATCCCCCACCCCCAACTAGGGACTGGCAACCCTCTGCTGAGAGCAGGTGATTGGCCCAAGTTCACCCAGAAAGCTTCCACGGCAAATTGGAGATTCAAAGCTGGGTCTCCCAGATGCTAGTCTGGCACTTTAACCACAACATCACATTTGGTCTCGGCCTACAAGTTTGTGCAACTGAATGGAACCCATATTTTCCCATGCTAGGGCTGCCAATTCCCCCCGGCGGGTGAATTTCCCCCCGCTTTGGAGGCCCGATTTCCGCCGCCGTGGAATCGGGCCCCGGGGGAAACCCCACCCCGGCGTGCACGTCACCCAGATGTGGCGTGATGATGCTGGGCACGCTGGGAGTGGGGCCACAGCCATTTGAGGGGAAGCCCGGACGGGAGCCCCCCGCCGCGAGGTAAGAACGATTTGGCAACCCTATCCCATGCTGGCTCACCTCCATCTTCCTCTCCCACATTTTATTGGGAATTCCTTGGAGCTTTGTCTGTGTTATACACAATACAGCTTGGGGCCCTACCTTGTCCGGTATCATAGGAACATAAGAGAAGCCAGTGTTGGATCAGGCCAATGGCCCGTCTAGTCCGACACTCTGTCATACAGTGTCCAAAAACACCAGGTGCCATCAGGAGGTCCAGCAGTGGGGCCGGGACACCAGAAGCCCTCCCACTGTTGACCCCCCCCCCAAGCACCAAGGATACAGAGCATCACTTGCCCCAGACCGAGAGTCCCTATCTTTACCTTGTGGCTAATAGCCACTGATGCGCCTCTGCTCTTAAGAACATAAGAGGAGACAATGTTGGATCAGGCCAATGGCCCATCTAGTCCAACACTGTCACACAGTGGCCAGAAATACCAGGTGCCATCAGGAGGTCCAGCAGTGGGGCCAGAACACTAGAAGCCCTCCCACTGCTGCCCCCCCCAAGCACCAAGAAGACAGGGCATCACTTGCCCCAGACTGAGAGTTCCTATCTATACCTTGTGGCTAATAGCCACTGATGGACCACTGCTCTTAAGAACGTAAGAGGAGCCAATGTTGGATCAGGCCAATGACCTATCCAGTCCAACACTCTGTGTCACACAGTGGCCAGAAATACCAGGTGCCATCAGGAGGTCCAGCAGTGGGGCCAGAACACTAGAAGCCCTCCCACTGTTGACACCCCCCCTCAGCACCAAGAATACAGAGCATCACTTGCCCCAGACCGAGAGTCCCTATCTATACCTTGTGGCTAATAGCCACTGATGGACCTCCGCTCCATATGCTTATCTAGCTTATAAAAACCACCCGTTGGAGGTGGAGAACTGGGGGCTTTGTTGTGCCGCTTCTCAGGCATGCCCTTTCTCTCAAGGCTCATGCCAGGCCGCA
>NW_015163772.1:33612-33762 GCF_001447785.1 Gekko japonicus | reverse complement strand
TTTCCAGGCTCGATCTTATTACCGGTATGCATGTTCTTTGAACCCTGGGAAGAGCCGTCCTGATGTTATGAAGAGTTGTGTGTTGTAAACATTAATAAGAACCTTATTTAGCATTTAAATTGCTCTTCCAGAGCAATCAAAGGGTTTCAC
>NW_015163772.1:25931-32674 GCF_001447785.1 Gekko japonicus | reverse complement strand
AAGAACCTGCATCCCTTTGGCCAGATGTTTTGTTTCCCCTGTCATCGTCGACATTGACGACACTCCCTGTTCCCTCGTGTTGCGTTTCCAGGAGCGGTTTTGGAAGCATCTCAGAGCCAAGCGATCTTCGAGACGCTTCTGGCTTGCCAATGGGGACAGCTGGCAAAGAGCCTGCTCATTTCTTCTGTTATAAAATTCAGACAAAACTGAACAGGAACAGAGGAAGCTGACAAGGAAATCAGTCTTAAGTTATCCAAGGAGGTCAGTGACAAGGGTTGACTTTCCTCTTCATTTTAACATATTTGGCTCAGATTTCCAGATTAAGCCTATAATCCTAAACATCAGGGGTCATTTTGTAGAAAAAGAGGTGAAGGAGCTCATTAGCATAACTCATTAGCATAACTTGTTTGCATATGCCCCACCCCCTGACAGCACCGGAAGTGTGTTAGAAGGCAACACCCACCGCTTAGGCTCCACTGGACTGTTTTGGATTGCTAGCTATTGGGGGTGGGGGGGACATGCAGATCTGCCCTCACAGAGGAGGGAGAGCTTGTACCTGAATAAAACTTGGTCTTAAAGGTGCCACTGGACTGTTCTGGATTGGTAGCGATTGGGGGGGGCACACATGCAGATCTGCCTTCACAGAGGGGGTAGAGCTTGTAGCTGAAGGTGGGCTGGTGGGGGCTCTGCAACTTACCTGGTTGCTTCTTGCTCCTTGTGGCCCGACTGAGAATTGCTGGGAGCAGGGGGCAGGGCTTGTTGCATGTGTCCACCCCCTGGGCTCCTTACTGCCGGAGCTCCGCTCCTGTGCGCTCCCGCAGGAAATGACTCCTGCTAAACATGCTTCCTCGGGAGTAAGCCTTACTGAACACAACAGAGTTTATTTCTGGTTTAGTATGGATGAGATTGGCATTTTGGACAAAGACCTGGAAGACCCAAGTCCTAATGGCCACCCAACCACGGGAGCTTGCTGGGCGATCCGGGGACAGTCACACCCTCTCGGTCTCACCTGTCTTCGCAGTGTTGTTGGAGGTTTAAAATGGAGGAGAGAAGAACAACATAAGGCAGATGATAACATGTCCAAAACAGACTTCGATCAAATACTGTCATTGACCAAACAGATGTTTGAATCGCCTTGGAATGCATTCGCGGAAAGGCAACTAATAGATTCAGAGATACATAAAGTCAGGGCTCTTTTTGTAGAAAAAGCCCAGCAGGAACTCATTAGCATAATAGGCCACACCCAAGACCAGAAACTCATTAGCATATTAGGCCACACCCCCATGTTACCAGAAGTGTGGTCATCCAGCCACACCCACCTTTTGCTGCTTATTCTGTTTACCCAGGGCTTTTTTGTAGCAGGAACTCCTTTGCATGTTAGGCCACACACCCCTAATGTAGCCAATCCTAATGAGTGCCTGCTGTTGGGTGTGGCCTATTATGCTAATGAGGTCCTGCTGGGTGTGGCCAACTCGGGAGCCAGCTGGAACTCCGTTCCTGTGCGTTCCTGCCCAAAAATAGCCCTACATAAAGTAATAAAACGACAAAGCCTCTGCAAAAAACAAATAAACAGTAACTTGGTAAAACTGCTATTGTTAGAATTGTGCCTTCACCCTTTGTAATTTTTTTTCCCCAGGCTTATTATTCTAATCAATATCTCAATCATTTAAATCCTCCTTGATGGCTTTCTGGGCCTTCTCTTAAACTGAGATTTAAAAAAAAAAACCATTTCCCCAGCTCTGTTTTCTGTACATGCTTCTGTGACTGCGTAGAGATATCCCAGGATTGCTCAGCTACCTCTATTGCATCGGCCAAACAGAGCCGAGTTCCTCACATGTCTCTCCCCTGATTCAGCATTCGACAGGAGGAGAGCACGTCCCCCTTTCTGTGCCTGCTTACTGTTCGAGAAAGACAGTGTTGCAGACCGGAATCCACAGTTCCACGCCCACTCCAGCCCTGCCGGTGCTATCTCAGTACCATGAAACAGGGTCTCCTAATGTCATAGGGTATCATTAGCGATCTTACTGCGAGTGCTACGGAATGCCCAGGCCTCCAATACATTCTGACAGGGCTAAGCAGCGGTATGTGTTCTGTTGGAAGGTTTAATGATTCAGAGATTGCAGCTGTTTGGGGACATGTGCTACAATTCTATGTGGGTGCAGGAGCCTGGAATGAGGTACTGAGTGCAGATTCAGCCTCTTTGAAAGGAAAGTTTCTTGCCCTTCTGTAGGCAAAAAGGCATTTTTGAAAGATAGCCGATGATGTTTACTGAGGTCTCAGAATCCAGGGATGGGTGAAGACAATTTCGGTGCCCTCTCCAGCATCCTGTCTTTCTCCTTGCCTAGTGGAACCTGAGCACAGCACACAGCTGTCTTTGATGCCAGGTTTGGATTTCCTCGAGGAAAGGGTTTTAATGTCTTCAGTGTGTAGTACAGATCGCCGTGGGATGGTGTTAATCCGGTCCTTCTAAATCCCAAAGAAGATTTGCTGCATTGCCCTGAAGAAGCCTGGTTTTTGGCTTATCACAGGTGCAGCTAAAAAGTAAGACTCAAAAAGCTGTCTGATTTCACAACCTCGAAGGGCTCCAAGGTGCTGTGAATGGCAATAAGGGCACTGCACTGAGGAATTCAACCAGAGGAATTCAACCAATCAGGAAAAGAGAAAAGATGGAGATGAGGATGATTGGCTTCTCCCTGACAGCTGATGTTC
Organism: Gekko japonicus; assembly: GCF_001447785.1. Taxonomy (NCBI): domain Eukaryota; kingdom Metazoa; phylum Chordata; class Lepidosauria; order Squamata; family Gekkonidae; genus Gekko; species Gekko japonicus. The sequence continues at coordinate 29,965 of NW_015163772.1, read as the reverse complement.
TAATGCAGGGGTCCCCAACCCTTTTGAGCTTGGGGTGTGGCAGGCTACCACAAACCGGCTACAAAATGGCTACCACAAACCGGCTGCCACGGGAGGTGGAGCCAGCCACAAAATGGCTGCTGTGGCTTAGCTTCAGTCTAGGCTTGCCAAGTCCCCCCGGGGGGTGGGTAAACCCACGCCCGAGAGGCCTGTCACCCGATGCCAGCAAATCGGGCCCTAAGGGGAACTCCACCCCCTTCCGGCACACGTCCTCAATGTGATGATGTCACCCAGAGGTGACATCATCACACTGGCCGCGTTGGGGGCGGGACGCTCTATGACTTGAGGGAAAACTCTATGGTGTTCCCTTGAATCCTAGTGGCCCCACCCCCAACGTGCTGACGCGATGACGTCACTTCTAACGGATAAAAGGAGGGGGAAGCTCATTTTCCGGGACCAAAGAAAATGCCAAACAGGCATTATCAAAAGCAAAATGACCTTACCTGGTTTTTGTTTCCGAAAAACCAGGGGCGGGGGTGTTGGGAAGTTGGTCCCATTATCATCATGGAAAATAGCTGGATAAACACATTATTGCCATAGAAAATGACTGGGTAAAAACGGGTGACTATCAGCATGAAAAAGATTGCCCCCACCTTTTCCCATCTAAAATGCCCCCGCAATAAAGGAGAAAGATATGAAACGTTCAGAGCAAGACAGTTTCTGGCGTTCTCTCCTTATACCGTCACCAACACCATTTCCATGACAGTCACAGGATCATAGAGCTGGAAGGGACCTCCACGGTCATCTAGTCCAACCCCCTGGACAATGCAGGAAATTTACAAATACCTCCCCCCCACACACACACCTAGCAACCTCTGCTCCATGCCCAGAAGAGAAGGGGGAAAACCTCTCCAGGATCACCAGCCAAACTGTCTTGGAGAAAAACTGCTTCCTGACCCCAAAGTGGCAATCAGCATTTCCCTGGGCGTGTAAGAAAGGGCCACAAGAACTGAGCACTGAGGCAACCCTTCCTGCCCTCCCTTCTCATGATCTGCCCAAGTTCACAGGATCAGCATTGCTGTCAGATGGCCATCCAGCCTCTGCTTGAAAACCTCCAAAGAAGGAGAGCCCACCACCTCCCGAGGGAGCCTGTTCCACTGAGGAACCCCTCTAACTGTCAGGAAGTTCTTCCCAATGTTTAGCTGAAAAGTCTTTTGATTTAATTTCAACACGTTGGTTTTGGTCCAACCTTCTGGGTCCTTTCCCCTCCATTTTGGACTTTTGTCCCTTTAGTCCTTTCCATTCCATTGCCTTCTCTACTTTTTCTTTTCTTTTCTTATTCTCTCTCTCTCTCTCCTTTACTATTCAGTTTTTCCTCTCTCCCCCCCCCCTTTTTTTTGCTGGGATGTCGTTGACTCCTATCTAGAAAAAAGAGTGGAAGTCCAGGCTATTAGACTGAAACACCCAGCCACAGACTGGTAGCGATGAACTGCATCAGGGCTTTTTTTGTAGAAAAAGCCCAGCAGGAACTCATTAGCATATTAGGCAACACCCCTGACAACATATCTCATTAGCATATTAGGCCACACCCCCATGTTATCAGAAGTGTGCTCATCCAGCCACACCCACCTTTTGCTTCTTACTCAGGGCTTTTTTTGTTGCAGGAACTCCTTTGCATGTTAGGCCACGTACCCCTTATTTAGCCAGTCCTAATGAGTTTATGCTGTTGGGTGTGGCCTATTATGCTAATGAGTTCCTGCTGGGCGTGGCCAACTCAGGAGCCACCCGGAACTACGTTCCTGTGTGTTCCTGCCCAAAAATAGCCCTGAACTGCATGGCTCAGAGGACTGGAGGCAATTCGGAAACAAAACTTGGTTTTTCATCGCGATATAACTATTAGCCATTAAGCTGCTAATTTTCATTTTTAGTCGATTTGTTGGAAACACATTACAAGATCCGTCTCACAGCCAGTCATGCATTATGCGCTGATATGTTTCTGTTATTTGCCTTAATCGTTTCAAAGTTCACCCCTCCACTTTTTATGAACCAAGTCCTTCGTATTTGCTTTGAGCATTTCGTTTCGTCGATAGTTTGTCTTATCCGTTACTCGTGTTGTGCTTTAATAAACGGGATGAATTCGTTTCGGTTGCACTCTTGAGCCTGTGACATCTCACTGGATAAGTATTACCAGCGTTCCCTCTAAGCTGAGTTTTTTGAGCCTCCGGCTCACCTGTCTTTGTCTTCGCTCAGGAAGGAGGGCTCCAGAGCAAACTGATTTATGCAGGAGCCAAATCGCCCGCTCAGAACTTTAATGCCAGTCGCTCACAAAGCAGAATTTTTCGCTCACAAGACTCCATAGCTTAGAGGGAGCATTGCCAGTGAAGCCAACAAAGGTCTCAGGTTTACAAAAAGGGACACAGGGTAGGTACCTACCTCCCAAAGCTTTGGCCAGCAGAGCTATTATAAGAGCAGCAATCTGAACAACAATGGCCCAGAGATCATGAGACTCTGACAAAAGCCTCCAGACCAGAGGTGGAATATAAAGACTCACCTGAGGCTGCTTCCAGCCTCTCTCTAGGACCAGATCTCTGCCACCTTGCGGAGGTTGGATCTGGCTCACGGCCCCACCTACGGTTGTCAGCAGGGGTCATTTTGTAAAAAAGAGGTGCAGGAGCTCATTAGCATAACTCATCAGCATAACTTATTTGCATATGCCACACCCCCTGACATCACCGGAAGTGTGTCAGAAGGCAACACCCACCGCCCAGGCTCCACTGGACTGTTTTGGATTGCTAGGTATTGGGGGGGGAGGAATGTGCAGATCTGTCCTCACAGAGGAGGGGGAGCTCCTACCTGAATAAAACTTGGTCTTAAAGGTGCCACTGGACTGTTTTGGACCGGGGGCCGGGGGGGCTCTGCAGCTTACCTGGCTGCTTCTTGCTCTGACTGAGGGCTGCTGGGAGCAGGGGGCGGGGCTTGTTGGATGTGCCCGCCTCCTGAGCTCTTTACTGCTGGAGCTGCGCTCCTGTGCACTCCTGCAGGAAATGACCCCTGGTTGCCAGGCCCCTGTGGTGCCCTTAAAAGGAGCTCCAGGACTCTACAAAGTGGAGGCACTTCCCTGGGGTGAACCTGGGAAGAGCATGTCATCCAGTTTGGCTAGGGCTGGCAGCTGCAGGCAATGCTCCCTCTGAGCTGTGGAGTCTCATGAGCAAAAGTTCTACTTTGTGAGCTACTGGCCTTGAAGCCGTGAGTGAGCAATTTGGCTGCTGCATCAATTAGTTTGTTCTGAAGCCATCCTTCCTGAGCCAAGAAAATTTTTTTGAGAAGGAGGATAAAAAAACCTGTGAGCTAGCTCACACTAACTCAGCTTAGCAGGAACACTGGCTGCAGGTTGGAAATTCCTGGAGATATGAGGGTAGTGTGAGCCAAGTCACTCGTACACATGCACCCTGTAGCTAGCAAAAGGTCTTAACCTATGGTATTAATCTATTGTGGGATACTTACCTATGGTAGACATAAGCTTATGTCTACCAAGGTCAAGATACAGACCAACACTCAAAAAAATGAAGAGGAATAAGCTTCTTTTAAAAAAAAAATTAACAGAAAGAGAACCAAGTTAAGTCAGGTAGGTAAATAAAAAGAGAGCCTTCCTGGAGAAATAGTGGTCAGGTTTTCAAGAAGACAAACCAGAGATGCCATTTGAAAAGCAACATCAGCAACTCCACTGAAAATGGGAAATGTAACCATCAAAACCTTAAAGGACATTCCATTTGAAATTAGACAAAAGAGGAAAAATTACAAGGACTTAATTTCTTTCTTTCAAACTTATGGGATATCGTACAGATGGGCAGCTCCGGAGGGTGTCATCTTTAAGATCAACAATAGAAGAGAGAAGATAGACTCCACTTTTAAAGCTAAAGAATTTTTGAGACGACAGCTGGGCCAAGAGGAAGAGTCCAAAGAGGAAGAAATGAAGTCTAGTGACTCTACTACCTCTGGAATGGAAGAGGAATCTGCGGCAGAAAAGGGTGCAGGACCTGCCAGAGTGGTATACG
>NW_015163772.1:21712-25744 GCF_001447785.1 Gekko japonicus | reverse complement strand
TGTGGTTTGCTTTCCTTTATCCTTAGTTGTAGTCCCTTTCCTAATATTTCTTTGTAGTTTTTGTAGTATTTGCAAATAAAAAATACCCCTCCGGGGATTTAAAAAAAAATGAAGAGGAATAAGCTTCTTTAAAAAAATTAAATTAACAGAAAGAGAACCAAGTTCAGTCAGGTAGGTAAATAAAAAGAGAGGTGCTACAGAAAGGAAATAAATGCACAGGTGAAACACAAACACAGTTTAAACCCTTTCCCTAACAAACTATCTGCTACTAAGGGAGGAAATTAACAGTGAGAATCAAAGACATTAACCCTTTCCCTAACAAACTATCTGCTACTAGTGAGAATCAGACATTAAGCCTGCTTCCTCAAGATGGCTGGGCAGCTCTGGAGTAGTGCAGCAAAATGGGGTAGAAGAATAGAGAAGCCAACGGTACGGCCGGGCTAACAGACTGAGATCCAAAACCTGCTACAAATTGGATGGACTGAGGGATAACTTTTTATACATTTTTGGTAAGGTTGAGGAGGGGGGATGGTGTCGCTGTTGGAATACAGGAGGGATGACAAGTCCTTCTCTCCAGAGATGAGCTAATTTGAAAAGGGTTTTTTGTGTGCGTTGTGGAGGGGTAGGGTTGCCAGGTCCCACAGCGTGTGGGGGATCCCCCGGTTTCCAATGCTCCACTCTGACGCTGGCCAGCTAGCTGGCAGGGGAGAGTTACCACCCTAAACACAATGTGGCTATATCACCCAGAGGTGATGTAGGCCATCGGTGAAGACAGGGGGGTAACGCTCTGGTTTTTGGGCAAGGTTCTATGGTAGAATTAGCTTCAAACCATAGAGTTTTGCCCAAAAACCAGAGTGTCACCCCGAGGCCACCGACATACTTATGTCACCCAGACTGCAATTACTTATTTATCTATTTAAAACATTTATTACCCACCTTTCTACCTTACAGGAACTCAACGCACAATGTAACAACAACAAAATACAATAAAATATAACCTCCAGCTTAAAACTTGATCATTTAAAACTGCCGGTAGACACAAGAACTGTATTGCCTAACTCTGACTTGACTGACTTGCCTGATTTGCTTGAATCTGTTGGTTGACTCTCTGTCACTTATAAAAAGATCATTCATCACTGGGCGTAGGAGCTGGAAAAGACATCTGCTAACGTGAGCTGGGGGGATTCCATCAACATAAAAGGAAGGACGCTCAGTATCATACCGGCCTCCGAGGCATTTATTTAGTCATGGCTTAGGGTGGTAGGTGTGGTGGTGAGTGCGGAGATATGCAGGCACGATTCCAATGCGTCTCTCCCTGCTCTACAGCACTGCTTTTGGGTGGACTAGAACGGCAAAAACCTGGGGATTTCCACAGCCCCTGGGCCATCAGTTGAAAAGCAATACGCTGGAGTGTTGATGCTAGGGTTCAAAATGGCCGTAAGATGATTTCGTGGTCAGCTCCAGCAGGAAGTCAGTTACTTATTCAGTAGTTCTGTTGGGGCTCGTATATTGTTGACAATATACTCTCCAGATAATGGCTGTATGGTCACCATTGTGGCCGCGGGCACACGGGCAGGAAAATGCGGGAAGGAAGCGTGGCTGTTTGCCCCAGGCAAAATAATGCGTGGTTGTGCCAGCAGATGTACCGTGGAGGTCCCATGGGGGTCCCGTGGTAGGGGGGAGGTGCTGAGCACACCACAAGCCTGCACCGCGACAAAGAAGCGGCGCGGCATATGGGTGTTTTTTTCTCCGGACACCAAAGTGTGCGCATGCCCCGTTGGGTGCTCGTGCACATCCCATGGACAGTTGGGGGGAAAAAAACCTTTATACGAGGGGGAATGGGCAGGCGCTGGAACTACCACCAGAAACGTGATCAGACGCCCGCCCTTGCCCCGCGGTTACCGGAAACTAGTACCTCCGAGGTACTAGTTTTTAACCGCGCATATTCGGCAGGAAGCCTCTCGTTCAGCACGGGAGCTCTACACTTCCCAGATGTGCCGGTGAGATCGCGCCCGGAAAACCCGCCTATCTTCCGTCTCTCTAGCATGCCTAATGCTCCGTGTGACCGCAGCCTGTGAAGACCTGCAAGGAAGCCCAGGGTTGTGATGTGGAGGCAGGCAATGGCAAACCCACTTCTGAACACCTCTTGCCTTGAAGACCCCACCAGGAGTAACATTGGTCAGCTGTGACTTGACGGCACCCTCCGTCGCCACTGTCACACCCCACCTGTCCCACGGCAGCTTGGTTCTGGGCTAGTATGTACACAGCTTTATTAAGCAAATACTGTCAACATGAGCTGTATTGCTATGATCATTCAGACAGGAGCTGAGATTCCACCCCCTAAACATTAAAATACAAAAGTAACCCCAGTGCTGTAAGCTATACCAGTTATATAATGTGGACAAATCTGCATATACGTCCATGCTTTATTCTGCTCCTGTTAACCAGTAGGGTTAAGAACATAAGTAGAGCCATGCTGGATGAGACCAGGGGTCTTATCTAGTCCAGCATACTGTTTCACATAGTGAACAACCAGCAGGGTTTCCGGGTCTCCTCTAGCCACTGGCAGGGGATGGGGGACCTTGTAGGGTTGCCAGCTCCAGGTTGGGAAACTCCTGGAGATTTGGGGATGGAGCCTGAGGAGGACGGGGACCTCAGTGGGGGACAATGCCACAGAGACCACCCTCCAAAGCAGCCATTTTCTCCAGTGGAACTGATCTGTGTAGTCTGGCGACGAGCTGTAATTTCGGGCCATCCCCAGGTCCCACCTGGAGGCTGGCTTCCCTAGCTCCCACCAGAGCATAGAGTAGTCGCTTTGATTTGCAGGGCACTATTAATTAATTAATTACTTACTTATTAATTAATTAATTACTTATTAAACATTTATGAGCCACCTTTCTACCTTACAGGAACTCGAGGCAACTTACAGGAGAGAAATCCAAAGCAGCCATTCCAGGGACTCCCCAGGTCCCACCTGGAGGCTGGCATCCCTAACAAGTGGGCAAAGGAGCAGCACCCTAAAAGGCTCCCTTCATCTCCACAAAATCGTACCCTTTTCAGGCGTATCTCAATAGCCATAATAAGGGCTTGAAACTTTCTTACTGAGAAAAAAAAAATCAAGCGTCTTCGTCCGCCGAATATTGCGTGGTTGGATTCCAAATTCCATTCTTCGGGGTTGTCACCGCTTTGCTAACTAGCCCTGCATCTGAGTTTGCCATTAATGAGTCTTCTTGTACTAAATAGTTACTAGGGATTTCTTTTGTCTTATCTTTCCGGCATAAGCTGCTGTCCATACTACCATGTACCGCATAAGTACAACAGACTTTGTCTTTTGAAATTAAAGGTATTAGGGTTGGTTTTTTTCTTCCCTTCCCTTTCTCTCATTATCCTTTATATTATTACTTCCCACTGATCAGGTCACACTGCCTTCAGTATTAATAGTTTCATCACTAATTTAACCAAAGACAGAGTAATTTGTTCCGTGTGCCTCTCTATTCTAGTCTCTTTCTGAAGAGGCGCACTTTGAAGTTAGTGGGAAAGCTATTCAGCAAGAAAAGGTAGAGGAAGGCTCTGCATTAGCCATAAAATCTCTGCACATTAACCTTGCATATTTCATAAAATGAGTTGCGGCTGATTAAACAAGCCAACCGCCATCCGCCGTCATAAAATCTGAGTCCCTCCGCACTCTGCTTGCAGTAAACAAGATGCCTGTTCATAGCTACAAATCAAAACAACAAAGTTATTCTCTCTCTCTCTCTCTCCCTCTCCCTCTCCCTCTCTCTGTGGAACAGATGGCACATCTATACATCCTAAAACCACTCATGGGCATGGAGTTCACAATCTAAACTAAGACTGGCACCCTGCGCCACAAGAAGAACATGTGAAAGTGCTTCACAATAAGTCATGGCATGAGTCTGTTCAGCATTACACTCTGTGATCTGTCTCAGAGTGATGATCCAGGGCCCCAGGCAGAAGTCCTTCCAATTCTATACCACCTTTAGAAGAAGAAGAAGAAGAAGAAGAAGAAGAAGA
>NW_015163772.1:8431-21655 GCF_001447785.1 Gekko japonicus | reverse complement strand
GGAGGAGGAGGAGGAGGAGGAGGAGGAGGAGGAGGTGGTGGTGGTGGTGGTGGTGGTGGTGGTGGTGGTGGTGGTGGTGATTGGATTTAAACCCTGCCCTTCACTTGGGGTCTCAGAATGGCTTCCAATCTCCTTCCCTTCCTCTCCCCACAACAGACACCCCGTGAGGGAAGTGGAACAGAGAGAGCTCTGAGAGAACTACTCTTGAGAGAACAGCTCCGAGAGAACTTGTGACTGACCCAAGGTTCACCTAGTTGGCTGCATGTGGAGGAATGGGGAACCAAGCCCGATTCTCCAGATTAGAGTCTGCCACTCTTAACCACTACACCAGTCTGGTAGTAGTGACTCAAAGCATCTTACATTGTTCTCCTTTCCATGATTTTCTCCTCACAACAACTCTGTGAGATTCAGTTAGGCTGAGAGTGTGTGGCCTAATGTGTGACAAGATTACCTAGGCAGATGGTTACCAACCTCCAGGTAGCACTTGGAGATCTTCTGCTATTAAAAACTGATCTCCAGAAGACAGATATCAGTTTCCCTGAAGAAAATGGCTGCTTTGGAGGGTGGACTCTATGTAGGGCTGGCAGGTCTTACCTGACTTTTAGCAGAGCTGGGGGGGGGGGTCCTGGAGTCTTCTTACCATAGAGATACCATCAGTGTTCCCTCTAAGCTGAGTTAGTGTGAGCTAGCTCACAGTTTTTTAGCCTTTGGCTCACACATTTCTGTCTGAGCTCAGGAAGGTTGGCTCCAGAGCCAACTAATGTATGCAATAGCCAAGTTGCTTGCTCACAACTTTAATGCCAGTAGCTCACAAAGTAAAAAAAATTGCTCACAAAACTTCACGACTTAGAGGGAATATTGGTTACCATAGAGTTCTGGGGCAAAATGCTAGAGCGTCGATGTGCCTGGTGTGATGACATCACTTCTGGGTGACATCATCGCACCGAACTCATTGATGCAGGAGGGGCTGTTTGGGGTGGGGCTTCCCCATCAGTTGATTGGAGCCCCCCAAACTGGGGGAACCCTCACCCTAACTGGAGGTCTGGCAACCCAACTCTGTGGCATTATATCCTGCTGAGGTCCCTCCCCAGATTGCACCACCCCAAATCTCCAGGTATTTCTCAACTCAGAGCTGGCAATGCAGCTAGACAGCTTCCATGGCAGGTGGCAGGATTCGAAACTGGGCCTCCCAGATCCCAGTCTGACACACTAACTATACCTCACTAAGGCTGCGATCATACGTACAAGAAGCTGCAACAGACATGTGATTCCCCCACAGATTAAAGGGATGCAATCAGGCAGACACATCTGTCCAGTGTCCAGGAGTCGTCCTTGGGGCGTCTCGTTGCACCGCAGGAGCATCATAAAAAGCCACCAGGGAAACGTCAGTATCATCCGGAACTGTGGGGCAGGCGGGCTCTAGGGTTGCGGTGCTCATCTCTGTTTCAAAGCCAAAGAGCCAGCGCTGTCTGAAGACGTTTCCGTGGTCATGTGGCCGGCATGACTAAACACCAAGGTGCACAGAATGCTGTCACCTTCCCACCGAAGTGGTACCTATGTATCTACTTGCAATTTCTTGCTTTCGAACTGCTAGGTTGGCAGGAGCTGGAACTAGAGACGGGAGCTCACTCCGTCATGCGGCACACTCGGGTCTCGAACTGCTGAACTACTGACCTTCCACAGCCTGCAGTTCAGCGTCTTAACCACTTGAGCCGCAGCAGCTCCTTCTTGGAGGTTAGATAGGATTAAAAAGCGGGTGGATAGATGAATGCTTCTACTCTCAGTTTCCCCCCCACACTCGTTGTGTATCAGGTGGGCTATTCGCCTTCTTTAGTTTTAAATTGCCCACATATATTCATTTATATACATGCTCATCCTTCACCTGATCAAAAAGACAATGGCAGAATATGTCTGGAAATGGAGGAGACATGTTGTTGATGACACCACCGCTAGCCAATCGATCCCTACCATGGCCAGCTTTCACTTGGTTGAGACTGAAGTATGCTGAAAACCTACCGAAGCACCCCCACCCACTCAGGAATGATCCCAAGCACAAAAGGGGAAGAAAATGTGGAAGACACCTCTGCCACCCTTGAAATGAGATGTCTGTCTTCACCCTGAGATTGACAAATGGCCACTATTGCTCACCGAGGGATGAGAAATTTGATTCTCATATCGAAAGTGAAAAGAAAAGGTCGCTTTTTTTTTCCTTTTCACGCCCATCAAAAATTACACGTCTGCCTGATCACTTTGTTCCTTGGCTGGCAGCAAGTCTTTTGCAATCAGGTTCGGAGTGTTGATATCTCAGTTCAAAACCACTGAGATAGGAGAGGAATTCTGAGGCCGCGAAACACCTTAATTACTTTGGGTTGGAGGCATTAGATCTGCTGACACGGTGCTTTCCAACATCTTACGCCTTTCGTTCATAAAAGCCAATTTTGAGATGCAGACAATTCTGGTTTTCACAAAGAGAGAGGCAGGGAGAATTGCAAGGAAACAGAGGTACATTCATAGACACAGAGCTCTCCTGCTGTGAAATAAGCATCTGGGGAGTTTTGGCTCTGGAAAAAGATTCCTATGAAATACTTCCCTTAAAGCCTAATAATCAGACCACTGGTTAAACTTATCAGACCTCTCTCTCTCTTTCTCTCTCTCTCTCATACATATATATATAAGTTTGACTGGACGTAATGGGATTTATTCACAGACCAAATGCAGAGGATTGGGCTGCAGGCATGTAAATGTTTAAAGCCCCTCCAAGACAATACTAAAAAAATATTCCATACCCCAGTTCCCTATCTCAGCATAATACCAATTTACTTTTCCAGTTTTATGCCAGGAGCCAAGAAGTTGTTTATTTATCTCACCTGATTATGAGAATCCACGACTTCCTGAAATGGCCCTTGGAATCTTAGACATTGGGGCTCAGATTCCACATGATGTGATTAATCTTCTGCATTTTTTGTTTAATTAGCATCTGCTATTAAACTATAAAGTATTCCCCCATATGGATAAACCACTCTTCTTTAGCCCCAAACTGAATCCTCACTATGAGTTGCTTTCCTGCTTTAAAGAACAGGGGTGGGCACAAACCAGGAAAATGCAGTTTGTGTCGGTTTGTGGTTCCTGGCCGAACCATGAACTAAACCAAAAACCCAACCGAAATGGGAGGTTCGTTCACAAACTGAACCCATTTGTGGTTTGTGGCCCTGCAAAGCCCATTGAAAGAGACTGCAGTCTCTTTAAATGAGGTTTGCAGAAATTTAAAAAAAACCATCTGTTTCAGGCTGTCTTGTGCAGTCTACTTTAAAGGGACTGCACAAGGCAGCCCAAAACAGATGAGCAGCAGGTAGCACCTCCCCACCACTCAGCTGGTTTTACAGCTCTCACAGGGAACAGAAAGCAGGGGTTTAAAGGGACTCAGACTTCCTTTAAACCCCTGCTCTATCCATGAACTGCCACAAACTGCTTTAAAAGTTTGTGATAGTAGACCCGGCACGAACTTCAGTTTGCTAACCATGAACAGGGCAAAATTCATGTCAAATTTTGCTTCGTGGTTCGGTTTGTGCCCATCCCTGTTAAGGAATCCAGAAGAGATTCTCATCACAGATCCCCTGCAAAAGGTGTAGTTTAGCCGTTGTTCAGAAATAAATAAAATAGATGCCAAAAGTGATCCAATACAAATGTGGTCGACCTAACTTATGGTCAAAGTAGAGCCCTGTGTCCAACTGTCCAGTTCAAGGATTTAAGGGCAGCTAAGTTTTGGGGAGCAAAGATTTCTGTCGATGCCCTCCTGAGTTGTAGGTCCCTGTTGAACCCCAAAAACAAAACTGGAGAGGGGGTGTGCTTAGTTGGAGGCTTCCTCCAACTTAAGTGGCTCTTCCACCAAGAAAAGAACTACTTAAGCTGCAGGGAAGTTCCTTAAGCTGGTGGAGGTCTCAAAGCTTGGTCACAGGAGGGGTAGGATGCCTGCCCCCAGTTACAAAGGCACGTCTAGGTCAACAAAAGTCTGAAAATACAGAAAATCATACAAAGAGGTGGTATAGTCTATGTCACATTCTATGATCCATCACTGTTGACATTCTGCTTCCTGGAATGCAGCCAGCAACAGAAAGATTCAGATGTCCTGGTTGACAAAAAAAAAATCACCTCTTCATTCAGTCTTTGTCATGTTCCACAGCAACCAAAGAAGGGAAACCTCCACATCAAAACCGATCATATTGCATAAAATTGTGCAATGGCATGCGAAATCTCATGATAGCATATAGCCAGCCACTATTTTCTAAGGTTTGGTTTAGATGACTAAAGGGGGATATGATAGAGGTTTATAAAATTATGTATGGGGTAGAAGAGTTGATAAAGAGAACTTTTTTCTCCCTCTCCCAAAATACTAGAACTTGAGGGTATCCAGTGAAGCTGATGGGCAAAAGGAAGTACTACTTTACACAGAGAGTGATTCAAATGTGGAATTTGCTGCCAGAGGATGTAGTGATGACCACAGGAATAAACAGCTTGAAAAGGGGATTAGGTAGATTCACGGAGGATAAGTCTATAATGGCACTGGCCATAGTGACTAAAAGGGAACCTCCAATTTCAGAGTTACAAAAACTCTGAATCCCAGTGCCAGGAGGCAACCTAAGGGGCAGGCCTCAGCCTCTCTGCCCTGTTGTTGGCCCTCCAGAGGAATTGGTTGGCCACTGTGTGAGACAGGATGCTGAACTCATTGGACCACTGATCTGATCCGGCAGTGCTCTTCTCATATTCTTCCTATATCTCACATACTTCAAACTGCTGGTGGCAAGGCATGGTTCCTAGAAAGTAAGATCCATGATGCAACTGATAGAGGGACTTGTAGACAAATAGGGGGGGGGGGCACTGGGGGTATCAAAAGCTCTTTTGTGGACGACGGGAAAGAGGCAAATGCTCAGTGAGGTGCCAGTCCCATTGTCCATTTCAAAAATTATGTGGTTGTATAATAAGCTGTTAGATGCTAAGACATTCATAATGTAACAGAATAGTAGGGATAAGTGGAATATACAACTTCCATATTTTTTCAGATATGTTGTCCTGGTTCAGGCAGGCACCTGGGGCAAGAGGCGAGAGGTATAGACCAAACACTGTCTAGAGTCAAAGCACAGATATTCAAGAGTCCAAGCATCAAATCAGAAGGGCAAATCCTAAGTGCCCAAGCCAGATCTGTTGGGATATTTGTAAGTTCACTTCCTGATGTCATGAAAGAGTTAACCTGTTTGTTTGTGAATGCTAATTGTTAGCTAATTAGCTTAGAACCTATGAGATATCGAGTAGAAGATCCCACACTAGAAAGGGATGTCTCATTTATAATGAAGTGGCCTTTAGCCTGGTCATTGGTCAATTCATAGTTGGGTGATGTTACCTGATATCTTGCACATAGGCATTTTGGGAATTCCGTCCTACTCCCTTTGTTTTAAGATCAGACACCATAAGAAGATTTGAGAAGTAAGATCAGACTAGAGTATCCATCTTGGAGTTACCAGTAACTACAAAGATGTAGCTAGCTAGCTAGACTGTTTATTGTTTTTATCCTCTCATGTAACCCTTCCTAATTTTCTCAGTAAACTTTCTTTTAGCTAATTTACACATGTGTGCTGTGTGGTTCCCTTTTACTCTACTAAATTATCCATCATTTCCCCTCTATTATCCTGTTTCCTTTAGGTCTGGGGAGGACCAAGGAACCATGCAAGGCCCAATTGTCAGGTCTCTAAAATATTATTGTGGTTCACTATATTTATATTTTACCTTTTTTTAAAAGAAACAAGGCAGCTGACAAAGCAACTTTATATACAGAGCTAGTAAAATCAGGCTCTCCTTGTATCTCATGCCCTCTTCTGCTAAGCAGCAGAATGGCTGGCTACCAGATTGCAGCAGATGTCCACACAGTTTCCAACATATCCTTAGAACCTTAAGGGCAAGGAACTTACTGTTTTAAAAATGAAAGAGCTAAGATTCTTCCAGAGGCGACTGCAAATGATTCAGTGCACTCAGTGCAGCATGGTGTTAGTTGGCTAAACTGTTGTAGGATCATAGCAGTCCTGTTTGCATTACTGCAAAATCAGCAACACAGAGATAGGGAAGGAGCTTCTTCTTAAGTGGATCCAGAAACTCAATTTATATCTCCAGTTTGTGCACCACTGGATCCAGCAACAGGATTCAAGCGGCCAGATTCTAGATTCTACCTGCCATGTTACACAGGAGGAGGTAGACTGAAAGGGTGGAATTTTGAAATGTACAACTTCTGATCATATCTTTGAACTCACACCCTACCTCCTCATTAAAAAAAAACCCTCCCTGCATGGCTGTCTTAGTAAATTAGCACATCAAAAAGAGGGCTGTGCTTAAAGTTCCCTCTGGGAAGACCGATTTCACACAAGAGCTGCGCCGTGGTCGTGCCTCCCTTTGCCCCGCTTCTATTGGTCAATTTCCCACTTGAAGCCATGCGGCCACATTTTGACCAGCGGAATCGCCCAATTTCCACTGCGGTTTCGTGATCAAAATGCGGCCGCGCGGCTTCAAGTGGGAAATTGACCGATAGAAGCGGGGGAAAGGGAGGCACGACCGCGGCGCAGCTCTTGTGTGAAATCGGTCTAACAATCAGTAAGTCTTCATGCAACAAAGTGGTAGTGGTAGTGAGCAGATGGTGAGCCGGGGTGGTGAGCAGATGACTTGGGTATCCTCTCTCTCTTTTAGATTATCATTTTTTAGACTATCAGTTAAAATTGAGGACTCTCTCTTAAAATCTAAAATGTCAGACCAATTCCTTCGTAACCTCAAGAACTGACTATAAGGTAAGTTGTTTTTTTTCCTGATATGCACAGGATGATGGCTATAAAATCTTAACAGTGTGTTCTTATCAGTAGTTTTTTTTATAAAGGCTGGTATGCAATTTTGTGCCATCAAAATTCACCATAACATCTAGGAAGTTAATCTGGTGTTTATTACTGCGTATTTCAAGCTCAGTGTTGATATGTTTATATGCGTCAAACAGCATATAAAAAAGCACTCACAAAAAAGAACAGAAGGCAACTCCTTCAGACCAAAAGAAAAGCTGACCCTGACAGACTAGTATGCAGCATTTCATTTAACTCCATAATGCTCAAATTATCTAAAAGTATAAAGCATAACTGGAACATATTAGATGGCCTTCCTGGCTGCAAATATAAACCTTTCATTTGATTTAAGAGGACATCTAACCTTAAAGATTTACCAGTTCACAGTGATAACTTTATTAACCGAAAAGAGCCAGAGTCTTGTAGCACCTTAAAGACTAACAAAATATGTGGCAGGGTATGAAGACGTCTAACTTTAAAGATTTACTGGTTCACAGTGATAACTCTATTAAGGCCCTGGTCACACGGAGAATTTGCTGTGCAAAAGGCATGAATGCTGGGCAGATTTTCGAGGTGTGATCACACCGCAACATCTGGGAAGCGTTGTGCACCCATGCCGCCAAAGATGTGCAGTTAAAAAGTACCTGCAAAGATCTACTAGCAAATGGGTTGCCACGGGCTGCAGAAGGACTTGTTCAGCATGATCGTGCCGATATGCGCCTATTCCCTCCGGCCGTCCTCTTTGCAGTGTGCGCCGAAGGACGAAACCCCAGTGCGCCACCGTCGCATCTGATTGCATAATGGCGGATCAGAATGCGACGCCGCAAATAGCCACGCCTCCCTCCCCCCGTGTTTTCCGGCACCTGTGGCCGGGGCCTAAGAATAGAAAAAAGTAAAAATCTAGTAGCACCTTAAAGACTAACAAAATACGTGGCAGGGTAGGCGCTTTCGTGAGTCACTGCTCACTTCTGAAGAAGTGAGCCACGACTCACAAAAACTCCTATGCTGTCACATGTTTCGTTAGTCTTTAAGGCGCTACTGGACTCTTGCTCTTTTCTAGTGCTACAGACTAACACAGCTACCCATCTTGATCTATCGCTATCAACAATAAGCATCAATCACTTCTACCAGGCACAGATCCACCTTTGGGTCGCTTTAAATGTGGGAACTGTTCCCACTGTAAGTTTACATGCAACATTAAAAAGTTTTCAAACCCTGTGGATGGAAGGGAATATGTATTAAGATGTTTCCCAAACTGTAATTCAAACTGTAAAACAAATATATGTTATCAGGTGCCCATGTAAAAACTCTATCTGGGAAAAACTTTGAGATGCTTAAAAACACATATCTGTGAGCACAAAAGTAGCATATTTTATCTATCTATCTATCATCTATCTATCTATCTATCTATCTATCTATCTATCTATCTATCATCTATCTATCATCTATCTATCATCTATCTATCATCTGTCTGTCTGTCTGTCTGTCTGTCTGTCTATCTATCTATCTATCTATTTCATTAATGCCAGAAGCAGGCTTAGGGTGGTGCACAGCAAATTAGTATAGAATACATATAGAATACATTAAACAATCTAAAATCCTGATCCATAAAACCTAACATCTACATGGTGCCATAATACAATTTTCTGACCCTCCCAATTTACATTAGCGCGCGCGCGTGTGTGTGTTAAAAGCAGATAATAATCCAGATAGTTATTAAAACAGTTAAAACCATTAAAAACCGTTGCTGTCAGCCATATGCTTGGCAGAACATTTCTGCCTCGCAAGCCCTGTGGAATTGTAACAAGTCCCACAGGGCCCGGATGTTAGTAGGCAGAGCGTTCCACCAAGTCTTCCTTGGGAAGAACAGGAGCACCTCTGGTCTTTCATTTTACAGAATATAAACATACACCAACAGACATCATTTTCTGGGCTACACAAAAAGTACCCGGCTAGAATGATAATTTATTAAGGAGAAAGAAAGGAGAGGCCTGTTATACTTGCGTGCCCTTCGAGAACCTGGTCCCGTGATTGTCAGAAATACTCCTGCCGACAAATGTGCGTGGTGCATACATGCAGTGGGTGCACGACCCTTTCCCCACATGTGGTAGGTCTGCAGGTCACTGGCTCGTGTGACGGGAGCACGCGTGTGAGCGAAGGAGAATGGCAACACCCACAGCAGGCACCATGGCAGGGCAGGCGTTTAAGAAATTCCTTCCACTCTTTGACCGGGTCCTGGTCGAAAGATGTGCGGCTGAGACCATCACCAAAGGCGACATCATGCTCCTGGAGATATCGCAAGGGAAAGTGTTACAGACCACAGTGGTGGCCATTGGGGCAGGCTCTAAAGGAAAGGATGGGAACCATCAGCCAGTTAGTGTAAAAGTGGGTGAGAAGGTGTTACTACCATAATATGGTGACACAAAGGTGGTATTGGGTGACAAGGACTATTTCATCTTCCGAGATGGTGATATTCTCGGGAAGTACATCCGGGGTCATTTCCTGCAGGAGTGCACAGGAGCGGAGTTCCGGCAGTAAAGAGCCCAGGGGGCAGGCACATGCAACAAGCCCCACCCCCTGCTCCCAGCAGCCCTCAGTCAGAGCAAGAAGCAGCCAGGTAAGCTGCAGAGCCCCCCCCCCGCCCCCCGGTCCAAAACAGTCCAGCGGCACCTTTAAGACCAAGGTTTTTCAGATACAAGCTCTCCCTCCTCTGCGAGGGCAGATCTGCACGTTTCCCCCCCCCCCAATAGCTAGGAATCCAAAACAGTCCAGTGGAGCCTGAGCGGTGGGTGTTGCCTTCTGACACACTTCCGGTGATGTCAGGGGGTGTGGCATATGCAAATAAGTTATGCTAATGAGTTATGCTAATGAGCTCCTGCACCTCTTTTTCTACGAAATGACCCCTGAGTGCATCGACTGAACCATCCCTGTTGCTGCAATATTATGAAGTTGTCATTCCGTCAGTGTGCTCAAAGGATTTTTTCTCCCATCATGTAAATAATGTCGCTATTTTGTAATAAATATGAAGAGGAAGGAAGGAAGGAAGGAAGGAAGGAAGGAAGGAAGGAAGGAAGGAAGGAAGGAAGGAAGGGAGGGAGGGAGGGAGGAGAATGGATACTTAGAACTTTCGTCCCTTATGGGCTAAATGAGAGCCTGGATCTCCTCCAGTTGTCTGGTCATTATGACTAAGCGCCTTTCTTAGGAATTTCTGGCCCTTTAAGACTCAAGGATACATTATATCGCACGTAACTATAAAGTACAGACAATTCTCTCTCATGGTTTCTTTCTTTTTATCACTCTAGTTTGAATTATATAAACATTTGTGTGTACCTCCCACTTTGGGAACAACAATTGTTGTGGTCTTGGAAAGGTTAGGTATTTCATCTTCATTTTGCACAAAGAAAGCTTTTTGAAGGAGAATTTGCATAATTATGTGTTTCCTTTTGACTCTGTATAAAGTTTTATCTTCTAATGGTTCGTTTTTTAATGATTATGTTTTTTTATGTTGCATTTTATAACCGATCCCTTGAAGAAGCCTTACTGTGAAATGCATAGGGATCTATAAAGCTCTAATATATACTTTCACCTTGCACCTGCTTCTTTCTCTCCCCCCCCCCAATTTTGTGGTAATATTATCATTCTAAACTCCTCTATGTATTATTTTCAGTTCGTCTTCTCCAGCAGTCTTGAAAAAAATGATGCCTACATTCTCAGTCAGGTGTAGTGACAGGTGCTCCACATGGTGATATCATTATCATTATTATACTTCCCCTCCCCTGCTAAGAAGAAGAGGAGGAGGAGGAGATTGGATTTATACCCCGCCCTTCACTCAGAGTCTCAGAGCGGCTTACGAACTCCTTTCCCTTCCCCTCCCCACAACAGACACCTTGTGAGGTAGGTGGGGCTGAGAGAGCTCTGACAGAAACTGCCCTTGAGAGAACAGCTCTGAGAGAACTCGTGACTGACCCAAGGTCACACCAGCAGCTGCATGTGCAGGAGTGGGGAATCAAACCCGGTTCTCCCAGATCAGAGTCCGTGCACTTAAACCACGACGTCAAACTGGCACTCAGTGCCACAGGTGCTAGTAGGGAGACCAAAAACTTCATGGGCTTCTCCATATTACAAAAAGGGACATCTAGATAGGCAGGTGCCATTTTGGGCAGCAGTCCCTGTCTCATACGATGTATCCAGCCTCAGTTCTATATCGGTGTATGATTTGCTTGACTCCAAACCCACACTGGCTGTCACTTGCTACGTTTCCTTAAAAGGAAATAAATAAGAGGCACCGTGGTGTAGTGGTTAGGGGGCTGGGTTAGTATATGGGAGGACAAGGTTCAAATCCCTCCTGCAGGCCAAACAAGACGTGATGGCATCCCCAAGTCCACTACAGGAACACCTCCACCGTTTTAGGGATGAAATCCCCTCTGTTTACCTGTCCGCCTGTGGTTTTCAAGTACCCAAACACCAGGGGGCTGGGCTCATGAAAAAAGTGTGAGGGAGGACAGGAGCCCCTCCCCCCATCCTGCTGCGACCACAATCAGGATCAGGTGCCCCGTGGCTTTTGTACAGGGGTCATTTCCTGCAGGAGCGCACAGGAGCGGAGTTCCAGCAGTAAAGAGCCCAGGGGGTGGGCACATGCAACAAGCCCCACCCCCTGCTCCCAGCAGCCCTCAGTCAGAGCAAGAAGTAGCCAGGTAAGTTGCAGAGCTCCCCCCAGTCCAAAATAGTCCAGTGGCACCTTTAAGACCAAGTTTTATTCAGGTAAAAGCTCTCCCTCCTCTGCGAGGACAGATCTGCATGTCCCCCCCCCAATAGCTAGCAATCCAAAACAGTCCAGTGGAGCCTGAGCGGTGGGTGTTGCCTTCTGACACACGTCCGGTGATGCCAGGGGGTGTGGCATATGCAAATGAGTTATGCGAATGAGTTGTGCTAATGAGCTCCTGCACCTCTTTTTTCTATGAAATGACCCTTGCTTTTGTAACCAGAGGAAGTTTCACCCTAAAATGACAGAGGTGTCCCTGCAGGGGAGTCAGGGGCACTACCATGTCTAGTTTGGCTCTGCCATGGAAGCTCACGGGGTCACTTTGGCCCAGTCACACTCTCTAGGCCTAAGCTACCACACAGGGAAGTGGAGGAGGGGGAGGGGGAGGAAGGGGAAGAGGAGGAGGAGGAGAAGAGGGGGAGGAGGAGGAAGGGGAAGAGGAGGGTTTATATTCCACATTTCTCTACTCTAGGGAGTCTCAAAGTGGCTTACAATCGCCTTCCCTTCCTCTCCCCACAACAAGCACCTTGTCAGGTAGGTGGGACTGAGAGAGCTCACAGAGAACTGGGACTGGCCCAAGGTCACCCTGCTGGTTCCAGGTGGAGGAGCAGGGAATCAAACCCGGTTCTCCAGATTAGAGGCCAGTGCCCTTCCCCACTACACCACACTGGCTCTCTAAGAAGATGAAATGGAACATCAAATGGGAGAGGAGTGAACAAGGCCGTAAGCGACTTTGAGTAAAGCAGGGTATAAATATCTTAATCTATATTTGAGCAATAAGTAAATATAATGGACAAATGAATGTACCCGAGAGATCCGTTCATTTGACTCGGTGAAAGACATCCTCATGGTGAGCCATGTGATGATGTTCTTGTCTGAGAGACAGGGCACGGCTTCATCCGTCACTAAATGCAATGAAGAGCTCCTACACAGACACACAAAAAAGATTATTTCTCAGAGCAAATCAGAACTCTGGACCCATTTTTCAGACGCAGGAAATAAGAAAACATGAGTGAGACAGTGAGCGTGAAGAACTGTTCCTTTCCATTCCAAGCGAGGAAACCTCAAATGGATTCTGTGCAGTACAATTGGAGCTTGTCAGCGTCGCAGCCACAAACAGTAAATTACAGTTTCCAAACATCACTTGACACGTTCCTCCCTTCTACCCAGGTACAACAGATCATCAGTGAGAAAGATCACTTTTGTCCACAGGGTGTTATATGTGAGTTTCTTTTCAGCACGGTAGCGAAGACAGATGGGGGGAAATGTTCGTGACTAAAGCAGTGAGGTGTAATCCTGTATACCCATACCAGAGAACGAGTCCCGTCATAATCCATCGATCTTCTGGGTAAAAGATGTAAATAGAGTTTCCAGAGCCCCTGGTGGAGACGAGGGTCCCCCCTTGCCAGACCCTGCCCCCCAACTGCCAATTAGCTGGCCGGCATGGGGGGGACTCACCAGTAGAAAGAGAAAGGCCCAAACAACATTGCTGGCATTCCACCGGAAGTGACGTCATCTGCCAGCGACTTCCGGGAGACACTCTGGTATTTGGGCAAAAACTCTATGGTCGAAGCCAGGTTTATCATAGAGTTTTTG
>NW_015163772.1:0-5129 GCF_001447785.1 Gekko japonicus | reverse complement strand
AGGGAGGGACTTGGCGGGGCTTCCTCGCACTCCCGCCGGCCTTGCAGGTCCACCGCCGGGCCCCTGATGTCAGGGGTTGTGGCATATGCTAATGAGTTATGTTAATGAGTTCCCCTAGCTCTTTTTCTACGAAATGACCCCTGACTCCAAGTGAAGGGCAGGCTATAAATCCAATCTTTTTTTTGCTTACAAGACTCCACAGCTTAGAGGGAACCTTGATCGAGACATGATCTTGGACTTCAGAGCTGCAATGCCCCTGGGCGCCACATGCACAAGGGATTCCCAGCTACAAAATGCCAGCCACTACTAGGGTTGCCAAGTGAAAATAACTTACCGGCGGGGGAGCCTTGCTGTGCTCCGGGAGCCGTCCTGCGATGCGCGCGCGTGCGCGCCGCCAGCACATCACCAGAAGTGACGCGCAATGTCGATCACGTTGAAGGCGTGGCCCCAATCATCGGAGGGAAAACCATAGAGTTTTCCCTCCGACGATCGGGGCCACGCCCCCAATGTGATTGACGTGGTTGCGTCGCCTCTGGCGACACAGCCACTGCGCTTCGGGGGACAGAGTTCCCCCCGGGGGCCGATTCCGTGGTGGCGGAATTCGGGCCTCCGAAGCAGGGGTTTACCCGCCACCCGCCCCCACTTGGCAGCCCTAGCCACTACTGTGTTATAAGCCCAAGACTCGCTGAAAAGACAATAATGCTGAGAAAAGCTGAAGGCAGCAGGAGAAGAGATGGATGGGCTGAATCAAGGAAGCCACAATCTTCAGTGTGCAAGACCTGAGCGAGGCTGTTAAAGACAGGACGCTCTGGAGGTCATTTGTTCAGAGGGCCACCAGAAGTCGCAAGCAACTTGACAGCACATACTACACACACATTATAATCCTCTGTGGGCACCTATGCAATACAATATGGTGCAAAAATGAGTAGTTGTGCATTTGACCTTAGCAGTGTTACGTTAGCCAGTGATCCAAAATGGCCAGCCAGATGTTCCTGGGATCCTTTGAGCTTCCCTGGGACACACTGCCAAAGCTGCCGTATGGCTGAGGCTACGATGGCTGCACCCTCTTGCCCTTGGTCCCGCCCTGCTCCATCCAGGTGAGTCCTGCTGCTGCTGGGCCCAGGGGTATGTCCTGGCCCACCCGGCGGGTCATCGGCAGGTAGCTCACCACAGGTGGGCTGGCCATTTAACTTACAGGGACGTTTCCCAGTGGGCCACTGGCCTAGAAGGCCACTGGTGGCTACGCATAGGGATAGCCAAGTCCCGGCGACTCTGCCAGTGCCTCCGGGGCCACTTGCTGCAGATCACCGGCAAGAGTAATGGGTGTGAGCCTCCCTCATAGTCTCCTGCACGGCTGTCAAGTGAGACGGAGGAAGCGGTGGATGAGTTAATGCCCACTGCCGGCACGGCTAAGCCGAGTAGCCCCTCTGCTTGTCTCGGGGCCATGGTCACTGCCCAGGCCGCTCCTGCAGGTTGCCCCAGTCGCCTTTCCTCTCTCCCTTTCGGCACAGGAGAGAAGATCGTACTTTAATGGGCATCACAATTCAATGCAGTTGCGTTTTTCAGCCTTATAAAAGTTGCCAGCTCCAGGTTGCCAGCTTTTCTTAGTAATGGAGCTCAACCCAGATCTGGCAGTTCCATTTCAAATCTTGCCAGAGCTGGGTTGAGCTCCATCACTAAGAAAAGTGGCCTGATGAAGCCCTAAAAAATGGCAAAAAGATGAAGAAGAAGAGGAGGAGGAGGAGGAGGAGATTGGATTTATACCCTGCCCTTAACTTGGAGACTCAAAGTGGCTTACAATCTCCTTTCTCTTCCCCTTCCCACAACAGACACCCTGGGAGGTAGTTGGGGCTAAGAGTGCTCTTTCCAGAACTGCCCTTAGAACATGTCTGATAGAGCTATGACTTCCCCAAGGTCATCCAGCAGCTGCAAGTGGAGGAGTGGGGAATCAAACTCCCATGCACTTAACCACTACACCTATTCTTTTGATTAGCACTACAGCTAGTCTTAGGAGCTGCGGTGGCTCAAGTGGTTAAGATGCTGAACTGCAGGCTGTGGAAGGTCAGTAGTTCAGCAGTTCGAGACCCAAGTTGCCGCATGACAGAGTGAGCGCCCGTCTCTCGTTCCAGCTCCTGCCAACCTAGCAGTTTGAAAGCAAGAAATTGCAAGTAGATAAATAGGTACCACTTCGGTGGGAAGGTAACAGCGTTCCGTGCGCCTTGGTGTTTAGTCATGCCGGCCACATGACCACGGAAACATCTTCGGACAGTGCTGGCTCTTCGGCTTTGAAATGGAGATGAGCACCGCAACCCTAGAGTCGGACTCGACTGGCTTTCGAGCAAGGGAACCTTTACCTTTACCTTTTACAGCTAGTCTTGAGCCTATTCCATTTGCTGCGTGTTTTCTTTTGGAAACTCTTCTCTGCACCATGAGCCGGTGACCTCGTCACTCTGAAGAGAGACTTGTACTTTCAAGGATGATTGGGTCACTATTCAGCTGGTGCAGATGTCATTTATGCATGGCGGCAAAATCATTTGTTACGTGTATCATTTATGGTTGTGAGTCGAACTGCGTAAGAAGAGAGCAGTTTCAAGTGTGATTCGTACAGCGTGACAGATTATTCGGGTTATTCGTTTGCACACCTGTATTCACTGTATTCCCATTTCTGTGTGGTGGTTAACCACCTGGAGGTTGTTAACCCCATGTGACTTTAAGGGGCATCACAATAAAATGCAATTGTGTTTTTCAGCCTTTGGATGGATCACCCGTATAGTCTACTACCCAGGGAATCATTGAGACGTGCCTTGGACACAACCAGCACTTCCCATGTTCTGAACTAGAGCGCTTTCCAATGTTATCCTAAGCAGAGTTATGCCTTTCTATGACCACTGAAGTGAATGGATGTTGAAGGGTGGAACTCAGTTCAGGATTGCACTGCTCTAAGCCTTCCGGGTCATTTAGCTGAATGACAAACATCAAGTCATAAGACTGCATCAGGCATTTCCAAACGTCTCTTTTTGCACAGCCAAGACCGGGGAAGCACCTTCCTCGCTCACCTTTTCTCCTTCCTTGTGGAACCAAAGTCAAGCTTCCGCATTCTGCTTAGGCACGTGTGTCTAATTCATTTCCCCAGCTTAGCGAGATTTGCCCCGAGTCATTTCCTATTTGCTCTCGTGCTGTGAGCGGAGTCAAATTCTCTGCGAGAAGTCGGTTTGGTTCCAGTTATTATCTCTGTTGAATGAGCATGCCTGGACCCCCGATCCCGCTCTGGGCGTATAGAAAAGACTGCCAGCTCGTGCTGGGAGTATAGCTTAGCTTGTATGCGAATAAACGCCCCGCAAAAGGAACCAGGCAAACAAAGGCAGACAAGCCTGAGATGAAATAACACAGATTCAAAGTAAGCAAGCAATCAGCTTGGAAGGGAAATAAAAAGCATACAGTTTACAGTAAATGGCTTGTGGAAAATAACCTTCCCAGCTGGCATCCTCAAGAGTTAACACCCAGGTGCCCTCACTCTCCGTGGCTTTAATGTGCCCTTCCTTTGAAGATCATTAGCACCGGATTATAAGGAATTGGCTGGATTAAAGAGAACGGAAGGCCTTCTTCTCTGCTCTCGGTCAAGCCATTTGCCTCACACGGCCTTGGATCCTCAGCCAGGCCCATAATTATATTTCATTAAAGCCCCTGCCATGAGGGCGACTGCATACGAAACCCTCACTCTTTGCCTGCTAGAGACCTTTCATACCAAAGGTTGCTACAGTCGCTGGGACGAAAATAGAACCTTCGCTCTCAGCTACCGCAGTTTAAAAAAAAGAAGGAAAGTAAAAGAAAAAGCCTACCATTGTTCAAAAGTCATTTGTTCCAACGCGCACTCCGGCGCAGTACCAACATGCACTCACGCCCCACACAAATCAAAACCGGAGTAGGGGCAGGCGCTGGCCTTGCAAAGTGAAAAAGTGAAATATGAACCTCCCACAGCATCCCTCCCCGTGCCTATAACATATTGATCTGCTCCCGCAACCGCTCAGATCTATTATAGACCCTTCTTAATAGAAAGCCACTTAATTTACTGCAACACGGTTATGATCACAGCTGCAGACAATACGAGATGCTGGCGGGTTGATAAATACGGGTGGGCTAATTGGGGAGCGTCTCGAAGGGGGGGGAGAGGACAAGGACAGGGGGGAGTGACATCTTCTCGTGGTGGCGTCATCGCCAAAGATCTTCTGCCGTGATTGTTATGTCATCAATTAGACCCTTTGCGAGACAGAGAGGGAGAACCCACGGTTTACAAGGCACTTTCCCTCTAAAAAGGAAACCAGCAAGATCGATAACAGCTTCTCTGTTCAGGTGCTTAGGAAAAGGTAGTGTGGGCGGGATTATTGTTTCCTTAACCTTCTGGGGGAACAGGGTTTTTTAAAGGAACAATAGTTCATTTCTATGAACTAGGAAATGAACGGCATTTCTAAATGAAAAGAGTTCCGTGTTCCACGGGGAGCGGGGAGGCACACCCTCAGAGCAGGGTGTGTTCCCAATTGACGTTGACTCCAGCTAAAGTTATCCAAAATTTGATTTTCTGATCACAAGCATATTTGCTCAGAGGGCCTTACATCCAAGTGTGTTTCAGACATTTTCTGATCACAAGCATATTTGCTCAGAAGCAAGCTCCAATGAGCACAGTGGGCCTTACGTCCAAGTGCGTTTCAGACGTAGGGTTGGTACCTGAAGGTAAAGGCAAAGGTTCCCTTGCTCGAAAGCCAGTCGAGTCCGACTCTAGGGTTGCCGTGCTCATCTCTGTTTCCAAGCCGAAGAGCCAGCGCTGTCCGAAGATGTTTCCGTGGTCATGTGGCCGGCATGACTAAACACCAAGGTGCACGGAACGCTGTTCCCTTCCCACCGAAGCGGTCCCTATTTATCTACTTGCAATGTCTTGCTTTCGAACTGCTAGGTTGGCAGGAGCTGGAACTAGAGGCGGGAGCTCACTCCGTCATGCGGCACACTCGGGTCTCGAACTGCTGAACTACTGACCTTCCACAGCCTGCAGGTCAGCGTCTTAACCACTTGAGCCACCGCAGCTCCTGAAGCCCTCCCGCTATTATGATTGATCTCCAGACAAGCAAGATCAGTTC
>NW_015163771.1:61291-62731 GCF_001447785.1 Gekko japonicus | reverse complement strand
CAGCCTCTGTTTTGTTCAGGTAACTCTTGGAAGCTGCCTGGAGTGCTTGTACAAGTAACAAGGTGGAATAGCAAAACAATCATAATCGTCGACTCCACGTTTCCCCCTTCCTTAATTGTTGAGTCACAGCACCAGTCTTACGGAGGCAGGCGCAGCCTTGAGGAGCGATTCTAAAAACAGCTTTGCCAGCCCAGCCTCCTCTGTGGTCTCGGCCTTCGTGACTCTGTGGTGCTTTCCCAGAAAGACGTGTCTGAAAGCGCCCGAGTCGAAACTGTGTTTTGAAACCTCAGATGTTCCCTGACGGCTCAAAAATTGCTGATGATATGTCTGGTGGCGAGGGGGGTGGGGGGGGGGGGGGCGGGAGAGCAGAGCCCGCCCAGATGCCACCTTCCAGGCAGTTTCTTGACATGAGCATCTTTCACTTTACCTGTCTGGAGATAAAATGTCTCTATCAGAGAAAGGCGTCTGTGCCGGAAAGTCTGAAGGGTGGCACGAGCGGAATTTATGACTGCCAAGTTCACCCATTAGGCTGTCGATGCACTCAATGAAAAAGGAAGTCAACGTCACCGCATTTTTTTTGCCATGGGGAATTGCTCTAGGGCTGCCAGCTCGGGTGGGGAAACATCTGGAGATTTTGGGGGTGGAGCCTGCAGAGGGTGGGGTTTAGGGAGGGGAGGGGCCTCAGCTGGATATGATACCATAGAGTCCACCCTCCAAAGCCGCCATTTCACCCTGGGGATCAATTTTAATAGCGGGAGATCTCCATGTCCCACCTGGAGGTTGGCAACCCTGAATTGCTCTCTTGTCTCCTCTCCGTCATGGGAGGAGCAACCCTCCAGTGACTTTATAGCATTGAAAAGCTCTATGAAATCGCACTGGGTCGGATCCGGAGGAGGTGCCCCGCCAACAGCAGTGCTTCCTCCTGCTCGCAAAGCCTTCCCCTGAAGCCGTGAGAAGACGACTCTCCTTGTGCTGGAGAAGAGTCCTTCTGTGAGCGGAAGACCTCCTCCAGGAACCAACCCAGTCTCTTCAGGGCACAGAGTGTCTTCTTCACACTGGTGGCAGCGCCTGCTGTGGTCAAAGAAGAGCTCTGTCGGCACCCTGACACCCTTGAGGCATGTGCTTTGCAAAGTGCATGGATGTGAATCTGACATCCCAAGAGCTCAGCCTGCTAGAAATGTGTGTGAGAATGGAGGTTGCACCGACCAGTCCTAAAACAGAGGAGTGGGGTCCGTTGGAGGCACAGAAATGCTGGGTGGGAGGGAGATCCGCTCCCCTCTGCACCCTCGTCCCAGCCATTTTCATTCGGTTCCAGGATGAGACCAGTAGGTGGGGTGGCCAACCTTCAGGTGTGGCCTGGAGATCCCCCAAATTACAACTGGTTTCCGGACAACCGAGATCAATTCCCCTGCAAAAAAATGGCGGCTTTGCATGGTGGAC
>NW_015163771.1:45944-61200 GCF_001447785.1 Gekko japonicus | reverse complement strand
GGGCAAGCCGTAGTTCTGATAAGGGCAGTTCTTGAAAATAGACCAATTTCTGTCAGAGCTCTCTCAGCCCCACCGACCTCACAGGGTGTCTGTTGTGGGCAGGGGAAGGGAAAGGAGTTTGTAAGCCGCTCTGAGACTCCTTTGGGTAGTGAAGGGCGGGGTAGAAATCCAGTCTCCTCCTCCTCCTCCTCTTCTTCTTCTTCTTTTCTACTATACAAGTGACTTAGAACCCTGTTCAGAACACAGAAACAGAGCTAGAAGGGACCTCAGGGGTCATCTAGCCCAACCCCCTGCCCAATGCACGAAATTCACAACTACCCCCCGCTCCCCCAGTGACCCCCTGCTCTATGCCCAAAGGAAGGCAAAACCAGATGAGAGCTGTGGGTCGTGGCCCGCCTTCTGGGATCCACGTCTGCCACCTGGAATCGCTCCTCTGGCCCTGAGCACCTTTACCTCCTTATCAAGCAGCTGTTCTTTTATCGAGACATTGCAGCCACCTCCCAGCCGAGGCCGAGCTTCTCACCATATGCCTGGATGGCTAAAGGGTTGCTCCGTAAAAGACAGGAAGCCTCTGCGAGTGATAGTGAGGCTGCCGTGATGGTGGCGTCATTGCAAAATGGTTTCCTTTGTGTGTTAACATCTGCAAACTGTTCGTTTCCAGGGTCCCCCCGGCCATCCCGGTAACGATGGATTGGTCAGCTACGCGGGACCAAAGGGAGAGAAAGTAAGTTCCACATCAAGAGCGCCTCTTCCAAATTTCTCCCTGCATTTGTGTTAAACAGTGGGTTCGATGGATGAACAGACCCCAAGTATAGTGATCAGCACTCTTTATTAGTGATTTCAGCAAGGAGAAGAAAGACTGAAAATCCCTGGCAGAAGCCTGGTTTTTAAACATGCAAGACACCACACCCCAACCACAGCCCACTCCCAATTATTAACTAGTTTATTTGGAGCTGATTACTTGGAACTGATTAATTGAAAGAGTGAGGATTCGGACTAGACTATCCTATAGAGGAGTATATGATGGTGATTGCCTAGCAAATTGGGGGACAGAAATAGAAGTTTTATTATACTGGCCTTTATTTGTGTCACTGGCCAGGGATTGATGGTATATTAATCTGTTAAATTGTTAGGATATGTTAGTTATATTAACAGTAAGGATAGATTAGAATATTTAGGGATAGTTGGGAATCAGTACCAGAGAACTGTGTGTTATTCCGCCGCCCTCTCTATAGTGGTCTGGGAACACAGCTGTGAATTGTGAGGACCATCTTTGGGGATGGCCAGGCAGATGATTCCAGTGCTCCTGGGGAGGGGAAAGTATAACGGTGGGACTAGGCAGAGAGTGGAGGGAAGGGGGCGGAGAAACAATTTCGCTCGGCCACCTTCCAGCCTACGGCCCATCCCAAAGGTGGGGCTAGGATGATTGACCCCTCTCCGACATTGGTCTTGTGTAACGCCAGGTCTATAAATAATAAGACCACGATCCTTCGGGATTTTCTGTTGGAACAGAATGTAGACCTGGAGTGCGTGACCAAGACCTGGGTGAGAGAGGGAGAGACAGTGTGGCTCCTCCTGGATTCTCGGTCCTCCACCAATCGCAGACTAAGGGGCAGGGGGGGAGGAGTGGCTTTATTCATCCGGGAGGCTTACACCTTCAGGGCCCTCCCACCTCCGGGGATCACGGGCATAGAGTGTGTCGGTCTGGTGTTGGAGGCTGAGAAGAGTGTGGCGATTTGGCTGGTGTACCGACTGCCCAATGCACCGGCCATCCCTGCTGGAGGCTGTATCAGGCGGGGCCCTGGAACACCCTCGGCTATTAGTCTTTGTGAGGGTCTCCCTTCTGCCCAGGCGGTCCAGTCCCCATGGCCGTGGTTGCGGGGCGGCTTGTCCTGGGACGCCTGGCCTTTGTAAGGGTGGTGAGACAAGGGAGGTCTCAGAAAAGCAGGGGATGAGGTTAACACCACCTCTACCGGCCCTCTGTCCGCTCCAAGTTGGCCTTTAGTTCACTGGAACCTTGGGGAGACGTGAGCTGATCCTCTCTCTGTGCGTCAGCTCTTCTTCCCCAGCCTTGGCATCGCGTCCTTCCTCCCCAACCTCCCTGACGACACCACCTCTTATCCCTGCCCCGCTTCCCAGCACCGCCCCCCGTCCTGTGTCTCCCTTCCTGGTTCTAGACCCACCCCCTTTATTACTCCAGACGCGCTCTCAGCGTCATGGGTGTGGCAGCGTGGGGCTGGGGAGAGCGGCTGCCGCGTCACTCTCTGCGCCACGCTCCTCTTGCTGGCCGTCGCCTCTCTGGGGTGCGGGCCCCTCTCAGCAGCGTTCCCCGGCTCTCGCGCCACGTCTTCTTCGTGGGCATCACCCGACGGCTCCCGGCTTCGCTGTCTTGCGTGTCCCGGTCGGCTCTCAAAAAGGTTGGGGATCCCTGCATTTCGGTATTGCATGGCTTTTGTTTCTTCTCTCTGCCGACCGCCCACCTGACATCCGCAGGTGAGGGCACGTGGCCTCTGAGGAGGCTCTCACCAGTTGGGCAGAATGACTAAGCGGGGGAGTTCTTTGGGCACGGTCAAGAAGACCCGTTCCCATCAGCAGTCAAGTTTCAGAGTTTTGAACTCGTTGACGTTTCCGCACTGTTCATCCAAAGCTTGCCTTTAAGGTTTGCATGAACAGCTCAGAAATGTCAACTGGTTTTTTGATTGATTGACTGATTGATGGATTCAATTTATAGACCAACCTCCCCCGGAGGGCTCAAGGCAGTGTACACACTTCCATGGGCTGTAGATTTAATTGGTGATTAAATCATAGATTGAGTTCTCTGGGCAGGGACAACTGAATTTTCTCAAAGTATAAATAGTGCTCTGTGGCTCCGTTTAAGGTCCCTTGCTAAGGACTTTCAGTAAATTATTTAAGGATCTAAATCTGAATGTTTGTGCTTATTCCCCCCTCTCAAGTGCACTATAAACCTTAGTTTACAATACGTCAGAGCATATGAATCTCTTATTACCCCCCTCCGTTAGCCAAATTATAGGAGTTAGCTGTGAGCTGTATTAAACAGAGTGCACATTCCTTTCCCGCTGGCAGGCTTCCTGGGCTAATTGAGGTGATGATGTGGCATGATTGATATTATGAAGTGGGTGGATATTATTAGCCCTTTCTTATTTAGTTCTTCCTTTTTCAGAGAAGCTGTGGGATTTGGCCCAGGTTTAAGGGCCTGTGGCCTGTCCTAGAGTGCCTGACATAATTGTTCTGACAGTATCCTTGGTGGTCTCAGAGTTTCCGTTATGATGGGGACTTGGCCACAGATGTGGGTAGCTAGAAAGCCCCGTCTTCTTGTACAGAAGAGGTAGTGGGGACCTGTGTGACAAGGGGAAAGTATTCGAAGGGCCTGTGTGTGTAGAGGAGGCAGCCCACTATACCCCTGCATGAGTCACTGTTCTGGCCACGCCTCCTGCCGATCGGCCACTGCTGGTGGTTTCATAGTTCTGTCACGTCGCTAGACTGGGTGGGACTGGGTTGTACCCAATGCAGATCTGCAGTCAACCTACTCTCAAAGGAGGTGCCTGATGAGGGTTTATATGAGCCATGGTTTCCAGCACGCCCTTGCCCATTTGGGAAGCATACCAGGTCCTTCTGCTAAGGCGACTGCTAGACTTGCCTTTTGTGTCTCTGCACGAAGATACACTTTCCACTCCTGCAGGATCCCCGTAAGCTGGGATCGGGTGTTTAACAAATTGAAATGATGATGATGGTAATGATGACGATACAGGTCAGGTTTCCCCTTTACTGTGACAGTGTCCCCAAGGGCAACACATGGACACATGAAGCCAATGCTCCCTCTAAGCTGTGGAGTCTGGTGAGCAAAAATTCTTATTTGTGAGCTACTGGCATTAAAGTAGTGAGCGAGCGATTCGGCTACTGCATACATTAGCTTGCTCGGGAGCCCTCCTTCCCGAGCGAAGACAAGAACGTGTGAGCCGGAGGCTAAAACACTGTGAGCTAGCTCACACTAACTCAGCTTAGAGGGAACACAGTGAAGCTGCCTTATGCTGAATCAGACCCTTGGTCCATCAAAGTCGGTATTGTCTACTCAGACTGGCAGCGGCTTTCCAGGGTCTCAGGCAGAGGTCTTTCACATCCCTTACTGCTAGATCTTTTAACAGGAGTTGCTGGGGATTGAACTGGCAACCTTCTGCGTGCCAAGTAGATGCTCTGGCCACTGAGCCACAGCCCCTCCCACTCCCTGCCCTTTCCTATTCTCTTCTGTCATTCACACCAACGGGAAGCAGTCAAGTGGGGCACCTGAGGGCAGAATCCACCGCCTGCCACCCGTAATCCCAGCCACTGAAAGTGAAGCCTGCTCTGACGTGCGCACCGTGTCCGTTCGTCTCAAGTAAGGTCTTTCGAGAGCCACAGTTCTTCAGTCCATCAAAACCTACAGCGGTAACTAAAAGGCCAATCGATCACTTCCCCCGTAAAATATGCCAAGACCTATCATAGTCCGTTAAGAAAGATCAGCTGACATGACCACAGGGGGGATAGACAGGGCCATCAAGTTGCAG
Organism: Gekko japonicus; assembly: GCF_001447785.1. NCBI lineage: Eukaryota > Metazoa > Chordata > Lepidosauria > Squamata > Gekkonidae > Gekko > Gekko japonicus. The sequence continues at coordinate 56,638 of NW_015163771.1, read as the reverse complement.
CCGACTTATGGCGACCAGTGTTCCCTCTAAGCTGAGTTAGTATGAGCCGGCTCACAGTATTTTAAGACCTATCATAGTCCGTTAAGAAAGATCAGCTGACATGACCACAGGGGGGATAGACAGGGCCATCAAGTTGCAGCTGACTTATGGCGACCAGTGTTCCCTCTAAGCTGAGTTAGTGTGAGCCTCTGGCTCACATTGTTTTGCCTTAGCCCAGGAAGGAGGGCTCCAGAGCAAACTGATTTATGCAGTAGCCAAATCACTCGCTCACAACTTTAATGCCAGGAGCTCACAAAGCAGAATTTTTGCTCACAAGACTCCATAGCTTAGAGGGAGCATTGATGGCGACCCTGTAGGGTCTTCAAGGCAAGAGATGAAGAGAGGTGGTTTGCCATTGCCTGCCTCTATGTCGTGACCCTGGACTCCCTTGGTGGTCTCCCATCCAAGGGCTAACCCAGGCCGACCCTGTTTAGCTTCTGAAATCTGATGAAATCGGGTGAGCCTGGGTCCTTAACGATAAAATGAAGGGCAGACAGTTCTCATTGAAAAGAACTGCATCAGTCGTCTCCTTCCTCGCGCGTGCTCAGCGGTGTGCTGTTTCAGTCTCCTCCATTTACAGGTGTTTTCTCTTCCAGGGCGAGCAAGGTCCTGCAGGCCCACCCGGACCAAAGGTAACTGGCACAAATTTGTCCTCTTTTGATAATAGTTGTTAAACATCACAGGTGAAATCTGGCTCTGCTGGAGACAACACAGGCAGGCTTTTGCACAAAAATTGGCCTGAGAGGTAACACAGCACTGACGGCATTCTGCCCATTGTGCATTCTTATCATGCGCTTATTTGGAGTGATTTGATATGAATTCAGTTCCTAGGGCTCCAGTCAGTTTTGCTAACCCTGCATTAGACAAAGGGATGCCAGTATAAACTTGGGTTCTTGGCGTTCTTAGGAGCCCCCCCAGACAGATTGTTAGGTGGTCACTGCTTAGGGTGACTGTTTTGAGGTGGAATGCCACAGCTTAAGGTTTAGGAATTATGTGGGGAGACGGCCACACGCTGTAAGCTTTTTGAAATCCCCCCCCCCCCAGGTTTAGTATAGTGGCTAAGTGCGCGGACTCTAATCTGGGAGAACCGGGTTTGATTCCCCACACCTCCATGTGCAGCTGCTGGTGTGACCTTGGGTCGGTCACAAGTCCTTTCTCTTAAGAGCAGTTCTTGAAAGAGCTCTCTCAGCCCCACCTGCCTCGTAGGGTGTCTAGGGATCCCAAGTCCTCCCGGGGGGCGGGGAAACCCCCACCCCAGAGGCCCGTTCCCGGCACTGCCGGATCGGGCCCCGGGGGGAACTGCACCCTGACGTGCGCGTCCCCCGGAAGTGATGCAGGCACGCGCACTCTATGGTTTTCCCTTGTATGGCCATGGCCCCGCCCCCAGCGTGCCTGGCGTCCTCCCGTCACTTCCGGGTGACGTGCGTGCGGCGTGCACAAGATGCTGGCCGGGAGCCCCCCGCTCCCGGCGAAGATACTTGGCAACCCTAAGGGTGTCTGTTGTGGGGAGGGGAAGGGAAAGGAGATTGTAAGCCGCTCTGAGACTCTGAGGGAAGGACGGGGTATAAATCCAATCTCCTCCTCCTCATCCTTGTAAGATTGTCAAGAGAAGTAGAAGAAGGGCAAGTTTTCTAAAATGGAGAACCCAGGGTTGCCAACTCTGGGTTGGAAAATTCCTGGAGGTTTTGGGGGAAGAGCCCGGGGAGGGTGGGGTCTGGGGACGGGGGACCCCAGTAGGGTCCAATGCCATAGAGTCCACCATTGTCAGCAGCCATTTTCTCCTGGGGAGCAAACCTGTCTTGTCTGGAGATCAGTTGTGATTCCGGGAGATCTCCAGGACGCAGCCCTAGTGTTTGGGCTTATGGATCCACGGAGACTTTGCCCTCCAGTTTAGGGCCCGTTCTGCATCTAGCCTTCGCTCTGCTGTTTGACCAGACCCACCCTGGAACAGAAGAAGATGCAGCTCAAAGCCACATCCAAATACTCCAAGCCAAGGCCATACGGACTGCAGAGTCACCCCCGGAACGGCCATAAAACAGCCGTAAATCTATGCAGACAGGCGGTACCATAAAACCAAGAGGTCAAAGAAAATGAAACCGGCAATCCGTGTGGAGGCTCCCATAACATCCAACAATCAAAGGAAGTGAAAGCGGCATGCAACGTAGAGAGGAATTTCTGTTCTAATGTGGATTTTGTAGAACAGCGGAGTGAACGCTAGATGCAGAACGGGCCTAGGAAGCAGCCCTGATCCTTAATTCCAAGTCTTTAAAGCAGGATGTTGCTCCGGCTTCAGGGAAATGCGCTGAGCAGTGTTCCCTCTAAGCTGAGTTAGTACGAGCTCGCTCACAGTTTTTTAGCCTCCGGCTTACACATTTTTGCCTTAGCTCAGGAAGGAGGGCTCCAGAGCAAACTAATTTATGCCGTAGCCCAATCGCTTGCTCACAGCTTCCATGCCAGTATGTTGTCGAAGGCTTTCACGGTCGGAGTTCATTAGTTGTTGGAGATTTTCCGGGTTGTGTGGCCGTGGTCTTGGCATTGTAGGACCTGACGTTTCGCCAGCAGCTGTGACTGGCATCCTCAGAGGTATAATCCTCAGAGCAGGGGTCATTTTCTGCGGGAGCACACAGGAGCGGAGCTCCAGCAGTAAGGAGCCCAGGGGGCAGGCACATGCAACAAGCCCCGCCCCCTGCTCCCAGCAGCCCTCAGTCAGGCCACGAGGAGCAAGAAGCAGCCAGGTAAGTTGCCCCCTTCCGCCCACCTTCAGGTACAAGCTCTCCCTCCTCTGTGAGGGCAGATCTGTGTGTTCCTCTCCCCCATAGCTAGCAATCCAAAACAGTCCAGTGGCACCTTTAAGACCAAGTTTTATTCAGGCACAAGCTCTCCCTCCTCTGTGAGGACAGATTTGCACATCCTCCCCTCCCCGATAGCTAGCAATCCAAAACAGTCCAGTGGAGCCTGAGCAGTGGGCGCTGCCTTCTGACACACTTCCGGTGATGTCAGGGTGTGTGGCATATGCAAATGAGTAATGCTAACGAGCTCCTGCACCTCTTTTTCTACGAAATGACCCCTGCCTCAGCGGTATAATCCTCAGAGGTATAATCTCATGCCAGTAGCTCACAAAGTAGCTCACAGAGTAGCATTTTTGGCTCACAAGACTCCACAGCTTAGAGGGAGCATTGGTGCTGAGGCAATTATTCTTTAACTTTGATGCTGTTCTGTCTCTTCAAAGAAGGGACAGGGCCAAAGATGGGAGTCGGGTTGCCAGGTCTGGGTTGGGCAATACCTGGAGACTTTGGGGGTGGATCCAGGAGAGGGCGGGGTTTTTGGGGAGGGGAGGGGCCTCAGCATGGTCCAGTGCCACAGAGTCCCCCCCCCCTTCAAAGCAGCCATTTTCTCCAGGGGAGCTGGTCTCTGTCAGCGCAGCTGGAGAACACTTGTGAAAGCGGGAGATCCCCAGGCCCCACCTGGAGGCTGGCAACCCTAGATGGGAGAGAGGGCTGCTAAATACGTGTGGCTACGGCAGGAGAAGTGTGTCCTCAGGGCCATGGCCGACAGGACTTGTGCGAGATTTCCCCCTCCTGACACCGTTGTGCTCCGTCAGGGGTTCTGCAATACGGCTCGACAGACGTATATTGGGAAATAATCCATTCTTTTCCCTCAGGGAGACCCTGGCGATACTGGACGAGCGGGTGAGAAAGGGCAGGCAGGAGCTGACGGGGCTCCTGGGATACCAGGACTACCCGGCCCCCCCGGACCCCCCGGGCCAGGCTATGGGTTTGGATTTGAGGTAATCTGTTTAAAGAAGCTGCATTTTCAAAGGGAAGCCCTGAGATCGAAACTGTGTTTTGCCTTCCTCACCACAGCCCTCTCTGGTCTCCCCACATCATTCCTTTCCCCACCCCCTCCACCACCCCTTTACAGATTCTCCCCCCAACTCCCATTCTTCATCCTCCCTTCCGCTCACTGTTTCCCCCCTTCCCCATAGCTTTCAGTTCCCTTCTGCCTTCTCCCCTCCCCCCTCCCCACAGCGCCCTTTCCTCCCTCTCCCTGTCCTCCTCCTAGCTTCCTTTCCCCCTCGGCCTTTCTCCTCGTCTCCCCTCAGCTGCTTCCGCATACCCACTTAATTGAGAGCCAGTTTGGTGTAGTTGTTAAGTGCGCGGACTCTAATCTGGGAGAACCGGGTTTGATTCCCCACTCCTCCACTTGCACCTGGCTGGACGACCTTGGGTAAGCCGTAGCTCTGATAAGGAGCTGTCCTTGAAAAAAGGGTAGTTTCTGTAAGAGCTCTCTCAGCCCCACCTGCCTCACAGGGTGTCTGTTGTGGGGAGGGGAAGGGAAAGGTGTTTGTAAACTGCTCTGAGACTCCTTCGGGTAGTGAAGGGCGGGGTATACATCCAATCTCCTCCTCCTCCTTAATTTCCTCGCCACATTCCGCAACCCTTGCCTCCAGACTCCCATTTCCACCCCTCCCCAGGCTCACGGTGTCCCCACGTACACTTCATTCCCTTAGCTTCCCCTTGGCACCCCGTCCCTTGGTTCGCTTTCCCTCCCTCCACGACCTTTCAGACCACCCAAGTCCCCCCGGGGGCCGGGGAAACCCCTGCCCCATAGGCCCGTTCCCCGGTGCTGCCGGATCGGGCCCCGGGGGGAACTCCTCCCTGACGTGCACGTCACCCAGAAGTGACACGTGCACACCGGGCACGCTGGGGGCGGGGCCACAGCCATACAAGGGCAAACTATGGTTTTCCCTTGTATGGTTGTGGCCCCGCCCCCAGCATGCCCGGCGTCATAACATCACTTCCTGGTGACGTATGTGCAGCGTGCGCGCTCCGGGATCCACCCGGGAGTCCCCCGCCACCAAGGTAAGTTCCACTTGGCAACCCTAGGACCTCTTCATATGCCAGTGTAGTGGTTTGGTAGGAACTAGGAGACCCAGGGTCGAATCCACTCCCTGCCGTGAAGCTTGCTGGGTGATCTTGGGCCAGTCACAGACTCTGAACCTCACAGGGTGGTATTTGTGAGGATGTAACGGAGGAACGGAGAACTATGTTGTAAGCTGCTTTGGGGAGTGAAGCCTGGTGCATGAGAAAGTCAGTTTGGTGTAGTGGTTCGGAGTGCAGACTCTAATCTGAGAGAACTGGGTCTGATTCCCCACACCTCCACTTGCAGCTGCTGGTGTGACCTTGGGTCAGTCACAATTCTCTCAGAACTGTTCCCCCAGGAGCGGTTCTTGAAGGAGCTCTCTCAGCCCTGCCTACCTCACAGGATGTCTGTTGTGGGGAGGGGAAGGGAAAGGAGATTGTAAGCCGCTCTGGGACTCCTTCGGATAGTGAAGGGCGGGGTATAAATCCAATCTCCCCCTCCTCCCCCTCCTCCTCCTCCTCCTCCTCCTCCTTCTTCTTCTGTGTAAAGTGCCGTCAAATCACAGCTGATGTATGCCGACCCCTTGTGGGGTTTGCAGGCAAGAGACATTCAGAGGTGGTTTGCCATTGCCTGCCTCGGTGCAGCAACCCTGGACTTTGCTGGCGGTCTGACCCTGCTTAGCTCCCAAGATCTGATGAGACTGAGGTTGCCTGGGTCACCCAGGTATCACAGCAAAGTATCTAAACAAAAAAAAAGGAACTGATAAATGATATATGTAAGTTCTGTGCTGAAAGCTACATTTAAAGTGAGTTCATTGGGAAAGATGTCTGTCTCTTTCCAATTGTCAGTTTATGCCGTTCAGAAGTTCCCATTCAGCCATTGAATTTCTGAGATGTTGCACAGGGAAAGTACTTTGGTTGCCTCGCCCACTGCAGTGAACAGAATAACGTCCTTGTAGCAAACGTAAGTGAATGGCTGCCCACACACATTTTCTCAAAGCACAGGTGAACTTAAGTCACATCACTGGAAGATGTGGAAAAGGAAGTGTGTAGCTCCACCGTCAAAGGGAGCGCAGTTTGTAAGTCCTTCACAGCATGGGCTCTCTCAAGATGCGCACAAGCAAACTGACTTGCAGCTTTTAAAAAAACATCAAGAACCTTGCACAGAACAACATCGGTGTTTATTGAAAAGCTGCTCTGGGGAGGGAGGAAAACAGCTGTGTGATGTCACAAGGGCCAGCCAATCAGCACTGTGTGCAGCTGGGTTTGGAAAACAGCTTTGTGATGTCACTAGGGCCAGCCAATCAGCACCGTGTGCAGCTGGCTTCCACTAGAAGACTACCAGCACCGAACATACAAATTAACTTTCTGCCATCAGACCATTGGTCCATCTAGCCCCATAAAGATGGGCAGCATCTCTCAAAGTCAAAGTCAAATACCTTTTATTGGCAAACAATATTAAAAGCAATTCCCAATATTAATACAATCCAATAGACATTATAAAATAGATAGTCGTGGTAAACCATTCCAAGGATATATCAGGTCTATAACATAACTCCAGTTGTCACAAGATAGATTTGGCCATACAAAAATGCCTGAGTCATAAAGTAAAGAATAGCAGAGGGGAGAACATTAAAACGAGCCAACAAATAAGCTCTACACATTTGCGGCAAAGTCAGGCAGAAAAAGTAATATGGTGGAGCACCAGAAGGGGGATAGGCCCATCTTACTGGGGAGCATCTTCCGGAGGCAAGGGTATACGATAGCTGCGCTCCCCTGCTAGAACCTCCAAACAAGCTCAAGGCAGCATCTCTCCTATATCTCAAGCACAGGTCTTTTGCAACTCTGCTACCAAAGACCCTTTTAGCAGGAGATGCTGGTCTGGACGTTGGGATCTTGTGTGAGGAAAGTGTGTGCTGTGTAAAGGTCTGTCCAATAGCGGGTAGTAGAGTTCCAGAATGACTCACCATTTTGATCCTGTAAGTGACAGAGAGGCGTCCAGCCAGCATACAATGAATGGCACAATGCTATTATTTTTTAAAAAGAATACATTTGAAATTTGGTCCTTCGCTTGCTACCTGTGTTCTGAATAAGCTTGAAATAGATTCTCAATTTTGAATGATCCTGTTGGGATCAACAGTGGATAACAACTGGGGAAGCTGAACGTTTGTGCTTCGAAACATGGGGCAGAACTCTCCAGTCAAATTGCCACATTAAGATAAATCCAGGTGGTCAGCCGTGTTGGTCTGAAGCAGTAGAACAAACGTAGAGTTCTGTGGCACCTTTTCTGAAAAAGTGTGTGTGTGCGCACACGAAAGCTCATACTTTGAATAAAACTATTACTGCGTTAAGGCACTTTCCTTTGGGCAGCGTAAAGGTAAGGGTGCTGGCTTTCATGGGCTGCAGCCCACTTTGTCAGATAAAAGGGCCATGGTGGTGTGGCTCTCAAGCGGTTAAGACGCTGAACTGCAGGCCGGAAGGTCTGTAGTTCGGCAGTTCGGGATTCTAGTGCCACGTGACGGAGTGAGCTCCCGTCCCTGGTCCCAGCTCCTGCCAACCTAGCAGTTCAAAAGCAAGAAATTGCAAGTAGATAAATAGGCACCGCTTTAGTGGGAAGGTAACAGCGTTCCGTGCGCCTCGGCGTTTAGTCATGCCGGCCACATGACCACGGAAACGTCTTCGGACAGCGCTGGCTCTTCGGCTTGGAAACGGAGATGAGCACCGCAACCCTAGAGTCAGATTCGACTGGCTTTCGAGCAAGGGAACCTTTACTTTTAAGCAGCATTTGGTCCTCTGGAGACTTGGGGGTAGAGCCTGGGGAGGACAGGGACCTCAGTGGGGTACAGGGCCATGGAGTCCAGCCTCCGGAGCAGCTGTTTTTCTCCAGGAAAACTGCTCTGTAGTCTGGAGATGAGCAGTAGTTCCAGGAGATCCCCAGACCTCACCTGGAGGCTGGCATCCCTATTGAGGTGATGTTTCACATCTCCATATTTGGTTCTCAAGTTGACTTTCTCCATCGGTGACTGCAAAAAAACCCTAAATCCCAGCTTCATAAACTAATCTTAGTTAAAAGTAAAGCATGGTAATGCATGATATCGGAACTGAAATTGTGCGTGATTGCTTGACTTTTGCCAGCTGGGACACACACACACACACACACACCCATTGGGCCTGGGCGTAGAAAATGGACAGACCCAAAGTCTGAACTTGAGAAGGTTCCCAGGGCTGAGACAGAAATGCATAACTTGGGCCGGAAATGTATTTACTGCCAGAGAAGGTGCCCCTTTCACACAGTCGGCCTTTTTGCACTTAGTGGCATCTGTTATTATCAGTCACGTGTGAAAATTAAAATATCAAGGGGCAGACAAGGAGAACCTAGATCTGCTGGTGCTGGCGACGGCCAAAAGAACAGTGTGTGTTGCAGAAGCCGCTGGTGACAGACCAGTGACAGACGGTTTGACGCAGGAGCTGGCAGCGAGGTCGGCCTTCTCTTTTAAGGGAAGATTATCCCCACTTGGACTAATTGCAGCACCGTTAGGGAAGGAGAGCCGGGAAAGGCGACAAAGGACACTGTGCCCTTAAGCCTCTGCAGTGAACCCGATCATTCATTGGCCTACATGAGGTGGTTTGCTGGATGCCTTCACATCTAAGGGTGTGTTCAGATGGCTCTTGAGATCTGCGCCATGCACGAGTGCCTGGCAGATTTAAATGTAATTTCCAGACAGCAACATCTGGGAAACATACCTCGTCCGTGAGCATCCCGTTTTGCCGCACTTCGGAGCCATATTAAAAAGGTAGTACTTTAAAACTGGAGTTTTTGGTTCCTGACGGGCCATTCACGGACTTTCCCCCGTCTGATCGTTACAGCGCGGAATTAAAAAATGGCGCCCATTCAGGATGGTCTGACGTATTTGGTCCATGATAAAGCCCTCACTTACCTCTCCGAGTCATTGTGGGTGCCCCCTTTTTTATTCTGGGAATTTGAAAATCATGCCCTGGGAGCAGCTCCTGCTCTAGGGTTGCCAACTCTAGCTTGGGAATTTCCTGGAGATTGGGGGAGGAGCAGGCCCGTAGCCAGGGTGTTTTTGTTCGACAGCTGGGACACACACACACACACACACACCCATTGGGCCTGGGCGTAGAAAATGGACAGACCCAAAGTCTGAACTTGAGAAGGTTCCCAGGGCTGAGACAGAAATGCATAACTTGGGCCGGAAATGTATTTACTGCCAGAGAAGGTGCCCCTTTCACACAGTCGGCCTTTTTGCACTTAGTGGCATCTGTTATTATCAGTCACGTGTGAAAATTAAAATATCAAGGGGCAGACAAGGAGAACCTAGATCTGCTGGTGCTGGCGACGGCCAAAAGAACAGTGTGTGTTGCAGAAGCCGCTGGTGACAGACCAGTGACAGACGGTTTGACGCAGGAGCTGGCAGCGAGGTCGGCCTTCTCTTTTAAGGGAAGATTATCCCCACTTGGACTAATTGCAGCACCGTTAGGGAAGGAGAGCCGGGAAAGGCGACAAAGGACACTGTGCCCTTAAGCCTCTGCAGTGAACCCGATCGCTCATTGGCCTACATGAGGTGGTTTGCTGGATGCCTTCACATCTAAGGGTGTGTTCAAATGGCTCTTGAGATCTGCGCCATGCACGAGTGCCTGGCAGATTTAAATGTAATTTCCAGACAGCAACATCTGGGAAACATACCTCGTCCGTGAGAATCCCGTTTTGCCGCGCTTCGGAGCCATATTTAAAAGGTAGTACTTTAAAACTGGAGGTTTGGGTTCCTGACGGGCCATTCTGAGTTCCCTTCCACGGGGCAAGAGAGCTTAGAAGGGCACCTTCACTACATCTCCAACAATCCCCCTTTCTGCTTGCCCAGTACCACCTAGGCCATGGCCCCAAAAAAGGCTTCTGGCATGGCTATTTGTGGGGCAGGGCTTTAAATTAAGGGGGCGGGGCCCCGAAATGCCCCACTGTAGCTACAGGCCTGGGGAGGGATGGAGTCCGGAGAACAGAGGAAGCTCGACAGGGACATAATTGGAGTCCACCCTCTGCCATTTCCCCCAGGAGAACCCTCTGTGGTCTGGGGATCAGTTGTAATTCCAGAAGCTCTCCAGCCCCCACCTGGTGGTTAATAACTCTGCGCCTGCTCTCATCAGCAGAGAAAAACGTGCTGCTGCTGCTGCTGCTTCGGTAGACATCTTTCAGCTGCTGTAGACAGGGAGACAATCCCTTCCCCACCCAGGTGGACGCTCTGCAAGCGCGGACGCTTTCCCAGAATGACAGTCACCGGCAGTCTCCACTTGTTGATGGCGGGGAGCATGGTGGTCCTTGAGCTCTCTGGTTTTCTGGATTTAAAAAAGAAATAAACACCATTAATTTCTTTTGTGTTTTGCCGCATGTGAGGGCATCCTGCTGAGCGTGGGGCCTTTTATAGAATTGTTGGAAAGCCCGGTGCGGTTGCCGTAACAAAGCAAGCAAGAGACTTGAATCACTTCTTGTTTGATTAGGATATGGAAGGCTCGGGGATCGTCGGTTTGTCGAGTGGACCTGCCATCCTGGGATCCAGCGGGCCAGATGTAAGTGGACGTCGCCTGCTCCCAGCACCCCCCAACAGCATGCTTTTAAATCCTTGTTATAAGCAGGGATCATTTCCTGCAGGAGCGCACAGGAGCAGAGCTCTGGCAGTAAAGAGCCCAGGAGGCGGGCACATGCAACAGGCCCCACCCCCTGCTCCCAGCAGCCCTCAGTCAGAGCAAGAAGCAGCCAGGTAAGCTGCAGAGCCCCCCCCC
>NW_015163771.1:40883-45928 GCF_001447785.1 Gekko japonicus | reverse complement strand
CCAAAACAGTCCAGTGGCACTTTAAGACCAGGTTTTATTCAGGTACCAGCTCTCCCTCCTCTGCAAGGACAGATCTGCACGTCCCCCCCCCCAATAGCTAGCAATCCAGAACAGTCCAGTGGAGCCTGAGCGGTGGGTGTTGCCTTCTGACACACTTCCGGTGATGTCAGGGGGTGTGGCATATGCAAATAAGTTATGCTAATGAGTTATGCTAATGAGCTCCTGCACCTCTTTTTCTACGAAATGACCCCTGGTTATAAGTAATGTCTAGAAAGGTTTGGCTCCTCTCACTAGCCGTTCCAACTAAGAATTCTGAGTCAAGAAGGTAGCGCGCTTGCTTTTGCTGGTTTTTATTACCCTGAAGTGTTTGATTCTTCTGCGGTCTAGACGTTTGATTGTGTAGCCGCAGCCACAGTCTATCTTCTCTGGGCTCCACCCACAAAGTGCCCTGCAGTCTTGGAACTCTGCCGGGCAGGGTGGGGTTAGAGGAAATGATTCAGGGCATGTTCTGAACCAGAATTGGCTGTGACCTCATTCTCCCAACACTCATACAGTCATCATAGTGTGTGTGTGTGGGGGGGGTTTCACCCCTCATGCATGCCCATTCAAGCAAACCAGCCCACTATTTTAAACAGGGAGTGCTGAGAAGAAGATTGTATATTTGGAGGAAGATGTCAATCAAAACCTGATGCCCTGCCAAACACTCCCTCAGAGCAGCATCTCCCCAGTGAGACACTGGCTGATTTCGCACTAGAGCTGAACATCAGAACATCAGAGACGCCAATGTTGGATCAGGCCAAAGGCCCATCCAGTCCAACACTCTGTGTCACACAGTGGCCAGAAATACCAGTGCCATCAGGAGGTCCAGCAGTGGGGCCAGGACATTAGAAGCCCTCCCACTGTTGACCCCCCCCCAAGCACCAAGAAGACAGAGCATCACTTGCCCCAGAGCCCCTAGCTATACCTTGTGGCTAATAGCCACTGATGGACCTCAAAAAACAGGATCACGAAACTGCAGGGGAAATCGGGCAAAGCCACGAGTCAAAATGCAGTCCCGCGGCTTCGGGTGTGAAATTGACCAATAGTATCGGGGCAAACGGCGGCGCAACATCGAGGCAGCTCTAGTGCGAAATCATCCACTGTTAGCCCAGGTTTTGCATTCTGCTCTGCAAAAGGGCAGGCTGTCTCTCAGATCCCAGCTCTCCCCTCTCCCGTGGTGGTTTCGGCACAGAAGAGAGGGTCGCTCTTGGCCTTCAGAAGGAGAAAGGAGGTTGTGGGAATTTGGCCTCTCTGACAAAACGTCAAAAGAGAAGAGACCGATTCTTCTTCCCTGCTCCAGGGCAGGGGGGGGGCATTAGTTGGGGCAGTAGTTTGTGGCTCGCTCTATGAGCAGAGGGAAGCTAGTGAAGCTTGTCAATGTAATAAACTCCCAGGTCCCCGTCTGGGTTAGGGTCTGTGCCCTTCTTCTGGAACTTAAGACTATTCCACAGCTGCAACTGGCTGAGCAGGGGGATCCCCCCAATATCTGGGGGAGGTCCATCTACCCTGCCCCGTTTGGGCTCTGAGCAGTGTTCCCTCTAAGCTGAGTTAGTGTGAGCTAGCTCACAGTTTTTTTAGCCTCCAGCTCACACACGTTTGTCTTAGCTCAGGAAGGATCGCTCCAGATCAAACTAATTTATGCCAGCAGCTCATCAAATTGCTCGCTCACATCATTAATGCCAGCAGCTCACAAAGTGCCTTCCTTTCTGGTCCATAATGACTCCAGATATGTAATGAAAATGGCTAAATACCTGACTTATCTGGAGGTGCCACCCTACAGACGAGCTCTTACCCTGGCTCGTTGTGTGGCTATTCCCTCTAAGGTTTTAGAAGGAAAATATAGAAAGATACCATATGAAGACGGGTGCTGCCCATGCTCTGTGGGAGAAGTGGAATCGATGTTCCACATGTTCTTTCACTGTCCTTTTCGTCAGGTTTATAGGGATAAGCTTCCCTATAAATTTTACCAGTTGCCTCCCTCTTGGATAGACCAGCACTTGATGCAGATAGTGCTGATCTAGAGAGGCAAAATTCTGCTGGCAATTAGAGAGGCTTTTGATAGAGGAAAATCAGCAGATCTCCAGACAAATAGCAAAATTCTGTTAGCAACTGGTAAAATCTCACAATAAGAAGCAGATCAAGTAGAATCCTCACTTACCTCTTGCATGACTCATAAGCTGTTTAGTTTTAAACATCTTTTAATTATTTTGATGTAATGGACTGTTAAACTTTTCCCCTTTTAACATTATAATGATTTTAAGGTTATATGTTTATTTTTAGACCTGAAAGCTAATTTGCTTGTATTTAACGAACATGTATTATTTCGATAAGTGATCTTTGACCACAAATAAACATCATTCATTGAGCTCACAAAGTAGAATGTTTGCTCACAAGACTCCACAGCTTAGAGGGAGTATTGGTTCTGAGGACTTCTACGTACTGGGGATTTGTTAATATATGTGGTACAGACAGAACTCTTGTATTGTGTCCCCCCCCCATGAGCTCCATACACATCTCCTTGAGACAGCCTTTTCATAAGAACATGAAATAGCAGGGCTATTTTTGGGCAGGAACGCACAGGAACGGAGTTCCGGCTGGCTCCTGAGTTGGCCACACCCAGCAGAGCAGGAACTCATTAGCATTAGGCCACACCCAACAGCAAACACCTATTAGCATATTAGGCCACACCCTAGACAGCACAGCATATTAGCATATTAGGCCACACCCCCATGTTACCAGAAGTGTGGTCATCCAGCCACACCCACCTTTTGCTTCTTATTCTGTTTACCTTGTTGTCAAAACCCAGGGCTTTTTTTGTAGCAGGAACTCCTTTGCATGTTAGGCCACACACCCCTAATGTAGCCAATCCTAATGAGTTTCTGCTGTTGGGTGTGACCTATTATGCTAATGAGTTCCTGCTGGGCTTTTTCTACAAAAAAAGCCCTGCATAAGAGAAGCCAATGTTGGATCAGGCCAATGTCCCATCCAGTCTAACACTCTGTGTCACACAGTGGCCAAAAATACCAGGGGCCATCAGGAGGTCCAGCTGTGGGGCCACAATCCTTGCGGGGTTCCAGTGTCTTGCATCAAGGGAAGGCTCCATGCAGTGGGGGATACGCCACTACGCGTGAAATGGACCTGTGGGATCTAGACTTGTCAACGAGCTGGGGGGGGGAATGTTCTGTCCCTTTCATAGAGGTTTGATGTCTGGCAATGGGCAATTGAAGCTTTCCATGGCGTGGAGCAGGGGTCCCCAACGTGGTACCTATGGGTGCTGCAGCGCCCACTGACACCTTTTCTGATGCCCACCGGGTGTTTTTCTGAAAGTGGGCAGGGCCAGGTGGGGCTTTTGCCCAGCAAGGCTTCTGATTGGCCATTGGAAATTTGATTGGCTGTGCAGATTTTTGAAAAGCAGCAGCTTCTACCACAACAGAAGCCTCTTCACTGGGTGACTGAAGGCAAGCTGCAGGAGCCATTTTCTGCCTGGCTTCCTCTCATGGCAGCCATTTTGAGGAAGCCATTTTGTGGCTGTGCCTACTACCCCATATCAGAATTTCGGAGGTGCCCACAGGCTCAAAAAGGTTGGGGACCCCTGCCATGGAAGGAAATAGCATTGCCAGGTGTTAGCTGCGGATCAAATTGATATTAAAGGGACAGCTAGAGAAATAAGTTTAATAGCTGGCAGCCCTGGGGCCCAACCCAATGTCTGTCAGAATCTGTCAGCCAACGCTGGAACTGGGCAAGTCCCAGCCAGACAAATGGATCCTTAAGCCATTTCTTTGATCCGGGGGATAAGGTCCGTTCTACTGGGGACATTCCTAGCTGGAAACATTTGTTTGTGCTCTTTCACAAAATGATAAATGCCAAATGTGACACATGGGTCTGCTGCCTAACGTCTAGTTTGGCCCTTATTCAAAATGATTCTCTGTCTGAGGAAGCCGCACCGAGGAGATTTTCTCACAGACCGCTTTTCACAGATGCTTGAGGCTACTTTAGACTTTTGGGGTGAATATTGTTGTTGTTTGCGTGGGAACAACTGGGTCATAGGTCCGGTCCTTACACAGCCATCTCAGATTATTGATTTCAAATCTTTTGTTTCAGGGTCCCACTGGCGAGCCTGGTCTGCGAGGACCGAGGGGGCCGAAGGTAACGAAGGAGGGAGTTTTTTCTAATAGCCGTGATGGAATTGGGCTTGCCACATCCGCCGAACGACAACCAATCTATTCCTCTATTTGTTTCTCAACATTCGTATTTTAAATATGGGGCTGGGTCCTACCAGCTTTTCTGTTCGATTTCACCCAATTCCGCTCTTCACTACAGCCCAAGCCTCCTTTGGATTGTGCCCACGGGGCTCACTGTGCCTCCCTCCCTCTTTCACCAGTGGAAAATTTGACAGGATCTAATAAGAATATTTATTACCTTTGTGGCACTTTCTAGTGTTAAGGTGTGTGAAGCATACCTTACCTCAGTAATCCATACAACAACCTTATAAGTCAATCACCAGTGTGATCACCATGTGGTACAGGCTGAGAGGGAAGCCGCTCTGAGACTCCAAGTGAAGGGCGGGGTATAAATCCAATCTCTTCTTCTTCTTCTTCTTCTTCTTCTTCTTCTTCTTCTTCCTTTGGATTGTGCCCATGGGGCTCACTGTGCCTCCCTCTCTCTTTCACCAGTGGAAAAATTGACAGGATCTAATAAGAATATTTATTACCTTTGTGACACTTTCTAGTGTTAAGGTGTGTGAAGCATACCTTACCTCAGTAATCCATACAACAACCTTATAGGTCAATCACCAGTGTGATCACCATGTGGTACAGGCTGAGAGGGACTGCATTTAGAAAGCTAGCTTAACCATGGTTAGGTGCAGGGGTCATTTCCTGCAGGAGTGCACAGGAGCGGAGCTCCAGCAGTAAAGAGGCCAGGGGGCGGGCACATGCAACAAACCCCACCCCCTGCTCCCAGCAGCCCTCAATCAGAGCAAGAAGCAGCCAGGTAAGGTGCAGAGC
>NW_015163771.1:34848-40755 GCF_001447785.1 Gekko japonicus | reverse complement strand
GGAGTTGGAAGAATCTGATATGATATCATAATGTATGATGTCACAATGTTAGACTTTCCCTGCCAGCAGCATCCAGTGATGTGCAGAACAATGGCGCCCTAACTCAATATCAGACTGTTTTTCAACTGTATGGTACCAGGGAGATGTAGAAAGAGATCATGGCTGGCATGTTCTTTGGGCTTCAGATACATTCAGCTACCTACTACTAAAGTCATTCTCTAAATTCTGGAAATTCTCTTTCCCCTGCAAATATGAGCAAAAACCTGTGCCTTTGGATTATAAAATCACTTTTTGTTACCACTAACTGTGTTTATGGGCAAAAGGCACTGGAGTATGTAATATCTCTGTTTCTGAGATCAAAGTACATGCGGAGGAGACCGACGGTTTCCTTAAAAGTAGTCCTGATGTGCCACAAACGTTCGCTATTTGACGTCTTCATCTATTTTCACACAGCCCTTCCTTTCGAAAGAAGGGAAATCTCATGAAATTTAGCATGTTTCTGATCCTATGATCATGCATGCAAAGTCACTATCAAACCCACAAAGGGTTGGTTATAGAAGAATTGCATCCTTCATTTTCTATGAAAAGAAGCCTGTTGTTCAAAATTAGAATTTTGTCCCCAGCGTGAAATTTCTCATATGTTTGTGCTTAGGGAGCAAGAGGTGACGACGGACTACCAGGTCTAAAGGGTTTAAAGGTGAGCATTTATTTAACCCCTTTCATAAGCAGACTTCACCTGAAATGAAGGCAGATGTTTGGGAAGGCCTCCTTGAAAGGCCTGTTCTTTAGGACTTTGAACGACGCCAAGGTAAGACTGCATCTCATGTTACAATGTCAGACTTGCAGGTCTGCCCTTGCATGTAAAAACACTTTATATCGCTATGTGACAATAACACCTAGATGCCAGCCCTCTTCAGAAGCTGCATTCATACAAACTGAGAATCATGTTACTTCTGTTTTGGAAGCCTCCTAAGACATATGTATCCGATAGGACTGGTGGGCTCTATACCGTCTTAGTCTCTATATCTGATTCTCTGGGAATGGGAATCCTGAAATATTCGCGTTACAGATGAGTTCATCAAACACTGAATCCATTTTTAGAAAATTGGTCTAGCGTTCCTCCCGGGGAAACCCAAGATCTTGCTGGCAAAAGCATATGAAACCCAGGCTCTGCCATGAGTGACTCTCAAACTCCAAACTCTTGGCCTTGTACCTTCTCCATGTATGTGGATACCTTAGGGTGGACAGTGCTGGGCTTCCTGGAGGTTTGGGGGGTGGGACCTGAGGAGGGTGGGATCCAAGGAGGGCAGGAACCTCAGTGGGGTATAATGCCATAGATTCCACCGTCTGAAGTAGCCATTTTCCCCCAGGGAACTGATTTCTGCTGTCTAGAGAGCAGATGTAATTCCAGATCTCACTGGCAGTCTTTAAGTATCAGCTAAGTTGCCATGGAGGTTGGGGAGGTCAGTTGTACTCTAATCGCTGTTGCATTCCTTCTGTGCTTCTTCGCTGCTGTAACGCTTATCTCTAAGCTGTGCAGGTGGTGGGATGTTGATGTCTAGTTTCAAGGGAGCCGTGGGAGCAGGCTTGGTTCCAAGCATTCGTCAGGGGTGCTCTAGGCCAGGGGTGGCCAAACTGTGGCTCGGGAGCCACATGCGGCTCTTTCACACAGATTGTGTGGCTCCCGGCAGGGCAGCTGGGGAAGCGAAGGGGAGGCGTGCCTCCCCGATCGGTCTTCCCTTCCCCAGTTAATGTTCCCCTTCCTGGGTAGGCTTGAGGTGGTGGTGGGGGAGCAGAAAGAAAGCAACTTTCACTTTAAATTTAAATGCGTTCTCAAAGCCCCCTCCCAGGCCTACAAATATCATTGGACAAATAAATATAATTCTCAATATCTGTTTTTACCCCCTTTTGTTTTTATTTCTGGCAGTCTCGTTTAATGTTAATAAAAAGCAAATTTGCATATTTCCCGATAAAAAGTGTGCGATATTTGTCCATGTCACGCGGCTCTCAAACATCTGACGTTTATTCTGTGTGGCTCTTAGATTAAGCAAGTCTGGCCACCCCAGCTCTAGGCTGACCCTGCATTGAGCAGGGGGTTGGACTAGATGGCCTTTAGGGACCCTTTCTACTCTGTGATTCTATGATTCTGTGATCTCCAGGCCTCACTTGGAGGCTGGCAACCCTACTTTTTTATCCCCCTGGGTTGCCCTGCCCTGGCTCAGAGTCTGCGAGTCGGAAGAATGCTGACTGCTCCCTGATACGTACGTAGTGGAGAGAGGCAAACCCGTCATTCTCAGTACCAGGGCTATTTTTGGGCAGGAACGCACAGGAACGGAGTTCCGGCTGGCTCCCGAGTTGGCCACGCCCAGCAGGAACTCATTAGCATAACAGGCCACACCCAACAGCAGAAACTCATTAGGATTGGCTACATTAGGGGTTTGTGGCCTAACATGCAAAGGAGTCCCTGCTACAAAAAAAGCCCTCCGTTTTGACAACAAACAAGGTAAACAGAATAAGAAGCAAAAGGTGGGTGTGGCTGGATGACCAGACTTCTGGTAACATGGGGGTGTGGCCTGATGTGCTAATGAGCTGTGCTGTCAGGGGTGTAGCCTAATATGCTAATGAGTTTATGCTGTTGGGTGTGGCCTATTATGCTAATGAGTTTCTGCTGGGTTTTTTCTACAAAAAGAGCCCTGCTCAGTAGGATCTCCCTGCGGGTCTTGTACTACCCCTTGTCCCAGGGTTTAAACAGCAGTGCAGTCAATTAACGTTCAGTCAGATGAGAAGGAAAAGTAAACGTAATAGTTTATTGCCAAACAAACACAATATTTTGCTAGCTTCCCTGAATGCTTTCTGAGACCTACTGCCTGCAGCTCTTCCTTCCAGTTTGGTGTCGTGGTTAAGAGCAGCGGACTCTGATCTGGAGGAACTGGGTTTGATTCCCCACTCCTCCACATGCAGCTGCTGGTATGACCTTGGGTCAGTCACAAGTCTTCTCTCAGAGCTGTTCTCTCAAGAGCAGTCCTCGAAAGACCTCGCTCAGCCCCACCTACCTCACAGGGTGTCTGTTGTGGGGAGGGGAAAAGAGATTGTAAGCTGCTCTGAGACTCCTCCAGGTAGTGAAGGGTGGGTGTATACATCCAATCTCTTCTCATCTTCTACCCAGCAGGGATCCTCTGTAAGCTCCCATCTTCTATGTGTTGCTATAAGGATGTGTCTCTAAAGTACAATAGTTTCCACGAGTGGGAAGCCTTTCTTTGCAAAGCGGTGCTTAACATTGACTGTACTTTTACTTCTCACCCTGCCCATGCTCAGCCTGGCCTGCGTGAGTCAGCCTACCAAGGCAGACTGGCAAAAGCATGAAGCTTGGACTGCCTGCCTCGTAGCAATGCATCACCTAGGCCGCTTGCTTAAAAAAGACAGGAGTATGAAAGAGAAGGTAGAAGCTTTGGGCCCCAGTTTGGTTCAAGAGGCAGCAAAAAAAAACCCGACCCACTTGGTCTCAAAAGGCAGCTGTGGACCAGGAGGAGGTGGGGTTGATGCACCAAGCCAGCCATGGAAGAGGCTGGAATGCCGTCAGCCCCCCCCCCTCCATTGGCTGCAGTGGTGTCACATGACATAAGGGAATGCAGGTGCCCATCTCTTCCTTCCTCCCTATGGCTGAGGGCAAAAGTATCCCCCTCCTAACACTGAGCTCAGACAGGGGCTGGGTTTGGTTTCTTAAGGACCCAGATGTCACAGGCTGGTGCAGCACTGGCCTTTCCCTCTGTTGTTTCACGAAACCCTCAGTGGAACAGAAATTCCCCTCTGCATTGCCTGCTGCTTTCACTTCCCTGGATCTAGAACAGAAATCCCCCTCTGCATTGCATGCTGCTTTCACTTCCCTGGATCTTCGGATTTTATGGTACTTTCCACACCCCATGCCTTTTATTTTACCTTCTGCATAGATTTATGGCCATTTTACGGCCATTCAGGGGTGAATTTGCAGTCAGTATGGTGTTGCCCTGGGGTGTTTGAATGTGGTTTTGAGCTGCACTTTCCCCTCCCAGTTGAGAAACTGTGGAGCGAGTGCTAGATGCAGAATCGTCCACAGTTACCGTTCCTTTCCGTGCCTCGGTCTTCACGGCCTTTCTACTGGGATAAGAACCTCCCTCTGGCGTCACCTCTGTCCTGGCACATACAGCCACAGGGCCAGACTACAGAGAGCAGTTCTCGCTGAGGAAATGGCTGCTTCGGAGTATGGACAAAATGGCATTGTGCACACTTAGGTCCCTCCCCTCGAAACCCCGCTCCTCACCCAAATCTCCAGGAATTTCTCAACCAAGAGTTGGCAAACCTAGACAAGCCTCTTGTGTCATTGCCAGAATACTGTTTGGGGTCCCTCTGACCAGACAGCCCCTTACTCTTCCCATGCTTAATAAAATGGAGTCCCTTTTTCCTTTTTCGGGGGGGGGGGGAACGGCTAGGATTGGGCTATCACACACGGCTCGGTTTTACATGTGCTTTTTGGTAGAAGGGAGCAGCGGCGCTCCCCTTTTAGAAGCGCTTGAACGATGGGTTGACTAACTGGAGTGATGCCAGCGTGGCACTTCAAAGATACCGCAGTTAATCACACCCTTGTCATTAACGAGCGGTTCTGTCATAGAACAGCTTCTGCTTACTGCAATTTAGAAAACAACAGAATGCGCTTCCGTCCGCTTTGTGAGGGATTCCATCTGCTGTACACAGAGCTTGAATCTCTGGCGATCTGTATGAGCCAGCTTCCTAAAGAACGTTGTCAGTGTTGTCACCGATAGCAGTGGGGAATTCACTAATGAGAGCTGCTTTTGCCTGGGTAAAAGTGAGTGGCTGTCAGGCACGGAGGTGAGTGGCGTGTTGGAGGAGGAGAAGGAGATGGGATTTATACCCCGCCTTTCACTACCCAAAGGTGTCTCAGAGCGGCTTACAAACTCCTTTCCTTTCCCCTCCCCACAGCAGCCACCCTGTGAGGGAGGTGGGGCTGAGAGAGCTCTGACAGAACGGCTCTCTTTTAAGGTGTAGTGTATCAAGTCCGGACATGTCCAGACTTGTCCAGAGACAAACCTCAAGCTTCGCTCCTAGAGACAATGGACCAGGTGGATCCTAGCCCGCCCCAATCAGAGGGCTAGGTTCCTGGCCGAGAAGCCAATGGGACTCTCGGCCACTGTAAATAACCTATCGGGAAGTGGGGGTGTGTTTTGGGTGGTGGGTTCTGAGGGGATATAAGCCGGCCTGCGAGCCGGCCAAAGTTGTCTTGTTCCTGATTGAATAAAGTACGCTTTGCTGAAATTACTCTCTGTCTGCGTACTTTTCATAAGGACAGCTCTGACAGGACTACGGCTTGCCCAAGGTCATCCAGCCAGGTGCAAGTGGAGGAGTGGGGAATCAAACCCGTTTCTCCCAGATTAGAATCCACGCACTTAACCACTACACCAAACTGTTGGGCGGGGTAGAAGAGTTAAGTATCAACACGCATGAAGCTGCCTTATACCGAATCAGGCCATTGGTCCATCAAGGTTGGTCTTGTCCACCCGGACGGGCACTTTCACATCACCTTCTACCGGATTCTTTTGACTGGAGGTGGCAGGGACTGAACCTGGGACATCCTGCGTGCCAAGCAGGTGCTCTGCATGCCTTTATGGACCATTGGTCTGATTCAGTATAAGGCAGCTTCATGTGAATCGTACTCAGGCAGTTGCAAGTGGGCTGCTGATGTGGTGAGTTTTGCCAGGAGAAGGGCAGCACAAGGATGCTCGGGATGCCATCCGAGGATTGTGCCGGGGAGCCCCCGCCCCCAAGACACACCCCCATGCATGCTCGGCTCGCAAAAAGGCCCTTTAAAGGGGGGAATCAGCCCACGACTGCCCCCTCCCTCCCTCCCTCCCTCCC
>NW_015163771.1:30528-34737 GCF_001447785.1 Gekko japonicus | reverse complement strand
AAGAGGGGACCTGGCAACCCTAGCCAGTTTGGTGTAGTGGTTAAGTGTGCGGACTCTAACCTAGGAGAACTGGGTTTGATTCCTCACTCCTCCACTTGCAGCTACTGGATGACCTTGGGCAAGCCATAGTTCTGTCAGAGCTGTTGTTGAAAGGGCAATTTCTGTCAGAGCTCTCTCGGCCCCACCTACCTTACAGGGTGACTGTTGTGGGGAGGGGAAGGGAAAGGAGTTTGTAAGCCGCTCTGAGACTCCGAGTGAAGGGCTGGGTATAAACCCAATCTCTTCTTCTTCCTCTTCTTCTAGGAGATACTGTGCTTGGGAGAGAGGTGTGCCCTAGGCTTCAGAGCAGACTCAGTTGACTTTCAGTCTTCTCCGCTAACCCTGGTTAATAGACACAGACCGTGGTTAACCTTAACTGTGGTCAAGGGTGACGTCAGAATGCAGCCGATGCTCTGTTCAAAGCTCTTGTTGCGTTGGATATGCCCTTTGCAAGTCCTTTTTGAGCTTTTCGGACCTTGGTCTGATTAGTTTTGAAGATGGATTTATGCTACAAGCAGGGATCATTTCATAGAAAAAGAGGTGCAGGAGCTCATTAGCTTAACTCGTTAGCATGACTTATTTGCATATGCCACACACCCCTGACATCACTGGAAGCAGGGGGTGGGGCTTGTTGCATGTGTCCGCCCCCTGGGCTCCTTACTGCTGGAGTTCCGCTCCTGTGCGCTCCTGCAGGAAATGACCCCTGGCTACAAGTACTAGCCAAGTCCTGTTCAAAATTATTCTTGCGCTGCAACTGTATGGTCAGTTTGGCCCTGAGGGTCTCATTACACGAGACGTGGAATGCAAGGCAGTTTGAGGTTTCTGCAGCCCAACTCACATTTTGTGTCTGACCTGGATTCACCTTCAAAATTATTGGGGGGAGGGGCAGATCAGCCGCTGAGCACAGTGCAGTTTTCCCTCCCTTCCATCTGGTGCTTCTTTCAGCAGCAAAAAACGGTAGCTGGAGGTGGGGGGGGTGTTGTTGGTCTCACCGCTGGTCCCACGGGTCTGCCCACATGTCCGGGAAACCCCCAAACTGGCTTGCATTTCACATCTCATATAACAAGACCTTGAATTACGTGCTTATCTCAGGTTGTGGTTTTACTGTCTCTGTTTCCCCGACTCCTTGGCTCTCAGTGGGAGCTTTGCGGGACTCTTTAAGCTCTCTGGGGTCTTTTCATATCAATTAACGCTTTTATGTGAGTGATTTACGCTTAATTTCCCCCCCTCCCCTGATCCTTCCGCCACCTCTCCTGCCAACATTTCTTCCAGTCGCTCCAAGCCGTTTCCTCTTGGATGTCCTTCCATTTCTTGTAGCTTTGAATCTCTCTCCAGCTGAATTTGTGGGATGACCCCCATAATCCTCCTGCTTCTCTGTCCCTGAAAATTCTCTTCTTACTCAGGTTCGCCTCCCAGAGCTGAGCTGATTCATTCAGGTAATAGCTGAAGCGTTACCAAGGCCAGCTTTTTAATATTTCCAAAGAATACTTCTTTGGCTCGCTTTCCCTGGTCTTGATTATTGCGGTGTTTGTCTTTCTTGCCTGATCATTTCTCATCTTCGGATTTCTCCTTCTGTTTTGAGTCCTGCTGTGTGCCTTTTCCCCTCCACTCTATCCAGTACTGTTTTTCTGTTTGCTGGCTTCCTTTGCCTCAACATGTTCCATTCAGGTTTCTTATTCTTTTTCATAAATTGTATAGATTGCAAGGCTGTGTATTAACGTGCATTTCCCCATTCTGTTGATACTTTTTCTTGGGCAGCTCTACCTAGAATGCTATGTCCCAAGGGTCCATTGCAGCAGAGAAAGGGTGGGGTGGGGGAAGGAAGTGCTTGGACCATCCCATGACAACTGCTCGCCCCTGAAACTCTCTCCCTGCTTGCTTTTACGCCTATAGAGTTCTAGCCTCCAGTTCAAAAAATAGGGCAGGCGTTCCCAACAGGGTGCCCAAGCGCACCCTGTTACCCACCAACACCTTTCCTGGTCCTCACCAGTGTTCCCTCTAAGCTGAGTTAGTGTGAGCTAGCTCGTAGTTTTTTAACCGGCAGCTCACACGTTTTTGTCTCAGCTCAGGAGGGATGGCTCCAGAACAAACTAATTGATACAGGAGCCGAATCGCTCACTCACAACTTTCATGCCAGTAGCTCACTAAGGTCGCGAAGAGGTTTATTTAGTTTTGACAACTACTGAAAGTTAATAGATATTGTAAAATGTAAGATGTATAACCAATTTAGGGAAGGGTAAGTTACCTATAGATTTGTGTAATAGATTTAAAAGGAGGTTAAGAGGATTTAAGAACTGAGCAGGAGGTTGGAGCACTGTGGGAAGCCGAAAAGGGGGGGGAGGGTAGGAGGGTAGGATATAGGGGTATAAAAGTGTTTGATATATATTGACTTGTGTTTACCATATCCTAATAAAATGTGTTTTAAAAAAAACACTAAGGTTGTGAAGAGTCGGACTCGACTGTGCGACTGAACAACAACAGCAACACGAAAAAGCTCACAAAGTAGAGTCTTTGCTCACAAGACTCCACATCTTAGAGGGAGCACTGGTGCTCACCGACTGTTTTTGGGAAGCGGGCAGGGCCAAGTGGGGCTTTTGCCTAGCAGAGCTTCTGATTGGCCGCTACAAATCTGATTGGCTGTTCAGATTAAAATACATCCTGCTCAACAGGGCTTCTGCCTGAAACTTTGAAGAGTTACTAATGAGAGTTGTGCATAACTTCGTTCCCTGACATGTTGTGCTTGGCTCTGCCTCCTGAGGCAGCCATTTTGTGGTTAGCTTCCCCTCCTGCAGCAGCCATATTGTCACTGCGCCCACCCCCCGGTGTCAGAAATTCAGAGGTGTCTGAAGGCTCAAAAAGGGTGGGGACCCTTCAAACAATAGATAGATGGATGGATGGGATGGGGATGCTATTCCATGAGAAGAACTGACATGCGTCATATAATAGAGCGCTCTGAAGTGTGGCCATTGTGAAATGAGGCTGGAAGAGCTGTGCAGTGAATGCCCCTACCCTTTTTCTTGAATGTCGACAGGGAGAACAAGGTCTAGAAGGAAAGCCGGGATTTCCTGGTGTTGCTGGGCGTCCTGGCGATGCAGTGAGTATCATTCCTCATCCAGGAGTTACATGGGAATGGCTGGGGTTGCATTTCCATTTTTGGTGTGAGGAAGCAGGGCGTTTCGGCGAAAGGCAAGAAAACTCGTAGCAAAATTCACATCGGGGCCTTTTAAACATGTGCAACCGGACACCAAATATGGAGCGTCAGGGGGGGAAACGTGCTGTTCCAAGAGGACATTCAGCTCATTCAAAACCTGAAGTCATGCAAAGGTTGTTTCAGGTGATCTGCTGCATAGAGTAGCTGACGGCCACGTGAAAAGTCTTGGGCTCTTCTAGCACCCCAGACCCTGTTCAGATGGACCCCTTTTGTCCTTTTCCTGCCCATTTTAACCCATCTTTAAAGGTGCCACTGGACTCGTACTTTATCCTGCAGACTGCCGTGTAGGGTTGCCACCCCCCTGATGGGGGCATCCCCGAAGAGCCCCCTGGTGCGCCTGACGTGCCTGGCACGACGATGGCACCAGAATGTGACATTATCCTGCCAGGCACATTACGTGGGAAGACGTGCACCAGAAGGTCTTGGGACCCGGGCTGGAGCCCCCCCACCTGGAGGTGATGTCATCGCGCCAGACATGTCATGTGGGGGGGGATGCACACCAGAAGACCCAGGGACCTGGGCCGGAGCCCCCCAGGTAAGACCTGGCAGCCCTACTCCTGTCTGAGTCTCCACAGACTCTTCACAAAAGTTTCAAAGGGGAAAGAACAAAGTTTGAGCCCAGCGGCACTTTTAAGACCAACACAGTTTTATTCATATTCTAAAACACGGAGACCTCTTTCCTGACTAGTGTGAAGGTGCCCAAAGTCAGATAAGGGCAGCGACACACACGACAGCGGAATGGGCAAGGTGTGGTTGTAGCCGTATGTGCTGCCCCTACGAATTGCCATCACATACAACCCCGCCATTCCAGATTTCCTTTTTTACAAGACCAGTGCTGGATATATTTCAGATTAAATTGCAATACAGTCTCAGAACGTTGCTTATGGATTCCCCCCCCCTTTTTTTGTATCTTGCAGCAATTTTGGCAAAGGCAAACAGGGCATCTCCCCCCCCCCCCA
>NW_015163771.1:25381-30505 GCF_001447785.1 Gekko japonicus | reverse complement strand
CATCCAGGAGTTACATGGGAATGGCTGGGGTTGTATTTCAGTTTTTGGTGTGAGGAAGCAGGGCGTTTCGGCGAAAGGCAAGAAAACTCGTAGCAAAATTCACATCGGGGCCTTTTAAGCATGTGCAACTGGACACCAAATATGGAGCATCAGGGGGAAACGTGCTGTTCCAAGAGGACATTCAGCTCATTCAAAACCTGAAGTAATGCAAAGGTTGTTTCAGGTGATCTGCTGCATAAAGTAGCTGACGGCCACGTGAAAAGTCTTGGGCTCTTCTAGCACCCCAGACCCTGTTCAGATGGACCCCTTTTGTCCTTTTCCTGCCCATTTTAACCCATCTTTAAAGGTGCCACTGGACTCGTACCTTATCCTGCAGACTGCCGTGTAGGGTTGCCATCCCCCTGATGGGGGCATCCCCGAGGAGCCCCCTGGTGCGCCTGACGTGCCTGGCACGATGATGGCACCCAGATGTGACATTATCATGCCAGGCACATCACGTGGGAAGACGTGCACCAGAAGGTCTCGGGACCCGGGCTGGAGCCCCCCCACCTGGAGGTGATGTCATCGCGCCAGACATGTCCCGTGGGGGGGGATGCACACCAGAAGACCCAGGGACCTGGGCCGGAGCCCCCCAGGTAAGACCTGGCAGCCCTACTCCTGTCTGAGTCTCCACAGACTCTTCACAAAAGTTTCAAAGGGGAAAGAACAAAGTTTGAGCCCAGCGGCACTTTTAAGACCAACACAGTTTTATTCATATTCTAAAACATGGAGAACTCTTTCCTGACTAGTGTGAAGGTGCCCAAAGTCAGATAAGGGCAGCAACGCACACGACAGGGGAATGGGCAAGGTGTGGTTGTAGCCGTATGTGCTGCGCCTACAAATTGCCATCGCATACAGCCCCGCCGTTCCAGATTTTCTTTTTTACAAGCCCACCACTGGATATATTTCAGATTAAATTGCAGTACAGACTCAGAACGTTGCTTATGGATTCCCCCCCCCCTTTTTTGTATCTTGCAGCAATTATGGCAAAGGCAAGCAGGGCATCTCCCCCCCCCCATTTTTAAAGCAAAGGGATGGGTTGGCTTTGTCACGTCTGCATGTCTGCAGTTCGAGTCTTATTGAATTGGTTCTGACAGCTGGTCAGAATGAAGTTGGCCAGTGACAGAGGTGTTGCTGAGGCCGAGTCACCTGCAATGCAAGGGTGGGGCACTGCCCCCTCTAGATGGCGTGTGGACGTGGGCCTCACCCAGAGCCAAACCAACAAGTGACGCTGGGCACTGGTCCATCCCGCGGCTGCTGATGCCATTTTAGAAGCATTTGTAGTTCTTTAAAAATTGCCACGAGACCCTGATCTGGAGGAGGGAAACCAGAGCTATCCTGGATTGGGGCCTTGCTGCAATTTTTAACAAGCTACAAACGCTTCTAAAAGGGCGTCAGCAGCCACGGGATGGACCCGGGCTCACCACCACTTGTCGGTTTGGTCCTCCGGAGAAAAAAAATATTGGTCAGTCAAAACTTCCAGTGCACCATTCTAGGGGGAAAGATTTTGGCATGTGTGATCCATATGATTATTTTTGTTATCAGTGTCACAATCTTTATAATCCTCTACAACTAATACTCACTTTTCGATTAAATTCAGGGATCTAAAGGTGAAAAAGGTGACCTAGGACCCAAGGTAAGAGGAAACGACATTTTCTGCAATTCGATGCCTGTTTTGATCTCAGTTGTTATAGAAACAGCCTTTTAAAAATGAAATCATTGTTCTCTTGACACAGGGTGAACCAGGGGAACCAGGGGCTAGTGTTATTGGACCACCCGGGCCACCTGGACCACCCGGGCCCATTATAGCCATTCCAAGGGTAAGTATAGCATCACCCTTTTGCTTTATTGAAACTGCATTTTAGATTTGCCACCAACACTTGCCAGTTGTGGAATCTGGATGAAACAATTACTTCCAGATTTGTTGAAGACCCTGCCCCAGACCAGTGTTCCCTCTAAGCTGAGTTGGTGTGAGCTGGCTCACAGTTTTTTAGCCTCCAGCTCACGCATTTTTGTCTTAGCTCAGGAAGGAGGGCTCCAGAGCAAGCTGATTTATGCAGAAGCCAAACCGCTCACTCACAACTTTAATACCATTAGCTCACAAAGCAGAATTTCTGCTCACAAGACTCCACAGCTTAGAGGGAACATTGCCCCATACCCTCAGAGCATTTCAGAAATCCTCAATCTTGTTGTCAAATCTGTGCCATCGATGCCAGTCCACAGAGACTCTTGTCTACGGTTGCCCAGGTAACCCAAAATGGCTGCCACAGTTTCATTTTGAAACCTGAAGTGAGCTGCATCACATCCTCCCATCTGGTCCTCAGCCCACCTGTGCCTAGGCCTGGCAAGAGCCTAGTGGAACTGCTTGAGACCTTCCCCCAAACCATTGTCATTAAACACCCCAAGGTCTATAGTAAAAGAATCTGTAATAACGACACATAAATCCCAGAAAGCACCGATCATTGGGAACAACCAGTGTTTCAGGCAGAATCCTAAGGCAAGAATCAAAAGGGACATGGTTTATCCAGTCCTATACTTACAAAGAGACCTGTGCCATTCCTCTTCTTAAAAAGCCAGGATACACATTGCATGGGGGTGTCACGGGCCAGCACAGGACAACCTGCGGCCGCTGGCACCATTTTAGATGAGAATTTATCTGTTTAAAAATTGGCACAAGTAGTTCAGTGGCACCATGTGATCTTGTTGTATCCCCCCCCCCCAATTGCACATTTTCAAGCACCGAAACGGTTGTGGAGAGCTGTTTCATTTGTATTTATTTTCATTTTATTTTAGCATTTATATCCCCACCTTCCTCCTTCAGCAGTTGAAAATGCATGGGGGGGGGAAGAGAACAAGATCATATGATACTGTCACTGCAGTTTTTTAATTGCTAAATTCTTGTCTAAAACGGTGTTGGCAGCCACCCTCCAAAGCAGCCAGTAGGTTCAGGATGGACAAAAGGAAATACTACTTTACACAGAAAGTGATTAAAATGTGGAATTCACTGTTGGGGATGTTGTGATGGCCACAGGAATGAACAGCTTTAAAAGGGGATCAGAGAGATTCGTGGAGGGTCCATCTATCACTAGCCACGGTGGCTGAGGGGGACCTCCACATTCAGAGGCACTAGTCCTCTGAATCCCAGAGCCAGGAGGCAACACCAGGGGAGGCCTCGGCCTCTGTCACTCCCCAGGACTGGTTTGGGGAGGGAGGACTGGCTAAGCCCAAGGTTGGTCATCCCTTGGGGGAATCAATTAAAAGGCATGCCCAGGAGCAGCAGTGGAAGAAAAGCAGGTGGGAAACTGGGTGAAAAGAAACCCCCTCCTCTTGTCCTGTTCTGAGGCTCCATCCTGGGGCACTTGCCCAACAAAAAGCAACCCTGGAGAGTGAGACAAGCTCTGGACTCAGAACCAGCGCCAGTGGCTCCTGTCCAATGCTCCCTCTAAGCTGTGGAGTCTTGTGAGCAAAAAGTCTACTTTGTGAGCTACTGGCATTGAAGCTGTGAGCGAGCGATTTGGCTGCTGCATAAATTAGTTTGGCTCTGGAATCATCCTTCCTGAGCTAAGACAAAAATGGGTGAGCTCGAGAATAAAGAACTGTGAGCTGGCTCACACTAACTCAGCTTAGCGGGAACACTGCTCCCGATACAACGGATGCCTGACACTGCCTGTTCTTCATCCTTCGTTTTCAGACCCTCAACACTTCAGATGGAAGTTTTAACCTTACTGGACTTCAAGGACTTGGCCTTCCAGTGAGTAGATTCCTTTGCATGAAAAGACAGTGATTTGGTAACCCCCAAAGGCCTTTTCTCTGATCTGTGAACACAAAATGAGCAGCAGGCGCTCCCTTTCCTTGGTTCCTGATTTGTATGCATCCTACTTTGGTTTAACTGCGGTTTTGTTGTTTCTATCGTTATCTGTTCCCTGATGTGCAAATGTTATCCAAAGAGAGGAGCAGAGAAGGTTTAATCTCTGAATTCAAATAAGGAAAAGAGATATAAGAAAAACAGCTGTCCGCATGGGCCTCTCTTTCTAGAGAGTGGGGGGTGGGGGTAGTTGTGAATTTCCTGCGTTGTTCAAGGGGTTGGACTAGATGTCCTTTGAGGTTCCCTTCTAGCTCTATGTTTCTAGAACACATTCCTTGACTTCAGGCCACCTGAACAGGTTTGCCGGCTTCTTAACATTCTCTTCCTAAGCTCCACAGGATGTTCCCCTGCTGCCACTGAAAATATTCTTTGCAAGCAGGTGCTTGGGAAAACTGAGGGTTACATTTGGGTAGTTTATGAGTTTCAGAAAGAGCTTTTGCTCCAGGCAAACCTATTGAGCAAGTGAGCTTGCATTATTTGGTACAGGAGTAATTGCTGTTTTCACAGAAACTCTCTGTTGAAGGCTATACCTCCAGCTTCACAGCTCATTTGGTATCTTAAAGAAGTTTGTTTCTTAGCTGCAGTAATACCCCCCACCTCCCTTTCTGAAGAGCCTACGGTAGCTGGTACAGGGCTCCCACAAGGGGGTCTCCCTGCCATGCATCTTTTGGGGCCGGAGCTTGCCTAGCTTCACTAGTAGAACTGCAGCATGTATCCTCAGCCATATATTGCTTGGGAAATGTCATCTCTAAATGGGAACAGAGCAGTGGTACTCACACTGTATGCCATGACCCGGATGGCTCAGGTTACTCCAGTCTCATCAGATCTCAGAAGATAAGCAGTGTCTCCCCTAGCTACTATGGAGCCGAGGTCCATCAGCAGGGATCATTTCCTGCAGGAGCACACAGGAGCAGAGTTCCGGCAGTAAAGAGCCCAGGGGGCGGGCACATGCAACAAGCCCCACCCCCTGCTCCCAGCAGCCCTCAGTCAGAGCAAGAAGCAGCCAGGTAAGTTGCAGAGCTCCCCCCCAGCCCCCCAGTCCAAAACAGTCCAGTGGCACCATTAAGACCAAGTTTTATTCAGGAATGAGCTCTCCCTCCTCTGTGAGGACAGATCTGCACATTCCCCTTCCCCAATAGCTAGCAATCCAAAACAGTCCAGTGGAGCCTCAGCGGTGGGTGTTGCCTTCCGACACACTTCTGGTGATGTCAGGGGGTGTG
>NW_015163771.1:16216-25244 GCF_001447785.1 Gekko japonicus | reverse complement strand
TCCACCTCTTTTTCTACGAAATGACCCCTGTCCATCAGTAGCTATTAGACGCAAGGTATAGATGGGGCCTCTCTCATGGATCACTGCCTTGACGTGGCAAGGGGGCTTGCGTGGTTCGATGAGGCTGGTGGCTATGCCGTGGAGGGCCACCCAGGACAGAGAGGCCACAGCAGAGAACTCAGACAAAATGTGATCCACTGGAGAAGGAAATGGCAAACCAATCCAGTATCTAAGCCAAGAAAACCCCGTGTACAGTAGCGCCAGAAGATGAGTCCCTCAAGTCGGAAGGTGTCCAGTAAATTAAGCAAACTCTGGAGGACGACGGAACACAGGGGGGCTGGCGTGATGTGGCCCATGGGGTCGCGAAGAGTCGGACTCAGCTGCAACCGAACAACAACAACAACAACAAACACACAGAGCACTCTGTCTGGGGCAGTGATGCTCTGTAGTTTTGGTGCTTGAGGGGCAACAGTGGGAGGGCTTCTGGAGTTCTGGCCCCGCTGTTGGACCTCCTGATGGCACCTGAGTTTTGGCCACTGTGTGACACAGGACTGTTCGACTGGACGGGCCTGATCCAACATGGGCCTGATGGGTCCATCAGGTCTGATGGGCCTGCTCCAACTTGGCTTCTCTTATGTTCTTAGCACTCGGATGGGAGACCGCCAAGGAGGTCCAGGGTTGCTGTGCCGAAGTAGGCAACGACAAACCACCTCTGTTCGTCTCTTGCCTTGAGAACCCTGCAGGGTTGCCGTACGTCGGCTGTGACTTGGTGACAACTTCACATATACACACATTCACTATACAGATCATGGAGGGTCTAAGAAACTCCCAGTTGGGAAGCGTTCCGATATGACTGCGTGAGTGCAGGGGAACATGCTGAATTGATCCAAGGATGGGTTTTAGCAACGACGGACACACTTGTACAAAATAGCGATTTAAAGCTGGCCTGCTTCATGGAGACGCTGCATCTCTCTGGAACAGGGGGGAAAAATTCAAATAATTGACGGTGAGTGTCAGAAGTGGTCCTCACTGCCGCCTTGCTGCATAACCCCTTTCCCTGGAGTACTTAGCAAAACATTTTTCAAGATTTAATCTTTAGATGAACCAGAACAAAAGGGCTCAGATCCTCAGCCTCTATTTGTCTTGGACCTACTCTGTTTATTTAGATAAGTGTTTTTAACAGCTTTGAGGATCCGTTCCTCTTTTCTGCCCTCCCCTTTGATGTTCTCCCATTTCTTTTGATAATCCAAATTCTGCCGGAGTGTGTGGTTGTGGAAAGCGTTGTCAAGTCCAAAAGATGTCCACCTCAACCAGGGCCAGGGCCTTCTCCGCCCTAGCCCCTGCCTGGTGGAACATGCTCTCCATTGAGATCAGGGCCCTGCAGGATCTCCTTCAATTCTGCAGGGCCTGTAAGACGGAGCTGTTCCACCGAGCCTCTGGCTGAGGCAGCGGGCGTCCATGTACAGCCTCCCTGAGGTCTGTCACCCATTTATTAACAGCTGGCTATCACTCATTAAGGAGCTGTGGTGGCTCAAGTGGTTAAGATGCTGAACTGCAGACCGGAAGGTCGGTAGTTCAGCAGTTCAAGACCCGAGTTGCTGCATGACAGAGTGAGCTCCCGTCTCTAGTTCCAGCTCCTGCCAACCTAGCAGTTCGAAAGCAAGAAATTGCAAGTACATAAATAGGTACCACTTCAGTGGGAAGGTAACAGCGTTCCGTGTGCCTTGGTGTTTAGTCATGCCGGCCACATGACCACGGAAACGTCTTCGGACAGCACTGGCTCTTCAGCCTAGAAACGGAGATGAGCACCGCAACCCTAGAGTCGGATTCGACTGGCTTTCAAGCAAGGGAACCTTTACCTTTACCTATCACTCATTAGTCATCAACCTGGCCAGGGAATCTCTCACAGCCAACCAATTCTATTCTTGGGCTGCGACACCATTTCAATGTATATTACTTTGTTTTTAAATTTTGATTATACTTCTTGTATTGTTGAAATGTTGTTACCCGCCCAGAACCCGCTTGCAGAAAGGGTGGGCTATAAATATGAAAAATAAATAAATAAATGAAGTCGCAGCTGACATAGAGTTTTCAAGGCAAGAGACATTCACCTGTGGGTTGCCATTTCCTGCCTCTGCACAGCGACCCTAGATCTCCTCGAGATGGGAGGGCTGAGGTGAGACGTTGCAACAGAGGTGTGGGGGAGCCGCCTAGGAGTCTTCCTCCCACGCTGCATCTGTAAGGTTGGGCGCTGTGTGGATGGAACCAAATCACACAGGCCGGTCCCTATTCAGTCTTTGCCCGGCTGCGATCAGGAGCAACGATTGGGTGATGAAGACCTTGCCCTTTTGGCGTTAGTGCCGCTGGATGAGGCCATGGTGAAGTCATTTTCATGACACCACTGCGGCTTCTGAGGGGTGGCTGATTTGAAAGCCGTTCCTAATCGGTCTGTAAGCTGCTCTCTGGAGTTACTTTGAAGTAAGAGAATTCCGTTAAGAAGTAAGAGAACTGCACAGTGCAGTTGCAGAGGGATCCCTCAGTCTGTTCTTCCTTTACATGCTCCCTGGTTGAGCTCTGATACTGAAAAACTGTCAAACTCTGCTTCATTTTGCCATAGTTATGGGGGGGGAGGGGAATTCCTGAGGGGTGTATGTGTGTGAGTGTGAGTAGGAGAGTGGCACCATTGTAGCGGCTATCAGAACTCTTCCCAAGACATGCCTCTCCACGGAGACGACCTTGAAGCAAACTCTGTGCTAGCCTCACTGTTTTAGATAAGGGGACTGGGAACTTACAGGTCGGCGTAGATGCTAACAGCTTAGGTGAGACGGCTGAGTGAGACAATTGGATGAACCCGGGGGGGGGTCACATTTGAATTGCCTATATCTGTAGAGGTTACCACCAAAATCCTCAGTTCTGACGCGGTGCTGTTCTAACCTGGATCATGCTGATATCTCAATCAACAAATCACTGCCAAAGAGAGTGTTGTTGGGAGTCCCTTGACCAGGAGTCTGACAAAACCCTTTGCCCAGCTTGGGGGGTGGGGGGGTGTCTCCTGCCAGTCCCAACCTGAGTTCTGCCTCGCAGCAAGCTGGAGTTCTGATTTTGCATCTAGCAGGCAAGTGCGGTTGATGATGGATGAGTGGTCGCAAACAGGAGCTGTCCACAGGCGACCTGCTCTACTGAATCAAAGTGAAATAAATGTGCCGAGAACTATGAGAACCATGAGATTGACTTTGGAACTTAACCTTGTTTGGGAGGCCTGGATTTATTTTTAAGAATAAGTCAAGCCTTTCTTTTGATCATCTTGAAGGCTGCCTACCCAGTGGTGCTACGCCACTGTAAGTTAGGTTGTGTGTGCCTGAACAGTCGGTCGCATTCACCGGTCAAGTACAGCAAAGTTTATTATGTGGTCAACAGACCTCTCAGTAATACGACTGTTAAAACAAAATATAGCATCTATAACGAGCGTAATTAACATAAGATGTGGCAGGTGTTAATCCACATGTGAGAAGTGACTCAGGAAAGCTCATCCCCTGACACCAATTTTGTTAGTGTTTAAAATGCTGCGGTGGCTCAAATGGTTAAGACACTGAACTGCAGGCTGTGGAAGGTCGGTGGTTCACAGTTCGAGACCCGAGTGTGCCACATGACAGAGTGCGCTCCCGTCTCTAGTTCCAGCTCCTGCCAACCTAGCAGTTCGAAAGCAAGAAAGTGCAAGTAGATAAATAGGTACCACTTCAGTGGGAAGGTAACAGCGTTCCGTGCGCCTTGGTGTTTAGTCATGCCGGCCACATGACCACGTAAACGTCTTCGGACAGCGCTGGCTCTTCGGCTTTGAAACAGAGATGAGCACCGCAACCCTAGAATCGGGCTCGACTGGCTTTCGAGCAAGGGAACCTTTACCTTTACTAAAATGCTGCTGGACTCTGTTCTACTGCTACAGACAGACTAACGCGGCTACCTAACTTGATTAACAGAGGTTTTCTTCCCCAGCATCCGGAATCTACTCTCAGTGGCTACATTGGAAAAGAGAGCCGTTTTTCAGTGATATAGACATGCTCCCTAGGAAGAAAAAGGATAACTTAGGTCCTTTCCGCACTTGGATCTCATCCCTGGTTTTATCAGAGTTCAACTCGCGACACAATGCCTTGCATTTAGCCTTGGTTGTAACAGCATCCATTTATCCCGGGACAAGTGTGGGGACTAACCGGGGTGACCTCAATGTAATGTGGAAACAAAAAAAATACCCCGAGATAATTACAAGGGGTGAACTCAAGTTTAGTGTAGAACGCAGAAATGCCCCGAGATAATTACAGGGGTGAACTCGCGTGTGGTGTAGAATCTAAGTTTGGGGACAGGGTTGAACCAGGAAGGACCTCGCTGATCTGCTGGACAGTCTGGTTCCGTAGCCAAGAGCGGATCAGTTACTCCGTCTCTAACTCCTTTATCAAAACGATGGGACAACATCACATGGGATACACTCTCTAATCATCAGTCAGCCAGCAGCATTCCTCTTCCCTTGCTCTCTGCAGCCATGGACCTTTCCTTTCCTTTTTCATTCTGTATTTCCCAAGCCGGGCACATTGGCAGTTAAGAATGGGACTTTCTACTACAAAACTTAGATGCTGCGGACCCTGGCCAAGAATTCTATAATACAATTAAAGCTATATACAAAAAGCAATACGCAAAAGTAATAATAAATGGAGACTTGACAGAAATGATAGAGATCCAGAAAGGAACCAGACAGGGTTGTCCATTGTCTCCGTTACTTTTTGTGTATGCAATAGAATCACTGAATGAAGATGTAAGGAAAAACAAACAAATAGAAGGCTTGAAGGTGAAAGGAGAGGAATTTAAGCTACAGGCATTTGCCGACGACCTGGTGTTTATAATAGGGAATCCCAAAGACTGTAGAGGAACTAATGAAGACCATACAAAACTATGGACAGGTTGCGGGACTAAAAATTAATTATAAAAAGTCTAATATCATAGTAAAGAATAGTAAAGAATAGTAAAGAATTGTTTCCCAAACACGATAGAAAAAATCAAAGAGCTAGCTAGCTAAGATGGAAATAGTTAAAAAAGTAAAATACTTAGGAATCAACATGACAAATAAATGTAATTCTTTGATTGAAGGAAATTATGTGAAACTACTGAAAGAGATTAGATTGGACCTGCAGAAATGGAACGCCATCCCACTATCCCTTATGGGTAGAATAGCGTTGATCAAGATGAATGTATTGCCTAGATTTCTGTATTTGGCACAAAATATACCTGTGTTAAAAAAACAAAACTTTTTTGAGGATCTAAATAAAATCACTAGACAATTTATATGGCAGCATAAAAAATCTAGAATAAAATGGAAGGTACTTCAAGATAGGAAAGAAAGAGGCGGATTGAGTGTTCCCAACTGGTACATATACTATCAAGCGGCTGCCTTAATATGGATATAGGAATGGGTAAGTCTTGAAAATACAAGACTCCTAGCGTTAGAAGGTCACGACCTTAGTATGGGATGGCACGCTTATGTATGGTATGGGAAATACAAGCTACACTCAAATTTTGGCAGACATACATTAAGAGGATCCCTTAATAAGATATGGGTTAAAATCAAAGGAATTTGGTACAGAAGAACGCCAAGATGGGTTGCCCCATTGGAAGTCTTTATCCAACCATCAATAATAACCATGAACTTAAGAGAAAGCTACCAAACCCTATTAAATAAAAAAAAATGAGCTAAAAACAGAAGAAAAACTGAGACAGGAAAATAACTTGTCGTGGTGGGAGCAGATGACATTAAGAGATAGATATAAGAAAGATATGATAAGAGGCTTTGAGGATCAAAACAACGAACTAGATAAAATATGGCTGTCCTCAAATGATAAATTAGTTCAGAAACTGTATAATTTTTTGTTAAAGGATTTTGTACAAGATGATGTTAAAACTGTAATGATCACCTGGATGAAAGATATAGGAGAAATTGATGAAGAACAATGGTCTAGCATGTGGAAATCAGTTAAACATATGAAAGCGGTAGCATATAAAGAAAATGTGTATAAGATGTTTCATAGATGGCATTGGGCACCTGACAAGCTGGCCAAATGCTACAAGGGGTACTCAAATAAGTGTTGGAAATGCAAAGTTTGTAAAGGAACCTTCTATCATATATGGTGGGAGTGCAGCAAGATACAAAAATTCTGGAAAATAGTAAGGGAGGTGCTCCAAGAAAGTTTGGGTAAAAATGTGGCTCTAAAGCCGGAAATATATCTGTTAAATATGATCCCGAAAGGATACAATAAGCAGGATGCATATATTATCAGCTACGTTATAACTGCAGCCAGATTGTTAATAGCCCGACAATGGAAAATAGATACTTTACCTACAAGGGAAGACTTGTTAAATAAAATATTAGAATTAGCCAGAATGGATGATTTAAGCTTAAGGATACAAAATAAAAATGAGACGGTACATAAAAGGAGATGGGATAGAATATATAAATGGATAGAAGACCAGATAGATTTGTAATAGAAAAATTATACCACGGATTTATAACGGAAACGCAATACCAATAATCAGTAATGTAAACAACTAAAGAAAAATGACTCTGACTTGTAATGTAACTCAAACTGATGGAAAACAACTATGTGATACCTTCTTTTTTAAAACAATAAAAAAAAAAAAGAATGCCTGGGTGTTAAATACCAGGTTCCGTGGATGGTCTTACCCCAAGTCTAGTGACCAGCTCAGCTTTATTAGTGATTCAGCCAGAACAAGACAAAGACCCAGAGAAACGGCCCTTTTTAAATAGCATGCAAACTCCACCCACTTCACAAACAACTATCAACAATAGGCCATTATCAGAACCATTAATTCCCCATTGGCCACCTCCAGAGTCCTGGTGGGCTATTGTTCTAGAGCTCCAAGCTCAGCCAGTCTCCGGTAGGAACAGTCCTGGAATGTTCCAGTCTCAGTACACAACACCGGGTCCATTTCATTTCCAGTCCCTAATCTGCGATCCCATCCAGAGTACTCTCCTAGCCTGTTTAAAATAAAATTGATGAAGGCCGCCTTAGCTGTTGAGGTGCATATTTTTGGGGAGTGCAGAAGAACTGCAAAGATGGTTCCTGGCTGGGGAGACCTCAACTCTAATTGAAAGATCCTGTTTTGTAAGATAATGTGGGGAGAGGGGAGAGGAGGAAACAGCAGTGGCAAAGCATTCCTAGACTGCCTGTGTGCAACACATTTACAGTTCAATTCCCGGCAATTTTGAACAGTCAAGAAAACTGAATTGGGGGGGGGATGTTTGGGGGGGGAGGGCTGACTGCAGTTTGTCAGTGAATGGTGACACAAATGAAGTGATAGTCGAGCATCCCTGAGTAAACATTTTTTGCTGTTGTTACATTTCACAGGGTCCAGACGGTAAGCCCGGCCTGCCAGGATTTCCTGTAAGCCCTATGTTTTAAGTTTTTGAAATCCATTCATATGTACCTGAATGCTTCGCATTTGCTGTGCTGCTTAGTGCCTGAAAGATTCCCAGAGACCATAAAAATAAGGCCTTAAAGTCAAAGGAGATCATAACGAGACTTAGAACGGAACTGGAGAGAACTTCATGCAATCGCTTGGGTTGTGACTTGAGGAACAAATAATGTTCGGCTTCCCTTCTAGGCAAATGCATCAAGTTGCTTTGTTCCTCCCGTAAAGTTTTGTGCCCCTCTGTTTAATGAATTTTTTTAACACATTGTTAGATGGTTTTAATTGTAAGCTGCCTCATGTAGGGATTCTAAAGAGGCAGCCCAGAAATATCCTAAATAAATAAATAGTTTCTTTAGTTGAACCGCCGAAGGGAGCTGTGACTCTTGAAAACTCTTACCCTACCCCCTAATCTGGTTGGTC
Organism: Gekko japonicus; assembly: GCF_001447785.1. Taxonomy (NCBI): domain Eukaryota; kingdom Metazoa; phylum Chordata; class Lepidosauria; order Squamata; family Gekkonidae; genus Gekko; species Gekko japonicus. Next base: position 17,351 of record NW_015163771.1, on the reverse strand, counting down.
TCTGCGGTACAATTGGACTCGAACCTTGCTCTTCAACTGCACATTACCATGGCTACCCCCTGACACAGTCTTCTTTAATCGAAATCAGCATGATATCATCGTCCGTCCTTCCCACCCCCACAAACCTAGCTGCCAGTGAAGGAGAGCACGGAAGTGCTGTTGCAGTGACATCGTATAGCACTGTTTTCAACTTCACATTATTTGGAAGGCCTGCCGGTGGGAATGTCCACATTGTCTCCCCGTTACCTGTAATTTGGACCAAAGCTAGCAAAGGGGAGAAATGGGAGCGGCTTTATTCACTGTGTCTGGGGAGTCTTCAAAGTGGACACCAAGGGGTGCTGAAGTTCCCTGCTATCATACTTCCATACCTTGTGGATTTAATTTCACACCTTTCCACCGCTTATGACTGCAGTGGGTTTTCTGGGAGCTAGTTGCCACCAGTGTTCCCTCTAAGCTGCGTTAGCGTGAGCTAGCTCACAGTTTTTTAGCCTCCGGCTCACACATTTTTGTCTTTGCTCAGGAAGGTTGGCTCCAGAGCAAACTCATTTATGCAGGAGCCAAATCGCTCTCTCACAACTTAAATGTCAGTAGCTCCCAAAGTAGAATTTTTGCTCAGAGGGCCTGCACAGCTTAGAGGGAGCGTTGCCACCCCATACAGGACTTTCCCTTCCTTTCGCAGTACAGTTTCCCGCTGACCCCACTGCACTGGGGGTTCCCAGAGGGAAATTAAAAGAGAAAAATGGGTTTGAGGGGTTAGGATCTCAACCACAGTATAACCCAACCAAACCTGGATTGATAACTGAGGCAAGACCGACAGGGATGAGATGGTTTGCTTTTTCAGGTGAAAGAGAAGAAGGTTTGTTTCAAACAAAGAACCACAACTATTAACAGTTAACCAGGAGTTGTGGGATGTTAGGTTTTACCTCAGGAAAACACACTCTCAAGGACGTTTATAACAGATCAACACAGTACTCTACTATGGCTAACAGTGCAATCCTAAACAGAGTTAGATCCTTCTCAGCCCATTGACTGCAGTGTACAGAGAAGAGGGTAACTCTGTTTAGGATTGCACTGTTAGAGACACTGCAGACCGAGCCAAACCCTGCTGGCTTCCCGTAACATCCCAGTACCCTCA
>NW_015163771.1:5690-14853 GCF_001447785.1 Gekko japonicus | reverse complement strand
GGGGGGGGAGGGCTGACTGCAGTTTGTCAGTGAATGGTGACACAAATGGAGTGATAGTCGAGCATCCCTGAGTAAACATTTTTTGCTGTTGTTACATTTCACAGGGCCCAGACGGTAAGCCCGGCCTGCCAGGATTTCCTGTAAGCCCTATGTTTTAAGTTTTTGAAATCCATTCATATGTACCTGAATGCTTCGTATTTGCTGTGCTGCTTAGTGCCTGAAAGATTCCCAGAGACCATAAAAATAAGGCCTTAAAGTCAAAGGAGATCATAACGAGACTTAGAACGGAACTGGAGAGAACTTCATGCAATCGCTTGGGTTGTGACTTGAGGAACAAATAATGTTCGGCTTCCCTTCTAGGCAAATGCATCAAGTTGCTTTGTTCCTCCCGTAAAGTTTTGTGCCCCTCTGTTTAATGAATTTTTTTAAACACATTGTTAGATGGTTTTAATTGTAAGCTGCCTCATGTAGGGATTCTAAAGAGGCAGCACAGAAATAACCTAAATAGTTTCTTTAGTTGAACCGCCGAAGGGAGCTGTGACTCTTGAAAACTCTTACCCTACCCCCTAATCTGGTTGGTCTCTGCGGTGCAATTGGACTCGAACCTTGCTCTTCAACTGCACATTACCATGGCTACCCCCTGACACAGTCTTCTTTAATCGAAATCAGCATGATATCATCGTCCGTCCTTCCCACCCCCACAAACCTAGCTGCCAGTGAAGGAGAGCACGGAAGTGCTGTTGCAGTGACATCGTATAGCACTGTTTTCAACTTCACATTATTTGGAAGGCCTGCCGGTGGGAATGTCCACATTGTCTCCCCGTTACCTGTAATTTGGACCAAAGCTAGCAAAGGGGAGAAATGGGAGCGGCTTTATTCACTGTGTCTGGGGAGTCTTCAAAGTGGACACCAAGGGGTGCTGAAGTTCCCTGCTATCATACTTCCATACCTTGTGGATTTAATTTCACACCTTTCCACCGCTTATGACTGCAGTGGGTTTTCTGGGAGCTAGTTGCCACCAGTGTTCCCTCTAAGCTGCGTTAGCGTGAGCTAGCTCACAGTTTTTTAGCCTCCGGCTCACACATTTTTGTCTTTGCTCAGGAAGGTTGGCTCCAGAGCAAACTCATTTATGCAGGAGCCAAATCGCTCTCTCACAACTTAAATGTCAGTAGCTCCCAAAGTAGAATTTTTGCTCACAGGGCCTGCACAGCTTAGAGGGAGCGTTGCCACCCCATACAGGACTTTCCCTTCCTTTCGCAGTACAGTTTCCCGCTGACCCCACGGCACTGGAGGTTGCCAGAGAGAAATTAAAAGAGAAAAATGGGTTCGAGGGGTTAGAATCTCAACCACAGTATAACCCAACCAAGCCTGGATTGATAACTGAGGCAAGACTGACAGGGATGAGATGGTATGCTTTTTCAGGTGAAAGAGAACCAGGTTTGTTTCAGACAAAGAACCACAACTATTAATACTTAACCAGGAGTTGTGGGGTGTTAGGTTTTACCTCAGGAAAACACACTCTCAAGGACGTTTATAACAGATCAACACAGTACTCTACTATGGCTAACAGTGCAATCCTAAACAGAGTTAGATCCTTCTCAGCCCATTGACTGCAGTGTACAGAGAAGAGGGTAACTCTGTTTAGGATTGCACTGTTAGAGACACTGCAGGCCGAGCCAAACCCTGCTGGCTTCCCGTAACATCCCAGTACCCTCAGACAGGGAAGCTTAACCAAAGATCTGATCTCTCTCTCAGATCTTTAGTTCCCACTCCTGTCAGACTTAACCCTTCTCTCTCAGCCCCCCCAAACCTAACTTCTCTCAGCCTTCAACATTTAATTCCTTCCAACTAAAAACCTAGATCCTAACTGTTCCCATTACTGACCCTATTGACTGATGGAGAGCCCTGCTCCGATTGGCTATTCTGTCTCGAGTGTACATTTCTGTGGTCTGCCTCTCACGGTGATGTCTCAACACCACCGTTCTTGACGTCTTGATTTATGGGGGCTTCTGTGTAAGGGAAGCTGCCGAAGAAGCACACTCTTGCTTAGTGCTGATAATAGTTGTAATGAGGATGTTAAATAAGCCCAGGCGTTTGGCCAAGAAGTATAATATAGCTCTGACCTTGAGCAGTGTGGGATACTGCAAAGACCCAGCCTGGATCCTACTGTTTTCCTATAAGGGTGGGGTTGGGTTTAATGCGCAGTGTAGACACGCAAGAAGACAGGACTGAATCCTCTCTTCACCCCCACAAATCACTTTTTAAAGTTGTTTTTTCAACCTTTGCAGGGTTACTTCCTGTCTTGGCTCCAGTCCAGGAGAAAAAGCGATTAAAAAGTGAATTTGGGGGACAAAATATGGGCAGGGAGAGGTTCCGCTCCCCACTCCCCTCTCCCCTTGCTGAGTTTCAAGTCCCACCAACCTCACACCCCTTCCTTACTCTGTATAAGGATTTGGCGGCACCCCAGCTCTAGCTACAGCGGTCTGCTGCTTTCCTGTCTAATTTAGCAACTTCAGAAACCGCTAATATCCCTCCTGCTTATCAAAAGGCATCTCATCTTCTTCTAGGGCCCGAAGGGACCAAAAGGTGACACTGGACTACTTGGGCGACCAGGAGAGAAAGGAAAACAGGTAAGAAGAAAGAGCAGACAACAAGTCATGAACAATCCTGTTTCGAAATGTGAAGCAGTTCTTGGGACCTGGCTGGTTAATGTTTTCTCCATTTTGCAGCAGGAAAAGGGTGGCCGGTCTCCGTGATGGGCTACCCAGACAGGGGGAGTGTGGAAGATCTGGGAGCCTTAGAGCAGGCGGTGAGATGGGACTGGCTATCTGGGCCTCCTGATTTCTCAGGAGTGTTCTACGCTGTTTACACAAGAGTCCTAGCTTGGACTGTCTGCTGTGGTTGCCAACTCCAGGTTGGGAGATTCCTGGAAGTTTGGGTATAGAGCCTAGGAGGAGTGGGGTTTCAAGGAGGGGAGGGACCTCCGTGGGGTATAATGCCATAGCGCCCACCCTCCTGGGGAACTGATCTCTGTAGTCTGGAGATCAGTTGTGCTGGGAGATCCCCAGGCCTCACCTGCAGGTTGGCAACCCTACTGCTTACAGTCCCTGCTTCCAACCAGCGGTCCTCTACGACCCATCTCAGGTTCCTTGCAGGCACACATCAGCTACAGGGAATGACTTTTTAAAAAATACGGGAGAGCCCAGTTTGTAAGCCGCTCTGAGACTCCAAGTGAAGGGCGGGGTATAAATCCAATCTCTTCTTCTTCTTTCCCATAAATGTAGTTAATCTGCATGCTTCCTTTTGGCTGTGCCTTACTTTAGGAGGTAAGCTAAAGAGTTTGCTTTCCAGTTTGCATCCTGAAAGGTTACTGGACCCATAATGCTTAAAGGGCGACAGTGGTACCACACTGGAGGGAGTTGCCGTGTGTTTCCCACATGAGAGTAAATCACAACTGTGCAAAAAGTTGGCCATGCCACACCTAAGAAAGTTCATGAATGGAACCAGTTTACTGAGCACAACAGCACAGCCGCCGCAACAAACAAGTGATCTCGTTAGATCTCAGAAGTTAAGCAGGGTTGACTCTGGCAAGTACTTGGAAGGAAGACCTCCAAGGAATACCAGAGCTGGGAGGCAAGGGCAGGCTTTAATCAGCCACTCTCTGAATATCCTCCAGGCCCCCAGTAGGGGTCAGTCACCAGAGGTCGCCATGACTTCCAGGTGCACACACACACGCACATAAAAATACCCCCAAAAGACAATGCATCCACCTGGACTGAATCAAGACGTAGGTTTCCAGTCTCATTACCAATGCTGATTTCTCCACATCTACTACCCCACTCCACACCTACTACCCCCCTGCATGGGTCCAGTAACCTTTCAGCATGCAAACTGGAAAGCAAACTCTTTAGCCATAATCTCTTCTTCATGGACCTCTGCACGTCTGGACAGGTAGTATCATCCCACAACTGACCCTCTCTATCAGCTATCAATCACCTCTGCTTCCTTGGTTCTGCCTGAAACCCTGGAGAGCAGCTGTCAGCCAGAGTGGGCTGTACTGACCTTGAAGGACGGATGGTCTGATTCAGTAGAAGGCAGCTTTGGTTTTGTAAAAGCCTGCGTTGTTGTGACAAAGAAATGGGAATTAAGACCTTCTTCCAAACACCCTGCTAAGGACGTCTGTTCTTTGCTTCTCTTCTCTTCTGCAAAGGAACAAACAAGGGTGTTCCCCCCCCCCCTCCGGTTAAAGTGCCTTATGAAAGAGGACGCATTGCCATGGCATTCTGAAAGTGCCAAGCATTTTGCAGACTTTAGCTCCTTCCTTCCCGCAACATATGAGAACGAAACGCTTTCGGGAAAGTTACGGAGCCCCCAACTTGCTGGAACTTGTCCTGCCGCCGCCAGTCAAGGCTGTCTGAGTCTTAAGATGGTTTTCCAAGCTGGAGTTTTGTAAGCTGTTGATGGACCCAGCAAAGTATAATGCACTTGGCCTCCACGATGGGGACTGGAAGGGGCAGAATCAAATGAGAGATCTTATCTTGCTCTGCTGATGAAAGCAAAAGCAGCCGTGGGAGAGACCACCCCGCATATCTTCTGACCACAGGAGGAAAGACCAGCTTTGCAACTGGAATGAAAGACAGGCAGATCCGCAGATCGAAAGCTGTCTCGACATCAGCCTTGCCCCTCCTCCTTTTTTTGTTTTAATGCCACATAAGTCCCAATTATTGGTAATCTTGGTTAGAGTTGCCAGGTATTACCCCTGTTGCTGGCGGGGGGTCCCTCTCCTTGTCCCGGAAGTGACATCATCGCGCAGGGCACATTACGGGGGGAGGGGACACTCTAGCATTTGAGGGAAAACTCTATCGTAACTATAGAGTTTCTTCCTCAAACACTGAGTAGAGCAATCCCCCCCCCGCCACAACGTGCCCTGTGCAATGATGTCACCTCCGGGTGACGTCACTGCGCTGGGCATGTTAGCGCAGAAGGGGCTCTTTAGGGGCAGGGTTACCCCGCCAGCCGGCTTGGTGGCAGCAGATCGGGCCCCCGAAAGCAGGTAAACCCCCAACCCTGTCAGGGAAATGGCAACCCTAAACTTGGTGGTTGTTTTTTTGGGTTTTTTTAAACTAAAGGGTAACTTAAAAGTGGAAACCTTCTCTGGAGTGATTGCTTGTGGGTACTGTTGGCAGGGGTGGAGAGGAGGGAACCTCTGTGCTTGCGATCCTGCTGCAAATTTACAAAAGGTCCTCTCCTCCCCGCAAGCTTGACCCTTGAGCGCGAGAGCCAAAGGAGAGTTGATGTTGGGAGTTCCATGTCCAGAAGACAGCAGGTGTGTGGGGCTCTGGTTCAAACTGGGGCTGCGGGGCGGGGCGGAGGGAGAATCTTGTCTTTCCCCTCAGTGCCATTCTCTTTGCCTGAAACAGCCCTGCAGCCCTGTGGTTTGCCTCACAGAAGCAAACATACAACCCCGATGAGGTGGGCAGCAGCTCTGTCAGGGTCTTCCAAGCTTAGGCCAAATGGCACAGGGGAAAGTACACAACCCTCCCACCACCGCACACACACACCACAGTCCCAAAAACTAAACTGGGGCCCCGAAGACCTGCTATTTAGACAAATGAATGCTTGGGACCTCTAGGTGCTGAGTCCCAGGGTCGCGTCTGGCTTGCTATACCTGGACCGAATGCAGGGAGGACAGTTCCAGACACCCGATAGGCCTTTGTTCTTCCTCTGATGTCATAAGGTAAAATAATTGCTGCTGCTTTCAGCCTGAATGGATTTGAAATTCCGAATGCTCATGCAAGGGACGTATAAGCACATGAGGTTTATTTTATGTAGACACCCAACAGATTATTCTGTGGCTTTTTGCAGGGAGAGAAGGGCGAACCGGGAGCCATCTTTGCCTCGACAGACTCCCTGACCGAACTGATCCGGAGGCCTGGAGAGAAGGTAGCGTTCTTGGCTTGTTTGTCCTTCCCTCGCGAGCGCCGTCCCGTAGGCAGTGCCGTGTTCTCCTGAATCATTAACGGAACCCTTTTCTCGCAGGGTGAGCCTGGAGACGGGGGACCCCCCGGGCCAATGGTGAGCTTTGCGTGTTTGTTTGGTTTTTTTTTAATTAATGTGTTCATGCTCAAAACATTGTGTAAATACAAGCACCATATTTCAACAGCTGCACTGATCATAATTTAGGAGCGGCGTAAGGCGATGGGTGGAAGGATCAGGGTAGAAAGCAGAGTTTAAAACTGGACCTCCATTAAATCGTGTCCTCACGTGTCTGCCTTAGCTCCCCCCCTCCCTGGTCTGTAGGGTTGCCAGCCTCCAGGTGGGTTGTATATCAAAACGAGAGCTCACAGGAGGAGGCTGTATCAATGTAAAGACACTCCGTGAATGAATTACGAACAAAAGCAGAAAGATTGTATTGTGCAAAACAATTCAAACAGTTCTAAATCTTTGTTAAAGTACAACAAACCCTTATATATTCTTAAAGAGCTAGGATCAAAAAGTACTTGATACAAAGGGAAAACTCAAATAAAGTCCACAAATCCGGGGGTCATTTTGTAGAAAAAGAGGTGCAGGAGCTCATTAGCATAACTCATTAGCATAACTTATTTGCATATGCCACGCTTCCTGACATCACCGGAAGTGTGTCAGAAGGCAACACCCACTGCTCAGTCTCCACTAGACTGTTTTGGATTGCTAGCTATTTGGGGGGGGGCAGAACGTGCAAATCTGCCCTCACAGAGGAGGGAGAGCTTGTGCCTCAATAAAACTTGGTCTTAAAGGTGCCACTGGACTGTTTTGGCCTGGGGGGCCATGGGGGGCTCTGCAACTTACCTGGCTGCTTCTTGCTCTGACTGAGGGCTGCTGGGAGCAGGGGGTGGGGCTTGTTGCATGTGCCCGCCCCCTGGGCTCTTTACTGCCGGAGCTCCGCTCCTGTGTGCTCCTGCAGGAAATGACCCCTGCGACAAATGCTTTGTATAAAGACAAACTTCAGGAGAGCTGCTGCTCATACAAGACGCAGAACCTTTGCTCTCCTGAAGTTGGTCTTTATACAAAGGATTTGTGGACTTTATTTGAGTTTCCCCTTTGTATCAAGTACTTTTTGATCCTAGCTCTTTAAGAATATATAAGGGTTTGTTGAACTTTAACAAAGATTTAGAACTGTTTGAATTGTTTTGCACAATATAATCTTTCTGCTTTTGTTCTTAATTCATTCACGGAGTGTCTTTATATTGATACAGCCTCCAGTTGGTGGCAGGAGATCTCCTTGATTCCCCAAGCTCCAACCCCCCCCCCCCAATCTCCAGGTATTTCCCAACTCAGAGCTAGCAACCTTACTGGCCTGTAATGAAAACTATATCCAACTCTGCCATTCCGCCCTCTCTGCCTCCATCTCTGACATCTCTGTCCTAAACACCAAGGGCTGGTTCAAGGTATTTGGTTGCTCAGCCACAGACTTGCATCCGTTTTTGGACTCACACCGCTGCCGGTCAGATCTAAACCAAGCCTCTGCTCCGTTGCTGCAGGGGTTTGGCTTGGACCCGGCCAAGACTGTAAGCTCCTTTGGGTCCCTACTGGGGGAGAAAGGCAAGATCCAAACGAAATGAATGAATTAACCTAACAGCAACAGGCCACTCCCCCATGGATAGTGTAAAATCAAAGCCATGAATCAGACCATTTCTGCAGTGGTGAAATTCCCCGTGTTGACATTTACAAAACTGCGCGTTACGTGAAGTTTTCCACAGTAGATTTTTCCTCACCAGGCGCAAACCCCCGAAGTTTTCTCCTTCTCACCCCACTTCTTCGGAAACCCCCAGTTTTAGCGAGTTCTGGAAACACGGTAAGAAGGGGAAAAAACTTTGGATTTGTGTCTGGTGAGGAAAAATCTACTGTGGAAAATTTTACATAACATGCGTCAATGCATAACAAAATCGTCAATGCAGGGGATTTTACTCCTGCGGAAATGGTCTCAGAGTAATCCAGCTAAAGTTGCTGTCTTAATATTAGTTACTCAGGGTTGGAGCACATTTTCCATATGCAAGTGTCCCTCAAGAATCAGAATCCAAGACCTCGCTGCTAAACAAACTTAAGTGTTGCTTTCATTTAGTCTCATTGCGTTACAGGGTTAATTGTGTCAGTTTTCAGACAATGTGTGTGCTGCACTCACGTATGCGTACCAAGGTGGGAAGACACTTAGCAACAAAGACAGCTTGAGAGCCGGTGGGAAAAAATTCATTTTCAAATGAGGTTTACGGAAAAATGCGTGGGTAGAGAAGGTAGAGAACGCAGTACTTTTCTCCCTTTCTCACAATACAGGAACTCGTGGGCACTCGATGAAATTGATGAGCAGTAGTCTTAGAACAGATATAAGGAAGTCCTTCTTCACCCAAAGAGTGATTAACGCATGAAATTCACTGCCACAGGAAGTGGTGGCAGCTAAAAGCATACACCACTTCAAGAGGGAATTGGATAAACATATGGAGCAGAGGTCCATCAGTGGCTATTAGCCACAAGGGATAGATAGGAACTCTCAGGCTGGGGCAAGGGATGCTCTGTATTCTTGGTGCTTGGGAGGGTGGGGCACAGTGGGAAGGCTTCCAAAGTTCTGGCCCTGCTGGTGGACCGCCTGATGATGTACAAAATGCTTATAATCTCACAGTAATGATACAAAAATAAACAGTCAAATTGAAAAATATTAATTCCCAACAGTTATCAGAAAGATGGACGAACTTCTCCGGAGTTTTGGCATTCGTTTCGTGAAGAAGTTCCTCAGTTTGACTGTTTATTTTTGTATCATTATTGTGAGATTATAAGCGCTTTGTACATCATTACAGCTTCTATATTTTCCCCGCATTGTACATCATTACAGCTTCTATATTTTTGGTTCTCTACACTAGCTGTGACCCCTCAGTTTTGTTGGTGGACCTCCTGATGGCACCTGGTTTTTGACCACTGTATAACACAGAGTGTTGGACTGGAGGGGCCATGGGCTTGATCCAATATAGCTTCTCTTATGGCCTTATGAAGCACATTGCATGTTCACAGTATCGCCCTGTGCTAATCACCCTTTTTAATTTTCTCTTAAGGGACCAATGGGGCCTCCAGGACACAAAGGAGAACTTGGTTTTCCCGGCCGGCCTGTACGTACATAGTTTCTAGTGGCTTCCTC